>NC_090250.1:35242124-35258615 GCF_037325665.1 Littorina saxatilis | reverse complement strand
AAATAAAACGACTGCATCTACTTCAAGTTGCCTAAAGGACATATCACCTGATGATTTAAACACACATTTTTCCAAAATAGCTGAAAAGGCTGTTATAAATGATAAAACAACCTTAAATAAATTGGAAGCTTTGGAAGACTTCTGTAAATCAAAACAAATTTCATCTCAGTTAAATATTCCTCCGCTTACGGTGCCTGAAGTATTTCACGCACTCGCTCATTTAAAGCAAACGGGTACCCGGGGAATAGACGGGCTTGATGGAAGGATTCTAAAGTTATCAGCCCCTGTAATTTCTGACACCCTCACTTACATTTATAATCTCTGTTTAGAAAAAACTATTTTCCAATAGCCCTCAAGCAGGCTAAAATCATTCCTCTGTTTAAATCTGGCGAAAAGAAAGACCCCTCAAATTACAGGCCGATTTCTATACTTTCAGTATTATCAAAACCACTGGAACGACATATAAACAAACACCTATTATCGCACTTTGACCTCAATCAATTATTTCACCCTAACCAGTCTGGATTTAGAGCTCATCACTCCTGTCACACTGCCTTAGTCTCTCTTGTTGACCCTATATTAGATAGATGGGAAACTCCTTCACTGCGCCTGCGAGGATGGTCGCTTACCGCAGGAAAAGGTAACTGCGTATGCCACGAACTGTCCGCGGCGGTCCGCGGTAGTGTAATACCGTCCCTTGCAGAGCTCTTCTCTGCCGGAGATACAACTTAACCGATTCTGTTCGGCTTCCTGTTTACATTTTAGCGCTTGTTGTGGGATAAAGGATGTCGACAAAAGAGTATTTTCTGAAGTGGGACGACTTGCCACTGGAGTACATTTTTGGAGAATTTACGGAGGATGATGTGAAAGCGGTTCCGAACCTGAAAGTGACGAAATCGCAAGCGAAACGGTTCTTCCGTCTCCTGCAAGTGCAAAGCGTCAACGTTCGTCTGCTAAGAATTTCAAGTGTCCCGATTGCACCAACAGTTAATATAGTTATGCCTCTATCAGCGGTTTCAGAAGACATGTCACCAAGAAGCACAACAAGCCACATTTGAAAGGTAAGATTCCATATATATATATATATCTGCGCGTGTGCGTGTGTGTTTCATAATTATTATCATAATAATATAGTCTAACTGAAACACCTACCCTAATTATGGGTAATAAAATAAAAATGTAATTTATTATAGTATTAGATTACATGGAATACCAACATACCAATCACAGTAAAACCGTGTTATCAGTGGACCTTGAAGCCCAACTGACATATTAATGCATCTCCTGAAAGCAGTGAAGTAGGAATTTGTGAATGGGGATTTCTGTTATAGTAGACATCTGTTTGGGAACCTGCATACTTACAAAACATGTTCATTTTAGTTTTTACATGATGAGCAGTAAACATGAATTGTGCTGTGTATCCTGATGTTGAAATTTACCTGACTGCATTCATTAAGTTGTATGTTATCATTCTCTGTTTCAGCCAGTGAGCATTGAATTGACAACGGTGACGCCCAGTCTGATGCAGTTGCAGTTTTAGACAGACTGGTTGAGGGAGACTGCTGTGACGCTGAGGAACACCCGCCTAAGCAATGCAACCTTCAGAGACCTGCTCATCGACGCTATTAAAAGGATTGAAGAGGATGCCTATTTTAATATCTTCAGAGAAATCATCTCTTACTGCCATAGCGCCAAGTATCGTCTCAAGAGATGGCAATGTGGATGAGATGATGAAACATTTAAGACTTTATAAGCTTCACTCATGCGTCAATAATAAAGATGCAGGGTGCACAGATGTAAACAAGGTACCATGAACTTATGAATGATATTCCTTAGGTTCAGGACTGAAGGTATTCATGTTCAGTCACTTTATGCAGCATGTGCATCTGGTAGACATAGCTTGAATCAGTATTCAGATAGCTAGCATGTTTTGGACATATTTGGCAGTCCATACTGATCTCTTTCCTCAGTACTTTCAGTGTATGGGTACAGGTGAACTGATGTGTGGAGTGCAAGCATTTATATTTGGGAACTGAACTGGTTATGTTGTCCTGTCAAACTCTGTGAAAAATCCAGAAGCAGAATAATGGTTTTCTTTTCCATTGTCATGTGCATTTTGTGGTACTGCAAATATTCTGATGCTTGTGTGAATTTTAAACTGTGCTCATATGCATAGTGACGTATACTTCATTCATTCATTGTGACTGCATTCATCTGCCTGCTCTTTGGTTTTTTGTGTGTGAATAAATTAGTTTCCTGTCATACAGTGTTATCAAGTTTTGGTATGAAGGTGATGATGTGTGCTTTCTTTTCTATCACCTCTCCCTATTTTGGTGGTTTTTTTTTGTTTTGTTGCATACACAATAAATAAGAACAAAGCAAAGAATCAAAAATTTTCTGAGTAATTTTTATTAAACACAACACATGTCATCAGTTAAACTTAGTTAATCTTTAAAATCTTCGGTTCCTGATGAATCGCGATCAACAGTTAGCTCCGCACACATCGGCCCAGGGCAGTCCTCAATCAGAAAATCACCCCACTCCCAAGGTTCTGCTGGAGCACCCTCGTCAAGCCTGACAAATAAAAAGAAAATATAGTCATTTAATCTAACTTGATATTTCCAACAACAAGTACATAAGTAGCCTTGGAAATGTGTTTATAGAAAGACTAGTAGGTCCTTTCAAGGCAAAAACTGAAAAAGGCTCTGCCTATGAACATTTATTTGGCCCTGTTGTCATTGTGTTATGTTATTATACATGTATGGCTTTGCTTTTAACTCTGTCTCACACTCACAGTTGGGAACAGGAGAAATATGTAGTTAGTCCCTCCTTTTTGCATTTCCCTTCACAAATCATAAATCCAGGCTAGAGTACTTGACATACCTAAATTCGGTCATCCCTTCTACATTCAAAACTGCTGACAATATAGTGTATTATTTTAAATTAAAATTATGAAAAATACTTACTGGATCTGAGTACAAAACTGCAACAACTTGTCTTCCTCAGTCTTCATATTCTTTTCTTCAGCATTCTTTCTGCATGCTGCACCCTGTTTGGATCTCGATCCTTTCCGAGGCATTCCAACACGTTTCCTCCGCCCCATCTGGAAGATCATTAAAATAATGACAACATAAACATATTACAAATGCCCCTACATAAATAACCAATTAAATGTGTTTCTGATTCCTTGTTGCAACACTCTTTGCAAACAATAATTATTATTATAAGTATAAAATTAACAGCTCACCACTAACAAAATTTAAAAAAAATGTATACGCTTTGACTTTAAGGTAACTGTAAATCTGTTAAATTATCATTATTATATGAAATTAAAGTCAGATAAGCAGCAGTACAGATATGACACATGTGCAGATGAATTGTACAGGAAAAACCCTTTCTTTTCATATATGACATGACATATTTTATTATTTATTTGACTATTTGATTGTCGGTAGAGTCATGCAGCAATAGCTCTTAGACTAGGACTGAAATTCTGTTATCATCTGCAAATATGTCCAAATATCCCAACTTTAATGCAATGATTTAATTAAAGTAAGAAAAAGAAAGGAATAATGGATGCACCTTGCTTTCAAAAACATAATCATTAACACCATTACATTTTTTCTGAAATTTTCTGAATTTTTCTGTTGAAGATATTGATTGCAAAAGTTTTGGAAATTAGCAAAAAAAGACGCATTTTCGAGGCTTCCCTGCTGAAAACATTTTAATTCTGAGACTTGAGCAGACTTTTTAGTATACATCGTGGACTTCATGTTTACAAAGTTCGCCGCCATGCATTACTATCATAAACAAATTACAACACACACAGGGCAGCTTTAAAATCAAATGCTTCTTTTTATGTATTTTTCTTGACACAAAATGCAACTTTTGCACATCGGACTTTGAAACTTTTCGGCCCTGTTGAATAATTTCACGGGACACCGTTTTCAGTTTTACTTTCAACAATAACAACTAGCGTAAATCAGTTAAAATTTCAAAATTAGTTTTATTACTTACAAAGTTAGTGAATGCTTGCCCCTCTGCCGATCTTTAAAAAATCCACAATGAATGATTTCATCATGAAAATGGAACCATCGCGTGAAAACGCCATTTTTTCTCAAAGCCGTGACCGGCGGCGTAACAGACTGCCAACTTTGATGCTAACTTACGTCGGTTTTCATGAGTTGAATGACAAAAAGAAAACAAAAACGTGGACTCCTGATAAATATAAACACTCACCTTGAACAAGAGATGTCGAATTCCAAGTGAAAACGCAGTAAACAGAAATAAACTGGACGGTAAATTCCCATGCGCAAAGTCTGTGACCTCTGGCACTAGTCAGCTGACGCGTCTCGCGCATCGCGGTAAGCACGCATTTCGCGTGAGGCGGGGGAGTTTCCTATCCCTCTAATATAGGTCCCAGTGATCAGTGGTTGGAAAAGATCAACGATAATGAATTTTGTGGAGCTGTTTTTGTCGATTTTGCCAACGCTTTTGATGTAATTGATCACAAGTTGTTACTGAGGAAACTCACATTGTTTGGACTCGGGATTGATTCTGTTGAACTTATAACTTCTTTTCTTATTGACAGGCAACAGGCTGTATACGCAAACGCCTCAGCATCAAGTATGCAGGATGTACGATATGGCGTACCACAAGGGTCAGTTTTAGGCCCTCTCCTCTTCTCTATATACATAAATGACCTTCCCCTTCACATTGAGAATTTATGTGAACTTTTTGCAGATGACACAACCATACATTCTAGTAACAAAAATTTAAGTCGTTTATCAGAAACACTGCAAGAAAGTTTAAACCAGTTGAGTGAATGGACTGAGCTAAATCACATGTCCCTTAACCCCCAATAAACAAAAAGCATGATAATAACAACTAGGCAAAAACGCCAGAACATAACCTCAATATTTCACGATCTAACGGTTAATAATAAACTTGTTGAAAAAGTCGACCATCATAAAGTTTTGGGAGTGACCATTGATAACAACCTGTCTTGGTCACACCACATCGAACAACTGTCTAAACAAGTGTCCAAGAAGGTCTATCTATTATCTAGAATCAAGCACTTAATTTCTGAATTTGGAAGCCAGGAAATTATTCTTTAACTCTTACCAGTTCGCTCCCTTGCCCATCGTAAGCAAGCTTACGATGCCCCCCCTGTAGTTTTCCACTGACCAATTATCTAATTATTTTTTATTTTATTTTATTTTTTTACATTGGATGGGTTGGACAGTGGATAAACTCATATTTAAGACACACTTTATGACTGAAACAAGCTGGGTTTTTGTTATAAGTTAGTTATAGAAATGCATTATTAGGCACACAAAAAAAAAAGTCTGTTAACGGTAACATAGGCCAAAAAAATAGGGTCGGTAGGTCGGGACTTTTTTTTATTTTTTTTTTATTTCCCCAAAACATATTTTTAAGTTATTTTGCCAAAAAACAAAGCCCCCCTTTTTTTCCATTTTTTTTTTTCAATTTTTTGTTGGTTTTTTTTCAAATTTGTTTTTTCAATTTTTATTTTTTTGTTTTTGTTTTTAACCAAATGCCAAACAAAAGTCTAGGGTCGCGCGAAAAAATAGGGTCAGTCAGGATACCGTAAACAGAATATTTTGGGGGGGGGGGGCCTTAGGCATGAAACGTCCAACTTTGAATTTTGGGTTGGGGTATTCAGGTGACAATAACTTTTTTGTTTATCAGCAAAACTCTATAAAACCTTGCTATGTTATGTAAAATGAATGCCCAAACAGACTAGTTAGCAGCATATCTAAAATAAACTGAACACAAAAAAAATTTCTTCTTTGTGTTTGTCACGTGTTCCAAAAAGTGGGCGTACAAATTTCAACAAAAATCATGTTGTCACCCCCATAAAATTTTTACCTTTAAAGATAGCACAATTCTCTTTGCAAATATGAAAAGCTTATTCATTTTCCTTTCATTTGATATATAACTTTCTATATTTCATTTAGAATATGACCCCAGATAGCCACTCGGCAAGTAGGCACCAACAGCACTGTAAAATATGCCCTAAAACCCCCGAACTGGTAAGAGTTAATGCTCATATTCAGTCTGTTATTGACTACGCGTCTACCTTGTGGGACTCGGCAAGTGAAAATTCATTCAAACCACTAATTAGATTACATAAACGAGCGCTTAAAGTAGTCTTATTAAAGAAAACAACCCTATCTGAGTTAGACTACATGAACTTAGGCATTCTTCCTCTGAAGGCAAGGCTAAGTTATAATAAAGGTACCCTTATGCATAAAATTATTCATGGATGTGTACCTCAAACCATATTTTCCAAATTCACGTTAAAAACTTCACGCCAATTGATGAGACTGAACATGCCTCTGCCTAGGATTGACCTATTCAAATCTAGTTTAGTCTATTCAGGTAGCAGTCTCTGGAACACTCTTCCGACAATCCTACGGCAAACTAGCAGCACACACGTTTTTAAGACCAGATATACGTCTTATCTCATGAAGTATAAATAAACATCTGTTGTCGCTAGAATGGTTGTTAAAACCAACAACCGGTGCTTTTTAACAATGTATTATTATTTTTATATACACTGATTCTTTCGAATGCAGTGTATGTCCATGGGCATGGCACTTACAACGTTGTTGCGTCAGTGCAATCTACTCTATAATTCTTAACTCATGTCAAATGAACTTACATTTTTCATTTAAGCAATGTATTGTATGTAAATTGATGATATGTTCTTACTTTCATTTCTATTATAATCATGTAGCAGTAGTTTGTTTTCTTTACTTGCTTATTCTTTAGCAATTTTAGACTAGTCCCTCTTTACGGCGAGGGCCAGATGTAAAAAAGCAGATCACTGCTTACTCTATTACCCTCGTAAAATAAAGAATTGTTCTTGTTCTTGTTCTTGTCCCTCTCTCTTCCCTTCTCTTAATTATCACGAATTTTTTTAAACAAACATTAACACAACCGTTAATTCGAAACTACATGTATTTTACACTCAAAAACAAAACAAAACTTTCCAGACAAACCAAAGTACTAACAAGTCGCGTAAGGCGAAATTACTACATTAAACATTTAGTCAAGCTGTGGAACTCACAGAATGAAACTGAACGCACTGCATTTTTTCACAATGACAGTAGTCCGCCGCTTGTGCAAAACGGAGTGAAACTGACGAGCCTGTTCAGCGCGGTAGTGGCTTCGCTGTGCTGCATAGCACGCTTTTCTGTACCTCTCTTCGTTTTAACTTTCTGAGCGTGTTTTTAATCCAAACATATCATATCTATATGTTTTTGGAATCAGGAACCGACAAGGAATAAGATGAAATTGTTTATAAATCGATTTCGGAAATTTAATTTTGATCATACTTTTTATATTTTTTAATTTTCAGAGCTTGTTTTTAATCCAAATATAACATATTTATATGTTTTTGGAATCAGGAAATGATTTAGAATAAGATGAACGTAAATTTGGATCGTTTTATATAAAAAAATTACAATTTTCAGATTTTGAATGACCAAAGTCATTAATTAAATTTTAAGCCACCAAGCTGAAATGCAATACCGAAGACCGGCCTTTGTCGAAGATTGCTTTACAAAAATGTCAATCAATTTGATTGAAAAACGAGGTGCCGCCTCAACTTTTACAAAAAGCCGGATATGACGTCATCAAAAGTATTTATCGAAAAAATGAAAACAACGTCCCGGGATATCATTCCCAGGAACTCTCATGTCAAATTTCATGAAGATCAGTCCAGTAGTTTGGTCTGAATCGCTCTACACACACACACACACACACGCACAGACAGAGAGACAGACACACACACATACACAACGACCATCGTCTCGATTCCCCCTCTTATGTTAAAACATTTAGTCAAAACTTGACTAAATGTAAAAAAAAAAGCCGAACCATCCAGGGATTGTTCCCAAAGGAAGATAACAGGATCAGGGGGATCTAAATGTGTTTAGTTTGTCACAGCCTCAAGTGATTCGCAACAGTGCCTTTAGACGAGGAACGTCTGCATCCAAATTATATTATTGCGGATATTATCATTGTGTTCGTTTGTGCGTCAAAAGCAGTCCATCATTCTGTTCTTATGACAAACCAACATTTTAGGTCTGTTGAATTTTGCCTATTATTTTGTGCGTGCGTGAGTGTGAGTGTGGGCATGTCTCTGTGAATGTGTGTGTGTGTGTGTGTGTGTGTGTGTGTGTGTTTGTGTGTGTGTGTGGTTGTGTGGGTGAGAGTGAGACAGATCACACTAGGTCTATTTGTATCATTTTCTGTCTGTCTCTTTGTTTGTCTGTCTGTTTTTTCTGTCTGTTTGTATATCTGTTTGTCCGTTCGTCCGCCCGTCCGTCCGTCCGTCCGTCCGTCCTTCCGTCCGTCCGTCCTTCCGTCCGTCCGTCCGTCCGTCCGTCCGTCCGTCCGTCCGTCCGTCCGTCCGTATATCTGTCTGTTTGTCTGTGGGTGTGTGTACAAAAAAGAAGTGAACAAACCTTCGATCTGCAGTCTCGCCATTCAGTACCTCGTTCGGTCCCAACCCTCCTGCCTTTTCAATCCATCCCCCTCCCCCAATCACCTCAGATCATGTCACCATATTTAACATTTTCAGTAGGCAGGTGGAACGATCGACCCACCAATTACCATATCCCACAATACACCGCAGTCCAGATCCTCTCACTTCCGGCAGGACTTGCACGAGAAACCTTGCGCAAGGAACGCGTCATTTCGGTGACTGAGCAATTCGGTCATTTCAAGAAATTAGACTCGTGCCTGATTACCCTTCTTAGGTTACTAGTTGACGGGATGGGAGTGGGTGGGTGGGTAGGGCGACGGAAGAGGGAAGTTGTGTGTGTGTGTGGGGTGGGCATATCAAATCAGTGGAGCCGAGTTTCCTTCTTTGGCCCATGCATTAGGATTCAGCAAGCTGTATATATACAAGATGTCAACAACCACCACTGATATAGCAGTATCCCTTCCTTATTAGCCCTCAAGCAATCCATTTAGGGAAAGCTGATGACAAGCCCTCTGCTGCCTTTCCGAGCTCTAAAACATCGCAGAACACAACCCTTGGCAGGAGTGTTTATGTTATCGCTCGGCCAGGAAAGAACAAATTTGCAAGCAAGACAAGGAAGAGAAATGAATTTCTGGCTGAAAATGTGCACAGTTAAGAAGTCACACACTGAGTCAGTTTAGTAGAAAGAGACATAGTCAGTACTATCAGGGCTGCTTAATAATAATACACACATTTTAAATCATCAGAATACACTCTCTGCAATCTTCTATACTGATTGCACAAAGAAACATTCAATGCGGAAGAAATCAGTTAAATACTGCTGTTTCCTACATGTCGAACCGGTACATAAGAATCACATTACACCGCCAACCGAAAGACCAAACTTGTCAAAGTTTTGTAAGTGAACACTACATCTTACAAGCAACAAAATATGCATGTTAGTGCATTTACACCTCCAGCATACATACAGATTAAACTTATTACGCTTAAAACAATATTTATGCTGTTTTCAAGAAAAAAAAGTGAGTGTGGTTTAAGCTTTTTGAATATTCCGCGCAAATTTCGATGCTCCGCCTTGCAAGGTCACGGCGGCCGCTAGCTGCTGAGCAGGAATTCGGAAATCTGTGGCACCATGCATAGGCGGTAAAGGCGCCTTCCTGTAACATTTACGTGGTTTTAAGTGTGTTTAACATTTCTCAGTTCCTGGAGCCCTTGCAATGATTATAATGATGACAAGAAGCAGAAGTTTCAAAGTAGTGTTACAAAATGTGGTTGTCTTGAAACAATTAACACAGGGTTTTTTCCATGTTGAGTGCAGCTGAGAATAGTTCTGTGTGAACTCAGTTATGCTGGTCCGCAGTAACCGAGCCGCTACTGTCGGAACTCGCGATAAAAGATAGGCCTAACCACAAAAAACACAATCGGCACTTTCTTGAAAAATCTTCCTTAATCTATTGGTATATATATGATATTACACTGACTAACCTTTTCATCTAAACCCTAGTTCTTCTTTACGAATGAATGTATTTTCTACTTTTGACGAGAAAAAAATAAAATGTATTCAGCTAGAGCCTATGGTTTCTTACTGCTGGGTCGGTGTCTGTAGCAGACGATACTTTGCCGCTCTGACAGAGAAACTGAATACAAGTCTAGAGTAAAGATAATGCAATGAACTTCGATATTTATCAACAGAGACAAAAGGTTCCTTTGGATATGCTTTCAAATAGAAATATTATATTCAGCAAGTATTTGTGTTGTTGAGTCAGAGATATAATATAGCCTACATTGATCATCTATCTACATAATTATGTCTGATCACTGATGATAAGTTGGAACTCCATTTTGACAATTTTAACACAGATGCATATATTTTCGGGAAAGTGGGTGAAACACTGTACACTTTTCTTGGCAGTGCGGCGGATCTATCCAATTATAATTAAATTCCAATCTTTAATTCCCCCCCCCCCCCCCGGGCCTCTCTCCGGCTGCTGTTTCTAAAATCATCTTCTTTTATTTTGTTAATCTGTTTGGGGGGCTGGGGAGGGGGGGGGGGAGATTGTGTGCTTTACAGAGCTCTGTTAAACAGATTGCTATTTAACCTGTGTTGCGGCCACTTCAGTGAATGCAACTCGGTTCATCCATACATAATCCCGTTTATTTAAGACGGAAGCACGTGACCATCCTGGCAATACTCTCTAAATAGATAAAAGAAAGTGTTAGCAGATTATATTTCACAGTTTTGGTTTTAATCAATAAGTGCTTGAAGCGATTTTAAATTAGCATAATGATTGACCTTGCTAAAATGTGCAACTGAGATACTTTATCGAAGTTTTTAATACAACATTTTGATGCAGTCATGGCAACGCGTATGCTTCAAAATGTCGTCTGCAAAACCCCCACATACATAGCAAAAAAGCTCTGGTCTTCGCTTTGCAGACTTCTCCAAGAGTTTTTACTGAGACTCGGTTCCGAGATTCTGAATTATAAACAGTGGCCACCAGAGATAAACAACGCCAACTCGCCTGCAGGCTAGCGGCGAAAGACAAACCGTTTAACGCTTGACGAGCAGGGGCTAGTGTTTTGTCAGCACACGCTAAACAAAACAAGGCAGCTATAACACAGGACTGTGAGCTCTAATACTGAATTCGCCTCCACTGTTTTGATATGGGTGGGGAGAGGGTGATTTTGTGTGTCTCTTGCGGATTGTCAGTACACGTCTTCAGTTAATTGTGTGCGACAGTCAGGACTCGAGGCCGACGTGTCGTGTCACTAACCAACCAAACAAACAAGCAAACAAAAGAGAGTACAATGTAGACAACGTCGACATGTGTGTGTGTGTGTGTGTGTGTGTGTGTGTGTGTGTGTGTGTGTGTGTGTGTGTGTGTGCGTGTGTGTGTGTGTGTGTGTGTGTGGTATGGTTGTGGCGTTCGGTCTTCTTTCCCGTCTGTCTATATATCTGTGTGTGTGTGTGTGTGTGTGTGTGTGTGTGTGTGTGTGTGTGTGTGTGTGTGTGTGTGTGTGTGTGTGTGTGTGTGTGAGTGAGTGTGTGTGTGTGTGTGGTGTGTGTGTGTGTGTGTGTGTGTGTGTGTGTGTGTGTGTGTGTGTGTGTGTGTGTGCAGACGACAGACACACAGACAGAGACAACCAGCCAGGCAGTCAAACATACCCAAAACCAGATCAATTTTGAATAGGGTAGCTTGACCCCAAAATATCGACCCTCACGTCCAAAATAAGGAGTTCCTCGTCGTTCCGCGATTGATGACGCAAGACCATGCAGAACTAAACCGTTAGGTATCGATCGCTGACAGAAATGTGTCACCACCACCACGCCCCCTCATCCGAACACCCCCCCCCCTCCCCATCTCGCCTCCTTCCTTGTACTAATCACCCTGGCCACAGTCACAGCATCGTATCTTGTCATTCATCAACTATTTGTCACGTTCGTCATCTCCCTAGAGGGTCTGCCATTTTGTTATCTGATCGTCTAGTTATTTGGTAAGTTATGTGGGGAGCATGTCAATTATTTCATCGTTAAAGGCTGTCATATTACTGTCGTTTTAATGTACTCTAGTTATTATGGAGGAGCGTTTGTTCGATTTTATTTGACTTATACATGGTGGCAGTGATGGTGTAGCTGGTGAAAAACATATTCGGGACATAGAGAATACTACATGGCTTGCTGTGTCGTACCAGATTTACACGAGTTGTTTTTTTAAATATTGAACTGCGAGCGAAAGCGAGCTGTTCACTATTTGAAAAAGCAACGAGTGTAAATCTGGTACGAAACAGCAAGCCATGTAGTATTCTGTTTATCCTACATACTGTACTTACGTGTATTTTACTGAAAATGTCCTGCAGTCGAGGCAGCTAAATTGAAGACGCTTGTTTTGGAACCTCGATCTCTTCCAAAGCCTCGTGCAATCTACTACGTCAAAGTAAAGAAACGTCACTATGAGAGTGTGGCGTGACGTGTTAGTTCTAAAGATTCATCAAGGATAATTAGCGAGCGCAATTTTTGTTTCTATAATGACGTTTGTCTCGGTGACTTTGGCATCATAAGCAGTGGAAAAAACAGGTCCCTGCCAGACTTGCTTGACATGACCTCATTTACAGGATATAAACACGTGTGATTTGAACGATTATTATCTCACGGGTGTCTCTCTCAGGCATGCAGGATAAATGATAATACAACTTGTGTCTGTCTGTCTGTCTCGCTGTCTCTCTGTCTCTGTCTCTGTCTGACTGTATGTCTGTCTGTCTGTCTGTCTGTCTGTCGGTCTGCCTGTCTGTCTGTCTCTCTCTCTCTCTGTCTCTCTCTGTATTAGGTCATGTCTGTCATTATCTTCTTTTAAAAGACAGCTCCGAAAGCACCTCTCTAACGACTAAGTCGGTGTACAATTTGTGCGAGTGTGTGTGAGGGTGCGTAAAAGAGAAAATGTATAATATGCTTCCTCAAGCACACTAATGTTTGTCATACTTTTCCCTACATGATTGTGTTTTATTTGATTTATTTTTTTATTCCTCATACTGTCTTGTTCTTCGTTTCATGTGTGTATTATAGTAGGGATTAGCTGTAAGAAAGGACCATATGGACCTAATGCTATCATCCCTCGGTAATAAAGCTCTCTCTCTCTCTCTCTCTCTCTCTCTCTCTCTCTCTCTCTCTCTCTCTCTCTCTCTCTCTCTCTCTCTCTCTCTCTCTCTCTCTCTCTCGCAGACACAGACACAGAGACAATAAGACATATTGACACACATACAGACAAACACACACACATACAGACAAACACACACACACACACACACACACACACACACACACACACACACACACACACACACAACAAAAATGAATCTTTTTTTTTTCCTTCTAATTCTTGTTTCCTTTACGTCAATGTACCCCGAATCTATACTCACCCCATGCCCACCACCTCCCCCTCCCATTCTCCCCACTCCCTCCATCAAGGTCCAAACACTACGTGTCAATGTGCCAGTGACCTCACCCACCCATAATCTCAGCATCCCATCTCCTCGTCCATCCGGACACCTGTCAGCGTGCCACCCCCATCACCACACATCTGATCCTCCCATCAATTCTCATCTTCCGCAGGTGTCAGTTTTTTTTTCTCGCCAGATATCCCTCCGACTCTGTCGCGCTCACTTCGACACCTCCCGTTGGACTAATTACCTTACCACACGTTCCATGAGACGGGTCCACCCGTATGTAAACGCCTGTACTTGGGGAAAAATGAAGGCAGCGGTGGAAACAAAGCAATTCATTTGGAATTCACTTGCAGGGATAGCGTTTGGTGATCGTTGAAACCCGCGTCCTTTACAAAATTGAATTAGGAGCACATGACGTCAAAGTCTGCCCGACGGAGTGTGAAGGGACAGATTGTGGGTAGGTTATCTCTTCACTGACACAGCTGTCCGCCCGAATTAGACTGCTTTGTGACGTTTTGTTTTGTCAATAGCTTGTCAAACGTTCCACTTACCTACCATTCTTGTTTTTTGATTCAACAACAACAACAACAACAACAACAACAACAACAACAACAACAACAACAACAACAACAACAACATGCAAACAAACTAACAAACAAACATACAAACTACCAAGCAAACAATGACGAGCGGCCAAACGAACGAGCTGCTGACCTGTTATCATCTTGCCATGCCCTGCTTTTGTCTGTTGTGCTTGAAGTGTTGTAATCCCTGGATAAACATACTAGGCTTATGATTGTGTTGCAGTGTGCTGGCGTTGACGGTTGTTGTTGAAACAAAAGAAACAATCAAATTGAATCGCAGCAGATATTTTCAAGCTTGAAGGATACACATGTCTTGCTTAATATACATGTAATACGAAATTAGTTATCAATTGCAAAAACAATCTGATGATAACATAAGGTCAGCTAAAGGGCATGCAAAAACAATTACAAAAGGAGGACAAGCGAAATGGGAGAAGGTTTTAATATATTATTCAATTCATGTTTTAAGAGTCATAATCATCAACTTTCGAACTAGCAAAAATATTGCTCCTGTTTGTAGTATGTTGTTTTTGTGTTCGAGCGCGCGCGCGCGCGTGTGTGTGTGTGTGTGTGTGTGTGTGTGTGTGTGTGTGTGTGTGTGTGTGTGTGTGTGTGTGTTCTTATTTTAGATATTTTACTATTTTCCCTCAGTTTAAACATATTTCTTAGAATTGGTGATTCAAAGTGTAGATTGAAGAGAGAGAGAGAGAGAGAGAGAGAGAGAGAGAGAGAGAGAGAGAGAGAGAGAGAGAGAGAGAGAGAGAGAGAGAGAGAGAGAGAGAGAGAGAGAGAGAGAGAGAGAGAGAGAGAGAGAGAGAGAGAGAGAAAGAGAGAACTCGAACTCGAACTCGAACTCGAAAACTTTATTACCGAGGGATGATAGCATTAGGTCCATATGGTCCTTTCTTACAGCTAGTCCCTACTATAATACACACATGAAACAAAGAACAAATATGAAGAATTTATAAAAATAAAAATAAAAAAATGAAAAAAAAAACAATGGGGAAAGGTATAGCAAAATAAAAATTAAAAATTCAAAAGTGTGCTTGTTAATGGAATACACTTTCTCTTTTACACATCCTCACACACTCGCACAAAGTGTACACCGACTTAGTCGTTAGAGAGGTGCTTTCGGAGCTGTCTTTTAAAAGAAGATAATGACAGACATGACTTGATATTTACAGGTAGTGAATTCCAAAGGAACGCACCAGAATAAGAAAAACTAGTTTTAAACAAATCGATGCGGGGCCTTGACAAGGCAAGGTTATTTCGAGTGTTTGAATAATATGACGGAGATGAATTGAAGAGTTGTATAAGATATGTTGGGGCGTCCTTATAGACGACTTTATACATAAATGAACATTTATTATACAAAAGCTGCTTTTTTAAGCTTAACATCCCAATACTTTTCATCTTTTCCTTTGTAGAAAGAGATGGACTGGGCAGAACTAGTTTAGCAGCTCTACGCTGGAGCGAGTTCAGCTTCTTCAAGTGAACTTCACTACACCCGTCCCATACTATGGAAGCATAATCAATATGGGGTTTTATGTGGGCATTGTAAAATAGTTTTCTTGTGTCTAGATTAATAATGCTTTGTAACTTTGACAAAAGAAACAGGTTTTTAGCAATTTTTTTGCAGATTCCATTGATGTGAGTCTGCCATTTGAGATTATTATCAACAGTAAGTCCCAGTAAACGGTGCTCAGCTACTTGCTCAATGGAGTGCTCATTTAGGGACAGACTCAGAGTCATTTCTGAAAGTTGATGTTTTTGGCGAGTGCTGATTATCATAGACTGTGTTTTTACTGGATTAATAAGCATACGATTTGCAGAACACCACTCAGAAACATCGTTTAGGCTCTGTTGTAATTTGTCTTGAATTTTTGCAGGGCTTTTCCCTGTTGCATGTAAGGTAGTATCATCTGCTAACATATGACACTCAACAGATTCAGACTGTAGGTACAAGGGCAAATCATTTATATAGATGCAAAATAATACAGGTCCCAAAACAGACCCCTGTGGCACTCCACATGTCACAGTGCCCTGAGAAGAGTACGTATCGTGTACGTATACAGATTGAACCCTCTCTCTAAGATAAGAGTTAAAAAAAAGGGACAGTGCTTGAACTGTTCAAATAACATTTTAATTTCTGTAGAAGGATCTCGTGATCCACGAGGTCAAAAGCTTTTTTTAGGTCCAAGAAAACATCACCAGAAATGTCTAACCTATTAATGGATGAGTACCATGAATCAGTTAATCTGGCAAGGGCAGTGTTACATGAATGTTGAGAGCGAAAACCAGACTGAAGTTGATGCAAGAGATTGTGGTCCTCCAAATAAGTAACCAGATGTTTCTGAACATGCCTTTCAAGAGGCTTAGATAATACAGATAACAAAGATATAGGTCTAAAATCATTTAAGTCTTGAGAACCTTTTTTCTTTGGCAAAG
>NC_090250.1:35224624-35237124 GCF_037325665.1 Littorina saxatilis | reverse complement strand
CAACGCTAAATGTGCAAATGAACTGTGTGCACATCGTCATGCTCACAATTGGGAGCTGGATAAAAAGACAGCACTAATGATCGCAATGAAGAACACTATCATAGTTGCACATCAGTACACCCGTACTTGCAAAAAGTACAGCAAAAGTACAGTTTGTTCACACACACACACACACACACACACACACACACACACACAGCACACACACACACACAGTAGCAAACTCAAAGGCATTGAGAAAATGCAATCATGTGCAAAATGAACAAAATATCAATGTATATGTAACAACTAAAACCACACACAACACACTGAACTAAAGTTGCAAAGGTGTGTACAAAGAGAATAAAAACAAATATTTACACATCACCAACTTAGGTTTGAAATGATCTGAATGCAAACATAGTTGCACATCCAGTCACTCTGTGAGGCAAGTACCCTGACTTTGACAACAAAAGCTATCTTTCCAGACCATCATCAACCAATTTTCAGATGCAGAACACATGTAATGAGCGCTTTTGCTGCTTACTTCCCCTGGCGCGAGCGCTAGAGGACACGGGGGGGGGGGGGGGGGGGGGGGGGGGAATCGCTTCTTTGCGATGTGTAAATCGGTACTTTTCTATTTTATTCTGTAGCTTAGGTAATTGCGCATAGTCTTCATTGTTTTTTTAAATGTGTGGTGTCGAGATATGTCCGAATCATATGCTACCCATCTTTTACACATGGCGCAGTTACCTAAGCTGCAGAAATTAAATAGAAAAGTACCGATTTACACATCACAAAGAAGCAATTCCTCTAGCGTTCGCGCCAGGTAGGTAAGACGCTTCTCTCCCTTGGGCCCAGGGAGGTCACCAATGCTAGCAGAAAAACCGCTCATTGTAAAAAGTACATCAATAGTTTGTTCACACACTGTAGCAGCTAAATTGGGTGTGGGTTGTGGATCATGGTGTTACACATCAGCAAATAGGAATGAAAAAGTAAACCATTGGTAAATATACAGTGGGTTCTGCCCTTTTATGAGATTTCAGTCAATGTGGACAGTCTGAGAATTCAGTCAATGTGACAAAATGATTTTGTCACGCTTCAATTAAGAAGCATGCTAGTTAAAATGTGTAAAAACAATATGTAACACCAATTATAGAATTGGGAAAGAAATCTTGTCGCAGTTCGCGTCACCCACAATGAAGAGTGGACAAAGTTGTCGATACCTGATCACTAACTGCAGCGGAAGAGAGTGGACATTCCCCGATCTGTCGCCTTGTCTGCGGAAGCGAATGGCGTCTTCCTATGTGAAGAAAATGAGGAAAAAGAATATATAGATTGTACACAGGTGTATGGGTAAAATTGAACTTGAGCGTGTTAAATTCATAGCTCATAATTCAATCAATCAATCAATGAGGCTTATATCGCACATATTCCGTGGGTCCAGTTCTAGGCGCTCTGCAGTGATGCCGTGTGAGATGAAATTTTATACGGCCAGTAGATTGCAGCCATTTCGGCGCATAATTACTTTTCACGGCCTATTATTCCAAGTCACACGGGTATAGGTAGACAATTATTAACTGTGCCTAAGCAATTTTTGCCAGGAAAGACCCTTTTGTCAATCGTGGGATCTTAAACATGCACACCCAATGTAGTGTACAGGGGGGGGGGGGGGGGGTCTGACACCGAAGAGAGTCTGCACACAAAGTTGACTCTGTGAAATAAATTTCCGCCGAACCTGGGATCGAACTCACGCTGACAGCGGCCAACTGAATACAAATCCAGCGCGCTACCAACTGAGCTATGTCTCCAAATTTGCAGAACGTGCACTTGCAATCACCCAAATAAATTAAATATGCTGACATTTGTAGAACCTGCATTTGCTATCAATTCATTGGTACTTAGTCGCTATGGTGAAAATCTGAAAGAACAAACTAAAACCATACTCAGAACATTTGTGAAACAAAATACTTTTCCAACTCAAGGGAAGTAATCAAAATCACACTCACTAAACCCAGAACGTGCACATGCAATCACCCAAATAAATGAAAAATGCTGAAATTGTTAGAACCTGCATTTGCTATGACCCAAATTAATGAAAAATGCTGATGTTTGGAGCACAATCATTCGTCAATTAATTGGGATTTACCTGGCAAAAGTGCACAAAGTTGTCGATACCTGATCACTAACTGCAGCGGAAGAGAGTGGACATCCCCCGATCTGTCGCCTTGTCTGCGGAAGCGAATGGCGTCTTCCTATGTGAAGAAAATGAGGAAAAAGAATATATAGATTGTACACAGGTGTATGGGTAAAATTGAACTTGAGCGTGTTAAATTCATAGCTCATAATTCAATCAATCAATCAATGAGGCTTATATCGCGCATATTCCGTGGGTACAGTTCTAGGCGCTCTGCAGTGATGCCGTGTGAGATGAAATTTTATACGGCCAGTAGATTGCAGCCATTTTGGCGCATATTTACCTTTCACGGCCTATTATTCCAAGTCACACGGGTATAGGTAGACAATTATTAACTGTGCCTAAGCAATTTTTTCCAAGAAAGACCCTTTTGTCAATCGTGGGATCTTTAACGTGCACACCCAATGTAGTGTAAACGGGGGGGGGGGGGGGGGGGATTTTTGACCCCGAAGAGAGTCTGCACACAAAGTTGACTCTGTGAAATAAATTTCCGCCGAACCTGGGATCGAACTCACGCTGACAGCGGCCAACTGAATACAAATCCAGCGCGCTACCAACTGAGCTATGTCTCCAAATTTGCAGAACGTGCACTTGCAATCACCCAAATAAATTAAATATGCTGACATTTGTAGAACCTGCATTTGCTATCAATTCATTGGTACTTAGTCGCTATGGTGAAAATCTGAAAGAACAAACTAAAACCATACTCAGAACATTTGTGAAACAAAATACTTTTCCAACTCAAGGGAAGTAATCAAAATCACACTCACTAAACCCAGAACGTGCACATGCAATCACCCAAATAAATGAACAAGTCGCGTAAAGCGAAAATACAATATTTAGTCAAGTAGCTGCCATTTTTCAGCAAGACCGTATACTCGTAGCATCGTCAGTCCACCGCTCATGGCAAAGGCAGTGGAATTGTCAAGAAGAGCGGGGTAGTAGTTGCGCTAAGAAGGATAGCACGCTTTTCTGTACCTCTCTTTGTTTTAACTTTCTGAGCGTGTTTTTAATCCAAACATATCAAATCGACATCTGTCAACCAGGACCATACGAAACCGCTTGAAAGCTGCAGGAATGGCAGCCCGAAGAGTCATTAAGCGTCCCCGACTGACAGATGACCACAAGAGAAGACGCTTGGCATGGTGTCTGGCACGGCAAAGATGGAACCTGAGAACGTGGAGGAGGATCCACTGGTCGGACGAAAGCAGATTCCTTCTCCATGTCACTGACGGCCGACTGAGGGTATGGAGGCACAGGAACACGGCCTATACACCCAGGAACATCAGACAAACTGTTCCATTCGGTGGCGGGTCAGCCATGGTTTGGGGTTGCATTTCCCATGACTGCAAGCTAGACCTTGTCTCCATACGTGGCAACCTCACGGGTGATCAGTATATGCGACATGTCCTGGAACCTGTTGTTGTTACTCATTTTGACAACCACCCACTTGCCACAAGACCCGTGTACATGGATGATAACGCCACGCCTCATCGATCCAGGGCAGTGGTGGACTACCTCCAGAACAACGCTGTAACAACACTCCCATGGCCGGCAATGAGTCCAGATCTTAATCCGCTGGAGCATGTTTGGGACATCCTGGGGCGTCGTATACAAGCTCTGCAGCCTCCTGTGCAGACATTACGTGAATTGGAGGCAGCTTTGCATCGTGAGTGGTTGCAAGTGACCCGTGAACAGATCCGACGTTTGACTGGAGGGACGAGACGCAGGGTTGACGCCGTCATCCGTGCACGCGGGGGTTTCACTCGATATTGAACTTTTGAATCGCGTATGCCAACTGAACACTCTCAATTACATTTTTTTTCATGACACATTTACCTAAACCTGTCTTTTTCAGCTTGCAGCTCCATACTTATCAGGGGTACTGTTTTAGGGTTAAAACGTCACTTTTTGGCAAGGTACCAAATCACGATTAAAACCAATCAAAACTGGAGTTTTCTTGTGTGATGTTATTTCCAAAGAGTTGCTCTTGTCGATAACATTTGTCAAACCGAGCTCCTGAACTTACTGTTTCTATACCAGAACTTTAAAACTCAGTCATTGCGAAATTGAAGGGGGGTGCTTGGCTTTTTTCTTTGTGTATATAAATAAAAGAGAGTGTCTGTCTGTCTGTGTGTGTGTGTGTGTGTGTGTGTCTGTCTGTCTGTGGTCGCCATACCTCAGAGATGGCAAAAGATAAGCACAAGATATTTTGCATGCACACTGCCCTTGACCCACAAATGTGCACCTGGGTTTTAGTTTCTCCAGACATTGTTTCCTTCCTCGGATAATTACCCTCCCCATCTATCAATACAGTCTATATAGTGCAAGGGAGGTAAGTCATGGTTTGTCACCCACGGAAGGGAGGTAACTCATCAAACCAGTATACCGTGTCATTCTCAAGGGTTACCCCCCGCCCGCTATCATCCCGCCCCCCCCCCCCCCCCCCCACACACACACACACACTAACCCTGCCCCTGCTCCCCCTCCCTGCCTCCCAGATCATCGCGAATAATGTTTACGAAACGATCGCCTCAGTGAAAGATAACCCCCCGCGGGTTAGGGGGAGTCCCATATTGGTTGGGACTAGAAAGAATTTACCCGATGCTACCCAGCATGTCGTAAGAGGCGACTAACGGTTCTGTTTCTTCTCTTCTTTTGTCTTATTTCTGCCTTACCAGTCCTTTCACCTATATTTCCTTCCAAGAAAACTCTCCCTACTATTCCCTGCAGTTTTCCAATTCTTTTCTTGTTGTCTTATTTCTACCTGACTGGATCCATCACCTTTATTTCACTTACCAAAAGTCTTCTTTTCCACATCCTTATTTCTCTGCACCCCGCATGTCGTATGCGGCGACTAACGGATTCTGTTTCTCCTTTTACCCTTGTTAAGTGTTTCTTGTATAGAATATAGTCAATGTTTGTAAAGATTTTAGTCAAGCAGTATGTAAGAAATGTTTAGTCCTTTGTACTGGAAACTTTCATTCTCCCAGTAAGGTCATATATTGTACTACGTTGCAAGCCCCTGGAGCAATTTTTTGATTAGTGCTTTTGTGAACAAGAAACACTTAACAAGTGGCTCTATCCCATCGCCCCCCCTTTCCCCTATCCCATCTCCCCCCTTTCCCTCGTCGCGATATAACCTTCGTGGTTGAAAACGACGTTAAACACCAAATAAAGAAAGAAATAAAGTGAAAGATCACGAGAATTTACAGATTTCTCTCCCCTGTTTAAAAAGGTATGACGCGCTCACTCATGAGGTATGCGTGCTTTGATCAGACGGTAACTACAGTGGGTGTGAGAAGGGGTAAACAAATCACGAAGAACACGTTGAACCAAATAGAAACTTGCCTTGCCTATACATCCAAATGTATGAGCTCACACTGTCATTTTTCTTATCCACATTGGAATAAGATTCGAGAGGTTTCTGAGAGAGGGGAGCGCAGAAACACCCGGGCGAAGCCGGGCCTGACTGCTAGTATTTCAATAAGAGAGAGACAAACAGACAGATCGAGAGACACTCGCACAGACGTAACACAGACAGGTGGGGATATTTAAATAGGTCCCCCAATTTTTAGTATGTACCACCCATACATCAACTCCCCTTACTTCTCTCTTTTCCCCAAAAAAGAACCCTTTTGAGTGGAATGGTCTAGTTTGTCAGTCATATACACACACAAAATATAAACCGGCAGGTGGGGATATTTTCAATAAGACAAAGACAGAGACAAACAGACAGAGAGACACTTACACAGACGTAACACAGACAGGTGGGGATATTTAAATAGGTCCCCCAATTTTTAGTATGTACCACCCATACATCAACTCCCCTTACTTCTCTCTCTTTTCCCCAAAAAGAACCCTTTTGAGTGGAAATGTGTAGTTTGTCAGTCATGCTGTGTGTATATATATACTCCCGATATACCCCCAACTCCTTCTTTGCGCTATGTACAGAAAGTACTGAGTTGGGGGTATATCGGGAGTATATATATAGACAGTCCAGCTGACCCCCGCAGGGTACAAGACAGTCTCCTTCCCCCGCCCGGCTGGGCGTGGTGGAGGCATCGCCGTCGTCTACAAGGACCACATGCATGCTGCAGCGTCCTTCTCGGACAGCCTCCCCTTCCCCCACACCACCTTCGAAGCTGTGGAGATGACGGTCGCCACCACCACCACCCTCACCTTCCTGTGTATATATCGCCCTCCCCCTAACACCAAGAAAAAGCTGAAGGACTCTACTTTCTTCGACGAGTTCTCCCAAGCCCTCGACCACTACAACGTGACATCCCATAGCGCCGTCGTCCTCGGTGACTTTAACATCCACTGGGACTGCCCTGCCAACGCTGACACCAAGCGGGCCCGTGCGCTGTTGGACAGCTACAGTGTGGACCAGGTCGTTCCTTTTCCCTCCCACTCCCGTGGCCACATCCTGGATTGGATTGTCACTCGACCCTCGGACAATCTGGTCTCCAGCCTCGTCGCCAACGACCATCTTGTCTCCGACCACACTGCCATCAACTTCCTCGTCAACATCACCAAGCCAGCACAGAAGCGGAAGATGGTCACACGTCGCAAGCTACGAGACATTGAGACAGATGCTTTTGGAGACGAAGCTGCCCTGCTGCTTGCCCAGCGAGACCCGTCCTCTGACCCCGCCCATTTCTTCAGCTTGACTCTGCGCCAGCTCCTCGACAAACACGCCCCGCCATCCCTATGTGCAGTCTCTGAGCGACAGCCGGCTCCCTGGTTCTCTGAGGACATCACAGCCGCCAAGATCGAGAGACGGCGAGCGGAGCGTGCATGGCGACACTCTGGCCTGGAGGTTCATAAGCAGATTCTCAGGGATGCGGTGCTTCGAGTCACGCAAGCCATCACTGCTGCCAAGGTCGAGCACTTCCACGACCGCATCGTCAACGCTTCATCATCCAGGGAGCTGTTCTCCATCATGTCCTCTCTCCTGGCCTCCTCCCCCGCTGCCCCATTACCCACTGCTCACCCACCACAGGATATCCCGGAGCTATTCTCGGAGTTCTTCAAGGACAAGATTGACAAGCTTCGGAAAACACTTGATCAGCAGCCCTTCGTCCCGTCCCCACCCTCCCCTTCCTTCTCCGGCTCCCCCCTCACGTGCTTTCAGCCTGTCACTCAAAACCACGTCAAGCGACTCATCACCAAGACGGCCATCAAGACTTGCGAGCTAGACCCCCTGCCAGGCTTCCTCTTCACCAAGTGTCTGGACAAGCTCCTGCCGTCTATCACAGATATCATCAACATCTCCCTGGCCACAGGCGTCGTTCCCGACCGCTTCAAGTCTGCCGTTGTCCGCCCACTCATCAAGAAGCCCGGCCTTGACGTCAACGAGTTGAAGAACTACCGTCCTGTGTCCAACCTGCCCTTCCTCTCCAAGCTTCTGGAGCGTATCATCCTGGAGCCGTTGAGCGCCCACCTGTCTCGGAACTCGCTGATGCCAGTGTACCAGTCAGCGTACCGCCCTCACCACAGCACCGAGACGGCGCTCCTGCGAATCACCACGGACCTCCTGAACGCAACAGATAGCGGTCTCGTCTCTGCCCTTGTGCTGCTGGACCTTTCCGCGGCCTTCGACACGATCGACCACCAGCTACTCGTCGATCGCCTCAGTTCCACGTTCGGCATTCACGACACCGCCCTCTCTTGGTTCTGGAACTACCTCCAGAACCGCTCTCAGACTGTCACCACTGATTCGTTCTCTTCTCAGCCTGTCCCTGTCCGCTTCGGCGTCCCGCAAGGATCTGTCCTTGGCCCTGTCCTTTTCACTCTGTACACCCAACCCCTCTCCCTGGTCATCGAACGCCACGGCCTGAACTACAACTCCTTTGCCGATGACACGCAGCTCCAGAACAGCGCCAAGCCGGAGGACGTTGACGATCTCCTTGGATCCATCTCCAGTTGTTTCACCGACATCAAGAACTGGATGACTGAGAACAAGTTGAAGCTGAATCAGTGAGAAGACGGAGGCCCTTCTCGTTGGAACACGACAGAAGATTGCTTCCCTCACTGTGACCGACCTCCAGCTGGATGACGCGACTGTTCCATTCTCCCCTGCTGTCAAGAGCCTTGGCGTCTTTCTCGACTCCACTCTCTCTATGCAGACACACATCTCCTTCATCATCAAGGCCTGCTTTTTTCACCTACGACGCATCGCCTCCATCCGTCGTTACCTCACCCACGACGCCTGTGTCAAGCTGGTTGTCTCCCTCATCTTCAGTCGTCTGGACTACTGCAACTCCCTTCTGGCTGGCCTCCCCGCCTCATCCATTCATGGCCTACAACGAGTCCAGAACGCTGCTGCCAGGCTGACTTTGAGGAAGACGAAGCGAGACCACATCACCCCCTTACTTCGCTCCTAGCACTGGCTCCCTGTCAACACCCGAATCTCCTACAAACTGTCCACTCTGGTCTACAAGTGTCTCAACGACTCTGCTCCCGAGTACCTTCAATCCTCCCTGGACCTGTACACCCAGGCCTCCGACCGTCCCCTTTGTTCTGCTGCTGACCCTCTCCGACTCCACATCCCTCGCTCGAAACTCGCATCTGCTGGTCAGCGTGCATTTCCCTCCGCGGGCCCCTCCGTCTGGAACTCCCTGCCGCTTGAGCTTCGCCAGAGCCCCTCTCTTGAGGCGTTCAAGAGTAGGTTGAAGACTCAGTTCTTCCCGTAGCTGGCTGCGACTTTCATGCTCGACGTGATGTGTTGTGCCCCAAAAGACATTCTTGTGCTGTGCTCTGTGAGAGGTGTTTTCTTTGTGCTTAATATTATTTTGTTTGGACCTAGCTATTGATGTGTACATTGTTGTTAAACAGTTGTTTGTTGTATGTTTACCAGGGTTTGCTAGTGTGTGATAGGGTTCGTGTCCGTCTGAAGATGTTAGTTTCTTTGTTAGTCCTGTGTTGACAACTCTTCGACAAGCGCTTAGAACTGTACCCACGGAATACGCGCTATATAAGCTTCATATTGATTGATTGATTGAGTCCAGGGGAGAGTAGCACTGCATTCAAGTTCAGTCTACTTGAAGTGGTTCTCTCCCCGCAATATCAAACCAGAATCGGTTTCGTTCCGTTTGAGAATAATTTTTGGTGGGGGTATATCGGGCTATTGCCCAGATTAGTACCTACACTTGCACACGAGTCTCAGCTAGGCGTAATCCAAAGGTCAGGAACCTGCAATCCCCTAGAACTCCAGAAAAACCGAAAAAGGCGGAGACTCCGCGATAGGCGACTGACTTCAGCGCCAGGGACGATCACAGAAGAGGCGACCCCGATTGTGATGCCGTCCCCGGTGGGGATCCCCCTCTCACGTCAGATGATGTGGGCGTGGCGACCGATCGCGGCACAGAGGAAACTACCAGCCACGAAGACGAAGACGAACGGGAGGAGTCCCAGTCCCAGTCCCAGGAAGAGAAAGAGAGTGCTTCACTGGCTGATAGCATTCATGATTCATCACACAAAAAACAGTGTAACAATCCCAAACAAAAACACGCACAAAAACAAGGATTCCTTTCCCACGGCAGACAAGTCAACACAAACAAACCAGACAAAAACCAAACAAGGCTCATTTTAGAGCCACGCTCGCGGTCGCTGAGTGTGAAAAGGCTAAGGTCACAAACAGGGGATTCCCCTGACAGTGACAATGCGACAGAAAAGCTCCCCAAGTTGACACTGGCTGACACGGGTGTCCGTGATGCACGTGACTGCGCCACACCTGGCATGGGGTAGGTTTAACTGTGGTTTGTTGATGACAACACGGTGACGGACTGATACTGACTGTCTCCAGGACGATGATCATGCCTGACGATTTAATTGTGTTCTCACTTAACGTGAGAGGGATTCGATCCCCAAACAAACGGAAACAACTGTTCCAGTTTTTAAGAAAACAAAAGTTTGATGTAGTATGTTTACAAGAAACGTATATCACGAAACAGGAAGCTGATGTGTGAAAAAAGGAATGGGGAGGGGATATGATTTATACCGAACAAACATCACACAGTGGTGGTCAAATGATTTTGTTTAAAAAAAGGATGTAATTTTGATTATAAAGTAATGGAGACCCATTGTGATAGAATCCAAGGGGTAAATATAATTTGTGAAGGAAAGGATTTGTGGATTTTGAATGCTTATGCGCCAAACGATGTAAACTCCAAATGTGTTTTTTATCAGAAGGTTGTGTCAATTATTAAAGATTCCCGTTTGAGTAACGTCATTTTGTGTGGTGATTTTAATTGTGTTCTTGATAATGAGTTAGACATAGTGAGCGGAGAAAGGCACGCTGAAAGAGCAGTGTCACAACTGAATGAAATGTTTATCGCATGTGATTTGTTTGATGTATGAAGATTATTTAACCCTGGTATTAAAGAATTTTCTTGGTAAAAGAAAAATCCGTTTATTGCTAGGAGAATTGACTATGTATTTACATGTGCAACACTTTTTGATAGAACTACGGAATGTTGTTTATTGTCTGTTCCCTTTTCCGACCACAGAGGTTGTTCTGTGCAACTCAAATTATCTGAGATTGACAGAGGCCCGAGTTACTGGAAATTCAATAATTCTCTCCTCCAGGATAAAGATTTCATTGATGGTATGAATAGAATGATTGAAAATCACGCATATGATTTTATAAACGATACTGATTATCAAACCGTATGGGAGCTGTTAAAATGTGAAATAAGAGATTATGCAATGCAGTACGCGCAGAAGAAAAGCGTTGAAAGAAGAAACGGTATTGTTTTGTTGTATGCTGAATTAAATGATTTGGATGCAAGGTTAGCGAATGACCCAGATAACTGTGGAATGCAATGCGAGCATGAGAACCTTAAGTTAAAAATAGAATTAGTTGAGCAGTGTGAAGCTCGCGCAGCCCAAGTACGCGCCCGTGCGAAGTGGGTAGAACAGGGAGAAAAGAACACAAAGTATTTTCTCAACCTTGAAAAAGCCAGAGCAAATGCGAAGATAATGGACAGTATACAGTGTGAATCTGAGGAAGTGATAACTGACCAGCGTGAAATCTTGAACGCGCAAAAGAATTACTATGCTGATTTGTACAGAAAAAAAGTAAACGTTGAAAACATGGACGAGAAGGTGGATCAGTTTTTATCTGATGTGACAACATTACATATTTCAGATTTTCAGAGAAATGAGTGTGAAGGGTTAATAACTGAAAACGAAGCTCTCGCTGCACTTAAACAAATGAAATCTGGGTCGGCCCCTGGGGTTGATGGAATTACTGTAGAGTTTTTGAAAGTGTTTTGGACCCGCATCAGAACATTGCTAATTGCGTCTTTTAATGCAAGTTTTGACGATGGAAAATTGTCTTCCACGCAGCGCAAAGCTGTCATTACCCTAATACACAAGGGAAAGGATTTGCCTAAAAATGAATTAGAGAACTGGAGACCCATCTCCCTTGCAAACAGCGATTATAAACTGATAGCCAAGTGTTTGGCAAAAAGGTTAGGAAGCGTTATTGGTGATATTGTTCAGAAAGATCAAGTCGGTTATATTAAAGGCAGAACAGTATTTACAATATTAAGGTTAATTGATGATGTAATCGAACAGTCACACGAGTTAAATCAACCTGGCCTGTTGGTCGCAATTGACTGTGTTCAAGCGTACGATAGTATTTCAAAAGAGTTTATTATTAAAGCCTTTCAAAAATTCGGGTTTGGGTCAGAATTTGTTCAATGGGTAACTGTGTTAATGAACGAAACGGTTAGCTCAGTGCAGTATTGTGGATGGTTGTCTGATTTTTTTGATGTGAAAGCTGGGATTCGTCAAGGGTGCGCGTTTTCATGTTTGGCCTTTGTACTGGCCATTGAATTGTTGGCATCAAAAATAAGACAGTGTAGACGTATTAAAGGAATTTCGTTATGGAACAATGTTGATATTGCAACTGTTATTAAAATTGCTCTGTATGCAGACGATATCACCCTTTTTTTAAAGGATGAAATTGATATGTATTATGCACTTGAAATAATGAATGACTTTTCTAGCTTTTCAGGCTTAAGGATACATAAGAGAAAGTCTGAGGCGACGTGGTTGGGCCTCGCGCCCCCTAATTGGCGTAGAGGCGCGTCCCCCGGGTGGTGGATGGGGGAGCCTTCTCTACTAACTTCTGAGAGAAGGTCGCATCACTCTCGATGCCGTGAACCTAATTAGGATCTTTTTCTTGTTTCTTCTCTATTTCTGCCTCCCCAAAGTCCTTTTACTTTCCTTTTCTCACCCATAAAATTCTTCACTTATTACCCTTGTTAAGTGGTTCTTGTATAGAATATAGTCAATGTTTGTAAAGATTTTA
>NC_090250.1:35207124-35219624 GCF_037325665.1 Littorina saxatilis | reverse complement strand
GTCTTCAGAATGAAAACCTGCAGCTACGGCGAAGTTGTTCGTCCTCTACTTGGATTCGAACAATCCGCAGCTAGTATATGATGTTTTCGATTGCGAATTAAATGAGATTTTACTTACAGTTGATAAGGTGAACAAAGTCATTCAAGGCCTTGTTAAACGTAAAGCTACTGATCCTTGTTTTATCCACAATATTATATGTTTGATAGCTGTGTTTGTCGTTATAGTATTAGTAGAATATCTGAAGCAGCTGTTTAACGGGAGCCTCAGGGCAGGTATTTATCCCAGCTTGTGGACGACTAACAAAGACTTACCAGCTAAATGTTATATTCATCCAACAACATACACAAGCTGTGTCAGGAAGGCCATGAAGCGGTGTGTCCACAGCCATGTTTGCAGGTGTGTGGTTTTTTTTCAACGGAATAACATAACATCTGCACAGTCGGGATTTATTTCTGGTGACTCCATTTGTCATCGTGGCTGAGGTTCACGGACCAGGTGGGTGATAACAAACCGCGGGGTTTGATTGGTTGAAATCACAACAACTCTTAATGTCAACCAACACCGCTTCTGGGTCCCACCCGGTTGGTAACTTTCTAATGCACCGCGGCCCTGGTTTCCAAATACGAAGAAATGTGATATGGGATATTACCGCACAGGCTTAGGTCTATTTTCATGTATAAAAGGCATCTGACAAAATCTGGCTCAATGGGTTATTATTTAAATTAAAATCAGTAGGTATAAGAGGACGATTGTTAAAATGGTTCCGAGATTATTTAGGAAATTGTTATTAGACTGTTGTAAGTACGGGTACTAAGTCTGCATTAAAGGGCTTACATGCAGGTGTTCCACAAGGTTCTTAAACATTTAGTCAAGTTTTGACTAAATGTTTTAACATAGACGGGGAATCGAGTTCAAATCCCGGTCTCTGCCGCCAGGTGGGTTAAGAGTGGAGATTTTTCCGATCTCGCAGGTCAACTAATGTTTAGACTTGCTAGTGACTTAACCCCCTTCGTGTGTACGCACAAGCACAAGACTAAGTGCGCACGGAAAAGATCCTGTAATCCATGTCAGAGTTCAGTGGGTTATAGAAACACGAAAATACCCAGCATGCCTCCCCCGAAATCGGCGTATGCTGCATGAATGTCATGAATGGCGGGGTAAAAACGGTCATACGCGTTAATCCATTCGTGCTAAAAACATGAGTGAACGTGGGAGTCTAAGCCCATGAACGAAGAAGAAGAAGAGAAGATATCTATATGTTTTTGGAATCAAGAAATGATAACGATTAAGATGAAATCTTTTTTGGATCGATTTCATAAATTATAATCGTAGCAATAATTAACCTATTTTCGTTAATTGTGATCACTTTTTAAGAGTAAACACGACATATGTTTATATTTTTAGATTCAGAAATTGATGAAGAATACGATGTAATCAATTTTAAATCGTTTTACGAACAATTGAGTTTAATGACAACTTTAACAAGCAAACTAAGTAATCAATTGTTTAGCCTCAAAGCTGAAATGCAACACCAGAGTCCGGGCTTCATCGAAGATTACTTGACCAAACTTTCAACAGATTTGTTTAATAAAAGAGAGCGTGACAGTGCCGCCTCAACTTTTACAAAATGCCGGATATGACGTCATCAAAGAAATTTATCAAAAAAATGAAGAAGAAAAAAGTCTGGGGAGGCTATACTCAGGAACTCTCATGTCAAGTTTCATGATGATCGGTCGAGTAGTTTTCTCTGAATCGCTCTCCACACACACACACACACACACACACACACACACACACACACACACACACACACACACACACACACACACACACACACACACCAAGACCCTCATCTCGATTGTCCCTCTCCCGTAGCGACAAAGGAATGGAACGGGAATGGGAGGGATCGGGAGGGGCCCTTAATGGACAGCCAATGGACGTTAACGGAACTCCTTTGAACGGTAGGAACGGTTGGGACGGGTGAGTTCGGGCTGCATGTTCACAATTTTAGTCATTCCCCGCCCGTTCCAAATGAACGGTAATGGAACCTTATTACGTCGGCAACGGAACTCATGGATCGTTAATGGAACTTAACGCAATGGTAACGTAACGCTAGCGCTCTCACACACTGGGTTGTCATCACTTTCAACTCAAAGCCATGACGTTCCCTACACAAGGCTTTGATAACGAACGGATAAGGGGCGTAACTCCTTAGTCATATTACAGTTGAACATTCAAAGCGGGTCGGCTTCACTCAATTTCTTGGCATCAGAAGCTTGACATAAATTAGGAAAACAAATGGTTGGACCCATCATGGACCAACTAAAACGCTGTAGGGCAGAATTCATATTTTGATAGTATTTTTGAACGTTCTCAGCGTCACTGCAGGAAGTGGCGTTCTCAGCGTGCAGAAAGTGAGAGTCAAGTCCCTTTGTATCAACAACGAAAATCTTTGCATCTTTGAATGAATCGAAACGCATTTTGGTTGTCTCAAAAAGGGTGTAAACAAAAGTCAACCTTTTCAATTTGTGTTGTAGAGGGTTTCACATTTTATACATGTGATAACATAGAATAATAATAATAGGCCGATCAAATTTCTCAACCAACCACACAGACGCATTGCAACAAAATTAATCTTTTTCACTTTTTTACTTTCCACTTTCTGCAGTGACGCTGAGAACGTTCAAAAATACCATCAAAATATTAATTCTGCCCTACAGCGTTTTAGTTGGTCCATGATGGGTCCAACCATTTGTTTTCCTAATTTATGTCAAGCCTCTGATGCCAAGAAATTGAGTCAAGCCGACCCGCTTTGAATTTTCAACTGTAATATAACTAAGGAGTTACGCCCCTTATCCGTTCGTTATCAAAGCCTAGTGTAGGGAACGTCATGGCTTTGAGTTGAAAGTGGGTTGTCATACCCGCATTCCACACATCCGTTCTAGCTTCCGTTCCCAGCCGTCCTGAAGACGGCTGCCACTATGGTCAGACGCTGCTCAAAGATGCCAAAAACGATCGTTTGCGCACGGATGTGTTGAATGGGGGTATAAGCAAGGCAACGTTAACACGGTCATTATGCATAGTCAGCGATCACTACGGGCCAGTCATCATTGCTGCAACGAATCGTGAACTCCGATCAGTGCAGTGTCCAAAGCAAGGGTATCACATGAAACGCACACTGCATAACATACTGGTCAGAGTTAAAGTTGTTGGTCGCGATGGCAGGTAAGAGCCGGTCAACCACGTGCTATTGCTTCGCCTCGCTTTGAAAAGCTTGACCCCAAGTCAAGGGCGCTTGCTGTGTCACACCGCTTACAAATCCTGACAGGAGTTTTCCGGAAACACGTCTACCCTTTGTCAATTTCATGCATTTATTGTTTAGGCAAAAAAAAAAAAAAAAAAAAGAGGTGTGGTTACGGCAACATAGCCACAAAAAAATAGGGTAGGAAGGTAGGCAATCACTTTTTTTTTAAAAACTTTTTTTTCTAATGTGTACAAATTAAACCTACTTGACAGGGAAATAAGTGTGCGACTCGGGCGCTTTTGCTTTCATTGCGTTTTCGTAACCACACCTATTTTTTTTTAGGCCTTTAACAGCCTTACCCCGCACCGCACTTTTTCCTGATTTTTGTCAGGACAACCACACCTTGTGTCTGAACTGCGGAGCCTCAATTATGCACACACGTACGCACACAAATACTCGATTACCAAACACAAACACAATCTCATATTTTCGCAAATTTTGACACCGCAGACACAACACTGAACAGCATTGATTAATACATTCTTGTCCATTTATGTATTGTAAGAATTCGCGCCAAAAGTAAATGTTAAATTTGCTGTGCCACAGATGAATGTACAGTTAAACAAACCGATACCAAGTGTGTCATATAATGTTATTGTTTATCGAATAAAAGGGCACGCTTAAGCGTCTTCCCAAACTTTAAAGAAAACGATCTCGTATTTTCTCACCAAAAATGTGACCCTCCACCACGAAATGAGTCGCATGTCACCACGCGCGGTTCTGCGATAGGCTTAATATTAGTCCAGGGAGTGTCTGGTAACAGTATGAGGGTCACCTTAGTCACAGGCTTATAACTCAAACAAGTTTTCTCTCTTTTCTAAAACGGTTTTCACCACTGGATAGAGCATAAAAAAACTCTTTAGAAAATGTAAAAATATGAAAATCATGCAAAGGTGACATGCGACTCATTTCGTGGTGGAGGGTCACAAATGTGCCGAACCCCCTCTACGTATCTTCCCACTACCCTGGTGTGTGTACGCAAAAAAAAAAACACCCACGTATGTGTATATAACCAGGCGCTTCGTTTGTTGGTGATACATGTACTTCACGATGACGATGAAAGCAAAAGCGGCAATAATGGTGGTGGCAGTGACGATGATGGTGATTTTTATGACTACGGCGAGTGCGAATGAAGAGCTTTCTGTTCGCCATCGTCGTGGAACACTGACACAGTGCTCTGGAGGCAAAAGAGGTACGTAGACAGAAAGAAAGAAAACACGAAAAATGGGAATAAATACAGAAAGATTATTATAAACAAAATATAAACGAAAGACAGAGAGAAAGGAAGGAAGGAAGGACGAAACAAAGAAAGATTGCAAAAAATAGCACACCCAAAAGTAAGAAAGAAAGATTGCACACACACAAAAATGCAAATAAAAAAGAAAGAAATTATGAAATAAAGACAGAAAGTAGATAGAAAGTAACAACGCGCGTGAGTGTGTGACAGTGCCGCCTCAACTTTCACAAGAAGCCGAATAAGACGTTATCAAAGAATTTGTTATTTTTGTGTTAAAGTGTCCGGGGATATCCTTTGCAGAAATTCTCATGTAAAGTTTCATAAAGATCGCTCAAGTAGTTTTCTCTGATTCCCTCTAGTTGACTAAATGTCAACAACAACAAAAGGCAGAAAGAAAGAAAAGAAAAGAAAGATCGAAAAGAAAAGCAAACAAGTCGCGTAAGGCGATAATACAACATATATTCAAGCTGTCGAACTCACAGAATGAAACTAAACGCACTGCATTTTTTTCAGCAAAATCGTTTACTCGTAGCATCGTCAGTCCACCACTCGTGGCAAAAGTAGTGAAATTGACAATCCATTATAGTGCGGTAGTGGTTGCGCTAAGCACGATATTACGCTTTTCTGTATCTCTATTCTTGTTAACTCTCTGAGCTTGTTTTCAATCCAAACATATCATATCTATATGATTTTGGAATCAGGAACCAACAACGAATAAGAAATTTGATTTTAATCATAATTTTAATATTTTTAATGTTTAGAGCTTGTTTTTAAATCTAAATCGAACATATTTATATGGGTTTTTTAATCAGAAAATGATAAAGAATAACATTAAATGGATTTTGGATCGTTTTATTAAAAACAATGTAATTACAATTTTCAGATTTTTAATGACCAAACTAATTTATTAATGTTTAAGCCTCCAAGCTGAAATGCAATACCAAAGTGTCCGGCCTTTGTCGATGATGGCTTGGCCACAATTTCAATCAATTTCATTGCAAAATGAGGGTGTGACAGTGCCGCCTCAACTTTTACAAAAAGCCGGATATGACGTCATCAAAGACATTTATCGAAAAAACGAAAAATATCTCTCGGGATATCATTCCCAGAAACTCTCATGTAAAATGTCATAAAGATCACTCCAGTAGTTTACTCTAAGTCGCTCTACACACACATACAAACACACATACACCACGACCCTCGTCTCGATTCCCCCTCTATGTTAAAACATTTAGTCAAAACTTGACTAATGTAAAAGAACGAAAAGGTGGAATAAAGACAAAAAGAGAGATAAGAAGAAACAAAGAAAAAAGAAGAAAACAATAGTAAAAAAGAAAGAAGAAAAAGGTAGCATAAAGACAAAAAGAGATGAAAGGAAAGAAGGGAGAATAAAGGAAAGAAAGAACAAAATAAAATAGAAAAAATAATTTTTTAAAAACCCGAAATGGTGAACAACAATGACAAAAAGAGAGATACGGTAGAAAAAACACACACAACAACAACAACAACAGATTGCTAAATAAATAGCAAAAAGAAAGAAAGAACGAAAACAAAGGTGAAATAAAATAAAATAGATAACGACAGAAAGAAACAAACAAAGCAATACAAACAGAAAGAAAGAAAGAAAGATAGATAAATAAATATTGTTTTCCCTTCGCATGCATTTCAACAACAAATATTCAAGGTACTTGATAAAAAAAAACCTCTGAAAAACTATTCATGGTGAGGGGGGAGGGGGGGGTGTCCAAAACAACTAATACTTTAATCATTTATTTGCGACTTTTTTGGACAACATTTAATATTTAGTTTAGGGGAAACATTCTTTTTTCAGAAAAAGATAAAGAATGTTGAATGTTTTCTTCTACTCTAAACAGGTCCCGCCATGCAACCTCTTCATATTTATGAGTAGAGTTTGCTTAATGAGTAGAAATCATAGGTAGATGTGTAGATATAATTTGTACTCTAAAAAAAATCATTTGGTTCAAACAAATGTTATTTTCCCAGTTTGTGTGGAGTTAGACAAGGGGAAAACTTGTCACCGTTGTTTTTTGCTCTATTTTTAAATGATCTAAAGCCTTTTCTGTTGGAAAACAGTAATGGTTTACAATCTATGTCAAGAGAGGCTATTGTGGCTGGAATGGATGATACGGATGTAAATGCTTTGTTTCAAATGTTTTTATTACTGTATGCGGATGATACTGTGATCTGCTCAGAGTCTGAAAAAAACCTGCAAGAATGTTTAAACAAAATGCACGAATACTGTTTAAAATGGCGTATAAATATTAATGTAAGCAAAACGAAAGTTATAGTTTTTTCCAGAGGTAAAATTAGAAATAAACCACTGTTTACGTACAATGGCAATTTAATCGAAGTAGTGTTTGATGTAATGTACTTGGGCCTTAAGATTAATTATAATAATACATTTTCAGTCGCACAGAAGAATCTAAATGATCGTGCCTCAAGGGCAATGTTTGTTCTTTTGCGCACTTGTAGACAATTGTCACTGCCTGTGGACATACAAGTTGACCTGTTCGATAAAATGATTGCTCAAATTTTATTGTATGGATGTGAAGTATGGGGTTTTGGTTCCTGTGAACTTGCTACTAAACTTCAATTGCGTTTTTATAAAATTGTTTTCAAACTAAAAAAATCAACTCCAAATGCTATGATATTTGGTGAACTTGGAAGATATCCACTAGATGTTAATATGAAATGTAGAATGATTTGCTATTGGTATAAACTGATTAGTCCTATTCATAAAAATAAATGTTCAAGTATTGTGTATTGCTTTACTTATGAATTGTATATCAACAAGATGATTGAATCCAAGTACTTATGTTTCATTGAAAAAACTTTAAATGAAATTGGTCTCTCTGGCCTTTGGACTTCTCAAGAAAATATTCAATACTCAAGCACATGGTTTAAAAAGAAAGTAACAAGTCGCGTAAGGCGAAAATACAATATTTAGTCAAGTAGCTGTCGAACTCACAGAATGAAACTGAACGCAACGCAACGCAGCAAGACCGTATACTCGTAGCATCGTCACTCCACCGCCCGTGGCAAAGGCAGTGCCCGTGGAATTGACAAGAAGAGCGGGGTATTCGTTGCGCTGAGAAGGATAGCACGCTTTTCTGTACCTCTCTTCGTTTTAACTTTCTGAGCGTGTTTGTAATCCAAACATATCATATCTATATATTTTTGGAATCAGGAACCGACAAGGAATAAGATGAAAGTGTTTTTAAATTGATTTCGAAAAAAAAAATTTGATAATAATTTTTATATATTTAATTTTCAGAGCTTGTTTTTAATCCGAATATAACATATTTATATGTTTTTGGAATCAGCAAATGATGGAGAATAAGATAAACATAAATTTGGATCGTTTTATAAATTTTTATTTTTTTTTACAATTTTCAGATTTTTAATGACCAAAGTCATTAATTAAATTTTAAGCCACTGAGGGCGTGACAGTGCCGCCTCAACTTTCACGAAAAGCCGGATATGACGTCATCAAAGACATTTATCAAAAAAATGAAAAAAACGTTCGGGGATTTCATACCCAGGAACTCTCATGTCAAATTTCATAAAGATCGGTCTAGTAGTTTAGTCTGAATCGCTCTGCACACACACACACACACACACGCACGCACACACGCACATACACCACGACCCTCGTTTCGATTCCCCCTCGATGTTATAATATTTAGTCAAAACTTGACTAAATATAAAAAGAAGCTTATATGACCAGCATATCCATAACTGGTTTACAGAAATTGGAACAAAAAATATGTTTTGGAATTATCGAATGTTCAAAGATATATTTGTATGTGAAGACTACGTCACAACCCTGCCATATCAGCAATGTGTTTCAATGATGAAGTTTAGAACATTAAACAACAATTTGCCTGTACAGAAAGAACGTTATCTTAACATCCCAAGGTCAGAAAGAACTTGCACCAAATGTGTATCGCATGACATAGGTGATGAATTCCATTATTTAATTGTCTGTGATTTTTTCAAAGAAGAAAGAGCTGAGTTGTTACCACCTTACTATTGGAAAAAACTAATGCACTTAAATTTAAAAAGTTGTTTGCTACTAAGAAAAAGAAATTGCTAAAGAATATTTTGGACTTTACTAATAGAATTTGTAACAGTTTTTCATATTTTTTTTTAATTTTTTTTAATTGTTTTTAATTTTTTTTTAATTTATTTATTTATTTATTATATTAGCATATATCATGATTGTATTGATTGTATTTATTGTTCAAAATGCCCCCATGGGTTATGGACTAATAAACTTGAACTTGAACTTGAACTTGTTATTCAAAATACATGACAAAGAACAATTCGAAAATGTGTAACTAGGACACGAACTCAGGCAAAAGCTTATTTTACGTGGCCAAACCAATGTACCATTACACAAATCTTCATGATGGTGGACATGACAATAATACAACATTATTTCTCAGTAAGTCGCAGAGATTTATTTGCTCTCATATCATGTGAAAGGCTAGAGAGATGTGAGCTCTCATATCAACTTAAAGTCTAGAGAAATGTGTGCTCTCATATCAATTCAAAGTCTAGAGAAATGTGTGCTCTCATATCAATTCAAAGTCTAGAGAAATGCGTGCTCTCATATCCAATAAAAGTCCAGAGAAATGTGTGCTCTCATATCAATTGAAAGTCCAAAGAAATGTGTGCTCTCATATCAATTAAAAGTCCAGAGAAATGTGTGCTCTCATATCAATTGAAAGTCTAGAGAAATGTGTGCTCTCATATCAATTGAAAGTCTAGAGAAATGTGTGCTCTCATATCAACTGAAAGTCTAGAGAAATGTGTGCTCTCATATCAATTGAAAGTCTAGAGAAATGTGTGCTCTCATATCAATTGAAAGTCTGGAGAAATGTGTGCTCTCATATCAATTGAAAGTCCAGAGAAATGTGTGCTCTCATATCAATTGAAAGTCCAGAGAAATGTGTGCTCTCATATCAATTAAAAGTCCAGAGAAATGTGTGCTCTCATATCAATTGAAAGTCTAGAGAAATGTGTGCTCTCATATCAATTGAAAGTCTGGAGAAATGTGTGCTCTCATATCAATTAAAAGTCCAGAGAAATGTGTGCTCTCATATCTATTGAAAGTCTAGAGAAATGTGTGCTCTCATATCAACTGAAAGTCTGAGGAAATGTGTGCCCTCATATCAACTGAAAGTCTAGAGAAATGTGTGCTCTCATATCAATTGAAACTCTAGAGAAATGTGTGCTCTCATATCAACTGAAAGTCTGGAGAAATATGTGCTCTCATATAAATTGAAAGTCTAGAGAAATGTGTGCTCGCATATCAACTGAAAGTCTAGAGAAATATGTGCTCTCATATCAATTGAAAGTCTAGAGAAATGTGTGCTCTCATATCAATTGAAAGTCTAGAGAAATGTGTGCTCTCATATCAACTGAAAGTCTAGCGAAATGTGTGCTCTCATATCAATTGAAAGTCTAGAACAATGCGTGCCCTCATATCAGTTGAAAGTCTAGAGAAATGTGTGCTCTTATATCAACTGAAAGTCTAGAGAAATGTGTGCTCTCATATCAATTCAAAGTCTAAAGAAATGCGAGCTCTCATATCAATTCAAAGTCTAGAGAAATGTGTACTCTCATATCAATTGAAAGTCTTGAGAAATGTGTGCTCTCATATCAATTGAAACTCTAGAGAAATGTGTGCTCTCATATCAACTGAAAGTCTAGCGAAATGTGTGCTCTCATATCAATTGAAAGTCTAGAGAAATGTGTGCTCTCATATCAACTGAAAGTCTTGAAAATGTATGCTCTCATATCAACTAAAAGTGTAGAGAAATGTGTGCTCTCATATCAACTGAAAGAGATGTGGTGTACTCGACACACCATGGAATGTTCTTTTAAACTTGTATTTCACAGTTCCGGTCAGGATTTGCGTGAAAACGGCGGAGGGTAATGCGGTTCAATCACGCGGTACTGACTCAGACGTGCGCGTGCGACTGAATGGAGCGAACTGCCACTCCCCTGTGTATGACCTTGAGAGTTCTAATGATGATTTCGAGCAAGGTGACTACGATTGTTACGGCTTCAAGACTTATGACGTTGGAACTCCGGTAAGAGATATGACTTGATTCGGAAGATAGGTTAAATGATCTCCTACTGTCCCTTGCCCAAAAGAAAGTGGCCGTATTGACTCTCTTAGATATGTCAGCGGCTTTTGACACTATCGACCACAGCATTCTTCTTCAACGCCTTGAAAAAATTTTTGGAATCCGTGACACTGCTCTTCAGTTCATGAGGCAAGATCACAGGAGTTGTCTCGCGTTATTACTCCAGAAGCGCTCAATGTTTAAAAGCGTTGTACAATGTACACAGGTGAGCGCTGAAATAAAAAATGTTTAAACAATCTAGTCGGGTTTGGTAACTGATGATTATCAGAAACTTCAGATTTTGGAATTAAGAGAACGATTTAGGCTTAAATGAAGGCGTGATATTTCAAAAAATTCTCTCCGAACGTGCTCCACATGCTTTCACCGTAACATTTCAAGCCAAACCAAACCGAAAGCTATTTTTGTCAGTGTCGTGTGGAACTGTCTTCCAGAATTTGTTTGAGTTCCAGTGAGTGTCAATACGTTCAAAAGACACCTTTAATTTGCAGTAAATTTCACACTACGAAGAATGAAAGTGGTGGAAGGCTTCAGATGTATTTTTATGTGTCCATAGCATCAGTGTTTCATTATAAAAAATTTAAAAAAGCTCCCAAGTTTTGATAACACAATTGCCAAAGAGTATATATGTTCAGTAATAAATGTATACATTTAGCAGTAGCTTAAAGCCATTCTTGTGTACATATTCGTATGATTGTTTTATTCTTTTTTTCCCTGGTTTTGTTTTTTTGGGGGGAGGGTTTGCAAAAAACCCTCGTTAATACCCTTATACCACAACCCTTTGAGTGGAATTGATCTCTCACTCTCTTAATTAAAGGTGGTCGTCTACATTTTTGCTTTTTTTCTCAATAATCTTATGTTTAGATTTCGCTAAAAAGTTATGTCAGATGATGAATGAACCATGGGGAAAAAAGTTATAGAAAAAAAATATATGTAAAAAAAGATTTTATTTTTGGGTAGCGTGACTCACGCTTCCAATATTTTGTTTTCTGTTTGCTGAGAACATGTGCTTTGCCTAAAAATACTGACCAATCAAATTCATGTCACTATGCTTATAGCCACGCCCAAACAAGTGCAGCAACAGTTTGACACTGGAGCGCTGTCCACGCTTTTTTTTAAACGCACGAAATGCACGGGATTTGAGAGGAGTTTTGCGCTTGACATTTTCCAAATAAGGATATCCTACTATGAGTACTACGCTGGAATACTACAATGAATTTTCAAATGGCTACACTGGCTTCGTCTTTCCTGATCGAAAGGGGGTGTATTATTGATATTTGTAGATAATAGACTCTGCATTTTAATGGTCAAATGGCGATTTCGGTATAAAAATGTAGACAAGGACCTTTAATTTATGTTACATATTATATTGGTTGCATTTTGCAATTTTCATCTATCAATTCATTCCATTTGTACGCCTCTTTTGTGGATATTGTGTGTTTAGTATTTGTTTAAGGACACTGACGGGTTGTTAGACAAGGCAGTGTGCCTTCACACCTTTATCCTTGTAAAATAAAGTCCGTTCGTTCGCTTGTTCGTTCTCTCTCTCTCTCTCTCTCTCTCTCTCTCTCTCTCTCTCTCTCTCTCTCTCTCTCTCTCTCTCTCTCTCTCTCTCTCTCTCTCTCTCTCTCTCTCTCTCTATGTCACCCACCCTCCCCTCCTCCTTTTTCTTTCTCTCTATATATTTTTCTTCGGCAAAAACACTTATACCCCCCCCCTGCCTTGTCTGTTTGGTCAAACAGGTGAACAGTATCCAAGTATTATTGGTTCCATTTCGCGATAG
>NC_090250.1:35197124-35202124 GCF_037325665.1 Littorina saxatilis | reverse complement strand
AGTCCAGCAGTAGATAGGTTAAGCCTATTTTAACATACTGGAAACTGGTAATCTTCCAGTAGGTATTAATTTAGTTTTACTAAAGCCTGCTGGGACACAAGTAATGGGTTAGTGCATTTGTAAACAGGAATCGCTTGACAAGTGGCCCCCTTCATCCCCCCCTTCCTCGTCCTGATATGGCTCTGCGTAGTCGGCTGGACGTTAAGCAACAAATAAACAAACAAACAAACAAACAAACGGGTAATCAAGACGAGGGTGGTGGTGTATCTGTGTGTGTGAACAAGAACAAGAACAAGAACATATGTGTTTTTGTGAAAGTTGAGGCGGTACTGTGTGTGTGCGTGTGTGTGTGTGTGTGTGTGTGTGTGTGTGTCTGTGTGTGTGTCTGTCTGTGTGTCTGTGTGTGTCTGTGTGTGTCTGTCTGTCTGTCTGTATGTGTAGAGCGATTCAGAGAAAACACTGGACCGATCTTCATGAAACTTTACACGAGAGTTTCTGCAAATGATTTCTCCAGCTAAACACTTCTTTTTTTTATATAAATGTCTTCAATGACGTACGTCATATCCGTGTTTTTGTGAAAGTTGAGGCGGTACTGTCACGCCTTTATTTTTCGAGAAAATTGATTGAAATTTTGGTCAGGCAATCTTCGACAAACCCCGGACTACTGGATTGCATTTCAGCTTAATAATTAAGTAAAATCTTAACATTCTAATTAAAAGTAACATTTTAGTAATCGATCAAAAAATGATGTCATCTTATTCTTTATCATTTGCTGATTCCATAAACATATAGATATGTTCTGTTTGGGTTAAAAACAAGCTCAGAAAGTTGAAAAGAATAAGGAAAAGCACTCTTTCGTGTGAATGACTCGTACACGCGCTACAATCTTGTCGAGAATGCATCAAAACGATACATATGTTACTGTCGCCTGGCTCGGGTAATATTAGTTATGCAACAATACCACTCGCTTATCATCGACACATACGGCTGATTTTGTGATGAACAAATCAACGGAACATAAAAGGGAAAAAAGAGTAACATTTTAAGCTATGACAAACAATTCCAGTCGATTAATTTGGGATGTTACCAGTGTCGCCACCTTTCGGGGATAAATACGGACGCATACTTGAACGGGATAATGTAAACACATTCTGTACGAATAGACTTGCATCTAGGTTTTTAAGTTTCACAAGTGAGTGTATTTCAACACCTCTTACACACTAAACACGTTATAGACTTGCATCTAGGTTTTTAAGTTTCACAAGTGAGTGTATGTCAACACCTCTTACACACTGAACACGTTATAGACTTGCATCTAGGTTTTTAAGTTTCACAAGTGAGTGTATGTCAACACCTCTTACACACTGAACACGTTATAGACTTGCATCTAGGTTTTAAAGTTTCACAAGTGAGTGTATGTCAACACCTCTTACACACTGAACACGTTTTAGACTTGCATCTAGGTTTTAAAGTTTCACAAGTGAGTGTATGTCAACACATCTTACACACTGAACACGTTATAGACTTGCATCTAGGTTTTTAAGTTTCACAAATGAGTGTATGTCAACACCTCTTACACACTGAACACGTTATAGACTTGCATCTAGATGTTTAAGTTTCACAAGTGAGTATTTCAACACCTCTTACACACTGAACACGCAAGCCTGCTGTAAATTCACGGAGACGGCTTTGTCGGGAAAACATGTGGACACGTTCTTTTAAATGACCCATACGTTACCTATGGTTGACAAGAAAGTTTTCCAGAAACTGAGCAATGTATACATAACTAGAGGAATACCCGGCTTCGCCGGGGTGAATCGCGAGACAGAGACAGACAGCGTGGCGGTTCATCACAATCACCTCTGCAGGCGAAGTCCTGTCAAACAGGATTGAGAATTTTAGAGCTTATTTCTTAGCCCTATATTATCTGTTGTGGCTTCTCAAATGCCAGAATATACAGGCAGACAAAAGCCGCTAGACCCCATCACAAACAGAACTCTACAATCAACAGGTTTTTTCCCCCACACACACACACAAACACACACACAGAGAAGCCGTATATATATATATGCATATCTGTATCTATAAATATATAGAGATAGGTGAGAGTGTATTTTTCGCGTGGCTATAAATTGATTCGACCTTTTCACTTTGACAGTAAGAACAACTTACGGGTGCAAGGGAAGCGTTCTGGACAGCGCAGTGACATTCTAAAAATAGTCACTCTCAGAAACGGGAATTTGGGGTGAGACAGACAGCGTGGCGGTTCACCTCAATCACCTTTGAAAGGCGAAGTCCTGTCAAACGGGATTGAGAATTTTAGAGCTGATTTCTTAGCCCTATATTATCTACTGTGGCTTCTCACATGCCAGAACATACAGACAGACAAAAGCCGCTAGACCCCATCACAAACAGAACTCTATAATACATAGGTTTTTGCCTACACACACACACAAACACACACACACACAGAGAAGCCGTATATATATATGCATATCTGTATCTATAAATATATAGAGATAGGTGAGAGTGTATTTTTCGCGTGGCTATAAATTGATTCGACCTTTTCACTTTGACAGTAAGAACAACTTACGGGTGCAAGGGAAGCGTTCTGGACAGCGCAGTGACATTCTAAAAATAAATAGTAACTTACAACTGAACGGGAAAGCCACACGAAGGAAGGGAGATAAACGCCAAACACTGGAGAAGATAAGGAAGAGTTACTTATAATGGTGAAATGAACACAAAAACGAACATGAGTTTAGCGCTGCGCGCTGAGAGCACGTGTTGAAATATCTCATCGATGATATTGTGTCCGGGGTGTAGCTGAATACGGTGTCCAAATTTGAAAAAGAACCACCGAGAACTTTGGCGTTGTGATGTGGTGTAGCGGCTATGGTGTGTCGGTATGGGGGCCCGGGTAAGCTGAGGTGGAACCAAAATAGCTGAGGTGGAACCAAAATCGGTTCCGCGCTGCGCGCTGAGAGCACGTGTTGAAATATCTCATCGACCAGGTTGTGTCCAGGGTGTACCTGAATATGATCACCAAATTTGAAACAGATCCATCGAGAACCTTGGCCGCGCATCGCGCACAGACAGACAGACACACAGACAGACACTAGTCGTATATATATATAGAAGCAGGATGCGCATGTACCGTATACTACCTTGTATACGCCCAGTATCGAGTGCACACCCACCCCCTACTTTTGGTCCAATTCTGGGCACAGGGTACATTACCTGTTAAACGCCCACTCCCCAGTTTCGATCATTAGATTAATAGAGGGAAATTACACAGGTTATTCAGTCTGCTGGTGTTGCCTTTTGGAATTGTTAACAGACGATAAAGCAAGAAGATTTCTTTCGTGATTTGCTTGCAGAATTCCTTGTGTGAGCGTGTGTGTGTGTGTGTGTGTGTGTGTGTGTGTGTGTGTGTGTGTGTGTTAGTGTGTGTGTGTGTGTGTGTATGTGTTTGTGTGTGTGAGGGAGAGAGAGAGCGTGAGCGAGGAAATGTGTGTGCAATAACGCATCCTTTGAACACTTCCATGCCAAGTGACCAAAATATCCTTATTCTAGCAAAGAAACCACTCTCGTAAAGGGTATAGTACCTAGTAAACGCCCAACCCCAACTTTTGGTGTTTTTTTTTTTTTTGGGGGGGGGGGGAGGGTGGGCGTATACAAGGTAGTTTACGGTACCTACAGAATGTTATAAATGTAGCCTACGATCAGTCTGAATTAACGCATGATTTGAGCCTGACAGCATTTCTTCAGTCTTGGAATCGTTCAACTTCAGCTTGAAATCAACCATCCAATCCTTCACTGACTCAATGCACAGTTCGTTTTTACATTTAGTCAAGTTTTGACTAAATGTTTTAACGTAGAGGGGGGAATCGAGACGAGGGTCGTGGTGTATGTGCGTGCGTGTGTGTGTGCGTGTGTGTGTGTGTGTGTGTGTGTGTGTGTGTGTGTCTCTGTGTGTGTGTGTAGAGCGATTCAGACTAAACTACTGGACCGATCTTTATGAAATTTGACATGAGAGTTCCTGGGTATGAAATCCCCGAACGTTTTTTTCATTTTTTTGATAAATGTCTTTGATGACGTCATATCCGGCTTTTCGTGAAAGTTGAGGCGGCACTGTCACGCCCTCATTTTTTAACCAAATTGGTTGACATTTTGGTCAAGTAATCTTCGACGAAGCCCGGACTTCGGTATTGCATTTCAGCTTGGTGGCTTAAAAATTAATTAATGACTTTGGTCATTAAAAATCTGAAAATTGTAAACAAAAATACAAATTTATAAAACGATCCAAATTTACGTTCATCTTATTCTCCATCATTTTCTGATTCCAAAAACACATAAATATGTTATATTTGGATTAAAAACAAGCTCTGAAAATTAAATATATAAAAATTATTATCAAAATTAAATTGTCGAAATCAATTTAAAAACACTTTCATCTTATTCCTTGTCGGTTCCTGATTCCAAAAACATATAGATATGATATGTTTGGATTAAAAACACGCTCAGAAAGTTAAAACAAAGAGAGGTACAGAAAAGCGTGCTATCCTTCTTAGCGCAACTACTACCCCGCTCTTCTTGTCAATTTCACTGCCTTTGCCATGAGCGGTGGACTGACGACGATGCTACGAGTATACGGTCTTGCTGAAAAATGGCATTGCGTTCAGTTTCATTCTGTGAGTTCGACAGCTACTTGACTAAATGTTGTATTTTCGCCTTACGCGACTTGTTACATTTAGTCAAGTTTTGACTAAATGTTTTAACGTAGAGGGGTGAATCGTGACGAGGGTCGTGGTGTATGTGCGTGCGTGTGTGTGTGTGTGTGTGTGTGTGTGTGTGTGTGTGTGTGTGTGTACCCATGTTTCCACAGGTTTGGTTGCCTAAATCACCATAAGGCAACCATCCACACGTGGATGGCAACCTAAACTCTGGATGGCAACCTAATTGTGTGGATGGTCGCTTCATTTAACACCGTTAAATTG
>NC_090250.1:35183472-35196924 GCF_037325665.1 Littorina saxatilis | reverse complement strand
AAACGGGTGACGGGCGCAGTGGCGTGGTGGTAAGACGTCGGCCTCGTAATCGAGAGGTCGGGAGTTCGAATCCCGGTCGCTGCCGCCTGGTGGGTTAAGAGTGGAGATTTTTCCGATCTCCCAGGTCAACTTATGTGCAGACCTGCTAGTGACTTAACCCCCTTCGTGTGTACACGCAAGCACAAGACCAAGTGCGCACGGAAAAGATCCTGTAATCCATGTCAGAGTTCGGTGGGTTATGGAAACACGAAAATACCCAGCATGCCTACTCAACGAAATCGGAGTGAAGCTGACTATGCTCTCAGAGTATAGTGTGGGGAACCCAAATGGGCAAACGAGCTCACACGTAACCAGAAAATTCTGGAACGCTGAAGAAGAAGAAGAAGGAAACGGGTACAGAATCTTGACTCTATTTCACTTCTCACTAGTTTCTGGAAAATTAAGTGTTTCTTTCGTTTTCGTTGACTGTGTAATTTGCCAGTACGCATCCGTGTCTGTCTGGATAATGAAATTGAAGAAGATCACTTGGGCAACCGCGCGTGGGACAAACGACAAACTTACGAGCGACTGACTGGCGGATGCATAGACACGGCAACAGTCCCTCCCGAATGGTTGCAGTGCATCCAAGCTTGTTCAGTAGTCAGTGTGCGCCTCGCGGCTTGAGGACTTGATTTTCTCAACAACTCAACTCCCAACGTTCCGCAATTTCGCTCAGCGCGCGCGTGTTTTCAAGCGGCCGTGTGGAGAGGACAGTGAGTATAGTTTGTTGGAGGTAGCGGAGGGAAGGAAGGCAGGAGGAGGACACTGGTTTGTTCGCTGCTGGACAGCGTTGTAGCGGAGGGACAGTGGAGAAAAAAGAAAAGGAAGGAATTCACGGAAGCTCATTCAGTCACTAGCGACTCCGCGAGCACGGACAGTCCACCGGCGGCAAAGTTGAGTTTTTGGGCCCAAAGCGAAAATAGCGTCACAGCAAACACACCGTCCGAACACCGGCCGGCTATCTGTCTGTTCAGTGGTCACTCCGTGGTAGTGGTGGTCAGAGAAGAATGTTTGCGGGATATGTCTTGTCAAAACAGTTTGGCGTTTGGGACGACTTCTGTGCCTATCAGCGGATGATGTTGACTGAACTTTGGTGAAAAAAGAAGTAAAAAGTAAAAGAAAAAAAAGCTGGAAAAAGAAGAAAAAAAGCTGGAAGAAGAAGATAAGAAGTTGGAATTCTTGTATTTGCTGTGCACCGCTCTTTGAATTGTTCACCGGACTTTTGTGAACAAGGAGTAAGAGAAGGAGGAGTTGTGTTATATTGTGCGGCGTTGTTTGATTTGAGTGACACATTTGGATTTGTTGTTGTGGTTGTGGCGTAAGGATTGCGTGTATCGTCGGTGGTGTTAATGTATGTGCACCTGTACAGGTGTGATGGAACGAGGATTATTATCGCGAGAGTGATGATTCAGGTAGGTTAATTTTGTGTGTGTTTAATTTATTTTATTTATATATTTAGTGAGTGAGAGAGCGTGTGCGCAAGTGATCGGTTAGTGAGTGAATGAGTGAGTGAGTGAGTGAGTGAGTGAGTTAGTTAGTTAGTTAGTTAGTTAGTAAGTACTTACGTTAGTTAGTCATTTTAATGGTAAGCTCATTAATGAGTATGGTAATTTGTTAGGTTTTTGTTTTGGTACAGTTGCGGTTTTGGTGTATAGATATTTTTATTTTTATTTGAAGAGGGGGGTGAGGGGGCATTTTTCATATGCAGATAGACTATAGAACCGCCCGCTGTAAAGTGTGTTTATTTGCATACATACACCAGGAGTGTAACAGAGTTTTTGTTTTTACCTTACAACCACGGACAGATTAATTTTATTCAAACTATTTTTTTTTTAGTTGTCATCAGTCTTGCTCTTTATCTTTGACTGTACCGCAATAGACAAAAACGTAAGAAGAAAGTCAATTGTGCTACTGCTAACGATCGAACGAGGGTGAGGCCGTATAGTTTCATTTCGAAACTAGATTCTAATTATCCGTAGAATCTTTAGTAAGGCACATTTTCACGGCACTGGAAAAAACGATAGAGACTATTTCACAACGTTGAAAGGAAGGATAATGACTTTTAACATCGACCCGGCCGAGGGCTGACATTTTGTGTGTTCGCGATACCGAACGACTTTGTCGATGTGTTTTTTTCATCTAGTTTTCTTGTGACTTTTCCCCTTTGTTTCTCCGCTTTTTCCCCGTTCTTATTTTCGCTTGAAAGGAACTGTGGACTGAGATCAATCGGCGATCCATTGAGAGTTGCAGCCTTTTTCCTGTAGGTAAATAGAATAGATACCCTTTCCATTTTTGCCCCTCCCATTTGTTCTGTTCGAGCTAATTTGTCTTTACCGTTGTTGTTTGTTGGTTGTGATGGTAATGGTAGTTGTTGGTGGTGGTTGTGGTGGTGGCGACTGATGGTGATGATAGAGGTGGGGGCAAGTTTATAGTTGTTTTTGTTGTTGCTGTTCTATTGGTATGTGCGTCTTGTCAGTTTTTACTGTTTTGAATGATGAGATTGGCGGTGTTCAGTCTTTGCGCTTATCCCCCCCCCCCCCCCCCCGCCCTCTCTCTCACTGCCATTACTTTGTTGATTAATGTATTTATTTACTTGTGTGTTTATTTGTTCCTTCTTGAATACCTAATTCAAGTTATTTATTTTTGTATTAACCACATACGACTTTGTCCACGCCGTCGGAGCATTCTCTCTCTCTAGCTCTTTCTCTCTCTCTCTCTCTCTCTCTCTCTCTCTCTCTCTCTCTCTCTCTCTCTCTCTCTCTCTCTCTCTCTAGCTCTCTCTCTCTCTCTCTAGCTCTCTTTCTCTCTTTCTCTCTCTCTCTCTCTCTCTCTAGCTCTCTTTCTCTCTTTCTCTCTCTCTCTCTCTCAGTCTTTCTCTCTCTCTCTCTCTCTCTCTCTCTCTCCCTCTCTCTGTCTCTCTCTCTCTCTCTCTCTCTCTCTCTCTCTCTCTCTCTCTCTCTCTCTCTCTCTCTCTCTCTCTCTCTCTCTCTCTCTCTCTCTCTCTCTCTCTCTCTCTCTCTCTCTCTACATAGTCCTGTAAATTGTTTTTCTGCCTTTTAAAAAAAATTTAGTTTCATGTTTATAAATCTTTTGTAAATGATTTACATTTGTATACATATGTATATATATACGATTAGAGTAGTCCCTCTCTGGGCGAGGGCTGGTTGAAAAGAAGCTAATTTGTATTGCTTATGCCACAACCCTCGTAAAATAAAATTTGATTTGATTTGATTTGATCTCTCTCTCTCTCTCTCTCTCTCTCTCTCTCTCTCTCTCTCTCTCTCTCTCTCTCTCTCTCTCTCTCTCTCTCTCTCTCTCTCTCTCTCTCTCTCTCTCTCTCTCTCTCTCTCTCTCTCTCTCTCTCTCTCTCTCTCTCTCTCGTTTCATGTGTGTGTTATAGTAGGGACTAGCTGTAAGAAAAGACCATATGGACCTAATGCTATCATCCCTCGGTAATAAAGTTTTCCGACGAGTTCGAGTTCTCTCTCTCTCTCTCTCGCTTTCTCTCTCTCTCTGCAAATTGTTTTTCGGAGTGTTCTCGATACCCAGTATCCCCCCTCCCACCGTCAGTCAGAGTCTCAATTTTTACTCCGGACAGAGGGAACATCCAATCACACGGGTTATTACAATCAACGTCAACTTTCTAATCAAACCAAGCGCGCTTTACGGCCGTAGACTATCTTGCAGCTCCTTTCAGCTCCCCGAAGACAATTCACCAAAAACGCATCGGCAACAAAACCAGAAAAGCGCACATGAAACCGCCACTCCTTTTATGCCCGCGCTATTCTTCCCTGGTGGACACTTTGATGGGCAGTCGGACAATTCGGAAAGATTTATCGGTTCCGAGAAGCGATCGTTTTCGTTCGGTTAGTGCTCAGATGTGGCCCCGTGCGTTATCAATAGCCTCGCGATTGAAGGAGTTTGTCTTCGCATGTTGGGTGTGCTTGATAGCCGTTCCCCCCTGGCCTGAAATATGGCTTTCGGACCGGATTCGAACTGTGAAGTGTGAGAAAGTGAATTGTTTCGTAAAGTAATGGCTTCTGTGGATCGTTGATACGCCTAGAATAACGGGATTTCAAATTGAAGTTTGATTTCAAGTGTGAGAAAGTGAACTGGTCCGTAAAGGAGTACTAGCTGCGTTGGGTATCTGACTGAACTGACTGTGACGTTTCACGGCGTATGTTGCAGTAGAGAGAGGAAGAGATTTTCCAAAGGTAGCTGACCTAAGTGCTCATGAGCTTCTTTTTTTATGTCTGTAAAGCAATGGGTGCTCTTGGCACTGGCCTGAAATATGATTTTTAAATGGTTCATACTAAAGCCTTCGAAATTATTGTTTTCGTAAAATGGTGGCTAACTGAAACCCGTGTAAGTTCTGATCTAGAATGTGGGTTTTGAATTACGGTTCAAACTGAAGTGTTAGGAAGTGGATTATTGTGTAAAGTAATTGCTAGCGCTAATGTGAATGAAAGCCTGAAATGAGTGGTAGCTTAGCATATGGCTTTTGAACGGATCCAATCCAAACCTGAGAAAGTGAATTGTTGTAATGAACACCGTGGATATATATAGCTGGCTGAGATGTGTACTTGTCTAGAACATTGGGTTAAAATGTTCGCAAGTGGATTATTTAGCAAAGGGACGGCTACTGTGGATAGATGGCTGAAATGTGCGCTTGCGTAGAGTAAACTATATGGATTTTAACCCGTTCGAAATGAAGTATTTGGAAGTGAATTACTTCGTAAAGTAATGCCTACTTTGGCTGGTTGAATAAAGCGTACATTTGAGTCGTATAAACTGCTGGAGTTAAGATACAAAAAACGCTCGAGAGGCGATGGGTATACGATGACTATTCGTAGGACCACTTCCAATAAAATAATGTGAAATAAAATGCTCGCAAGCAAATGGAACCGTAAATGGCTGCTGCGGATGGGATTTCCCGGGATAATAAACTGCCGGTACTATGAAGTGCAGACAGAAAATGAATGCTTGAGAGTCGTGGCAATGGGTACGTTGACTGGGGCGTACTTGTTTGGTTTCTGGTAGATTTCGAAGTGAAGTGTTCGCGAGCGAATGGCTCCGTAAGTTAATGGCACGGCTATACCGTTACTGCCCAAAGTGTCCATTGTTTCCTTGAGGTTGAGACGGCTGACTGCATTGTGTGACTCGAAAGGTTGCAGAAACTACATATAGACTCATCGAGCAGTGGGGTACATTGTATGGTTTCTAGTAGATTTTGAAGTAAAGTGTTCGCTAGCGAATTCTTGCATTTAAGTTAATGGCACGGCTGCCGTTACTGCCCAAAGTGCCCAACGTTAAGATGGCTGACTGAAATGTGAGGCTCGAAAGGTTGCAGACATTGTAGACACATCGGGCATTGGGTAATATGGTGACGGAAGTACCCCCCCAACACACACACACACACACACATACATACACACACAGTGTCTGTGTGTGTGTGTGGGCGTGTGTGTGTGTGTGTGTGTGTGTGTGTCGGTGTCGGTGTGTGTGTGCGTGTGTGCGTGCGTGCGTGCATGCGTGCATGCGTGCATGCGTGTCTGTGTCTGGGCGTGTCTGTTGCTGTCTTTCTGTGCATGCCTGTCTGTCTGCCTGTGTGTGCCTATGTTTGTCTGTGTGTTTGTGTCTACAAATCTGTAGTCTTCTGGTTCTGTCGTGTAGGTTGTGCAGGAGTTTGGCTTTCTTTTCTTTTGTTCCAAATATTTCTCTTGTGCGCTTTGCCGGACAAAAACTACCCGCACCTACTCGCATTTCAACGTGCTTTTTGACTTCCCTCTCTGCAGTTTCTCAGCCACTCTAAACATTATTCAATAATAAAGCAGTTGTTTCAAAATGTTTTTGTTATTCTATTATATCCTCTTATATGTCATCAATAATCCATTGAAAACTGAGTACATTTGCCGGTAACCCAGTCCGCGGGGAGATGTTTTGCATGTCGTTGTGACCTGCACCGGTTGACTTTTGCTCTTGCAGCCGGTGTATCAGTATGCTGCGGAAATATATATTGAATGACGCAAAATCAAACATGTCGAATTTAGAGAAAATGAAGCATATGAAGATGCAAGGGTTTGATCCTAAAAGCAGCTCTTCTTTTAGCCTTAAATATATGTTCAGTTTTCTTTGACATCGAAGTTATGAAGAAATGACCAGGCAAGGAAGCAGGTATGCCGTAAAAAGCAATCTAACTTTAACAACTAAAATAAAAGAAAACAACGCAACAACTACAACAGTATTGCAATAGCAGAGAACGCATGAGTGAAAAACAATGGAAGAGAAAACAACAACAACAAACAATCGCAAGGTAAAATGAGCAACGAAATAAGCTTAACAAGTATATTATTGTGCGTGTTTGCATGTACGTTCATCTCCAAAGCCATACTATCTACCTGTCCAAGGATAGACCAGTTGGTCTTACGAGGACGTACAACTCAGTTAGTAAGTCACGGTCATCTTTAGATTCTTTATTCTTGACAACATAGAGTAAGTCGCACAAAGCAATGAGTTTGTTGACACTGCAATTCTTATTCCAAAGCCATATATATATATATATATATATATATATATATATCTAAAGATATACATATCTAAATATGGTAAACGTTCTTGGCGCAGAATCATCCTGATACTGTTCACCTTTGAACAATACAAAATGTCTTGTACTGTAGTTGTTCCCAAATTAGTTCCCTACAACAGTTCCTCCGTCATCCCCCCCCCCCCCCCCCCAGCTCTCAATCACCACCACCGCCACCATGACCATCACCACCTCCGCTCCTCCAGCCTATGTTGCAAGCAGTGACCGAGAGGACAAGCTGAGCGTCAAGCGACAAGCCGAAAGGGCCTAGCGTCGAATTACGTCCCCTCCATGTCAACTGATTAATGCCCCTTTCCGGAAGCTCACCGGTAGCCATCTTGCATGGACGCCATTGGTGATCCACTTCTCGCGACAGGCGCGAAGATGACGCCGATTGTCGCACCTCAAGCCCAGACCCCAATCCGACAAACCTCGCGTGTAGATTAGCGTCAGGGAGGGTTGAGGTGATGACATTCATTCTTCGATTTCTCGATCCCTTTTCCCCTCCTGCCGAATTGCCTCGTGCAGCTTCTCTATATCTATTTATCCTGCCGAGCCGATCTATAGCGAAGCGTACTGCGTCTTCTCGCTCGAGCTGTTTCCTCGATGTAGGTTTTCCCTTCCTCGATTCTGTCTTGTCTTATTCTGTTGTGTTCGTGAGTTTTGTCTTTCTGTCATCTTTGCATGCTGAACTGTCTTTTTTTTCTCGGTCGTTGTTTCTTTCTTTCTCGTGTTTAAGTTATCCTGCGTGTTGACATCTTTTCGTTGCGATCTGACGTGTGACAAGCGTAGGTCTTCGTGATGTTTGATGCTGAATTGTCTTTCCTTTCTTTCTTTCTTTTTTTTCTTTTTTCTTTTCTTTCTTTCTTTCATTCTTTCTTTCTTTCTTTCTTTCTTTCTTTATTTCTGTTATGTGTTATTCTGCGTATTGGCATGCTTCCGCTGCTACCTGACATGTGTGAAGCGTAGCTCTAGGTCTTCTTGACGGCTCCTCGACAGATGTTTTCCTTTCCGCCTTGTGTTGTTGCGTTGTATTTGGACATTCTGTTTTGGTGTTGTCATCCATGCCGAATTGCTTAATTTTTTCTCTTCTTTTTCAAATTTATCCTGCATGTTGGTATAAGCTTTCCGCGGGTTTTGACGTGTGCAAAGCATTCCCGGTGGACTTCCCGCTGTTTCCTCGACAGAATACACACCCTGCACCCTTCCTTGTTCTGTCAATGTCATGCTGTCGTATTTCGTGCTGTTAACCTTACATGCTAAACTGCTTTTCCCGAAAATAACCTGCTTGATGGTTGCTTTTGCTTGCGACTATGTGTGTCAAGCGTTTGCCTTGACATACCCCCAACCTCCTACCTCAATCCCGCTTCAATGTTGTCCTGTCTTGTCGTGTCCGTGAATCTTTTCTTGTTGTTAACTGTACATGCTAAACTGCATTTTCTTGAAGTTATCTTGTATGCTAACAGCTTTGGGGAATGGGATGGTGTGTGTGTGTGGGGTGGGGGGAGGGGGGGTGGGAGGGGGCTTCCGCTGACGTGTGCAATGCATAATTGTGTCTTTTGGTTGTACACTTGATACACGTTGCCTCCCATTTTCTGCGTCTCTGTCCGTGAGTTCGTTCTTATATGGGCCAAATTTACATGCTAAACTAGTTTTTGCTGGAAGTAATCCCTCGTGTTGATAGGTTTTCGCTGCTATCTGTCCTGTTATCTTGCCATGTCTTGCTGTAATCTGTCGTGGGAATTTGTTAAGTTAAGCTGTGCCACGTCCTTCTTACAATGTGCCTCTTTGGCGCCGGCAAAAAATTGGAAGGGATTTATTTTTTTGTGGCCATTTCTCCAACTTGACGCCCATGAGTTGCCTTTTGTTGCCGGATCCTGGCAAATTGTGTTTGCTTCGAAAGAAAAAAGCTTAATCTCACCTCTGTCTCTGTCTCTTTCTCTGTCTCTGTCTCTCTCTCTCTCTCTCTAAATCTTCATTTCAAAAAACATTTTCATCACAACAACTTCCACCATCACCATCTCACCCATCGCCACCTTATCACTGGTTCAAAGAAAACGAACATACTATGAGACATATTCCTTCAATGTTCCGCAATCCTCCATACATGCGGTACAACCCATATTTTGACACATGTTTTCTTGGGCAAAAACCTATGTACTATCCCTACATCAGCATGCAACAAGGTCAACATGTGTTTGAAACTCTAGTTTGAATATTTGTTGCTCACGGCCAATCTTCTGACGGATTTTTGTATTATTGACATATAACTTAACTATAATTCAGTGATTGAAATTCTTTGAGAGAAGAAAAAGGACTTCATCACCACTTAAAGCTATTTCATATTGTGACATTGTTAACTAATCTAAAATTCAGTAATTGCAATTCTTTGAGAGAAGAAAAAGGACTTCATCATCAACTCAAAGCTATTGAAAATTGTGACATTGTTAACTTAACTAAAATTCAGTGATTGCAATTCTTTGAGAGAAGAAAAAGGACTTCATCATCAACCCAAAGCTATTGCATGTTGTGACATTGTTAACTTAACTAAAATTCAGTGATTGCAATTCTTTGAGAGAAGAAAAAGGACTTCATCACCAACTCAAAGCTATTGCATATTGTGACATTGTTGTTTATACTACAACATTAATTAATCTGTTATATTTGTATCTAGAATTGTGTTATGAACTATAATTGTTTATATTTCATTTGTACACATTTCAGCTTCCTCCATATTCCGTCATCGTAAATTTGTGTTAGGTTTCTAAACTAATCTTATGGCATCTTCAAATAATAATTGTCAAAATCATTGGCTTCTCAAAGAAGGACTCCATATCGGCCATTTAAACATTAACCATGCATATAACAAAATAACAGACATATTATCTTTACTTTCAAACAACGGTAACAACTTTCATATTTTTGGCTTTACGGAATCTCGACTATCTAACATCATACCTGATTCAGATATTTCCATTTCAGGTTATAATACATTACGAAGAGATTCTACAAAACACTTAGAAACTGGCTTGTTAGTTTATATTAACGAATCAATAATTTACAAGCGTCTTCAACATCTTGAAACACCTGGTGTTGAATGCATTTGGTTAGAAATAGGATTAAAAAGATCAGCACCAATCATTGTTGGTTTTTGCTACCGAAATCCAGCAGAAAAGGTTCACTGGTATGATGAATTCATGGATATGATGGATACAGTTTCAAATGAATCAAAAGAAATAATTCTTCTAGGAGATTTTAATATTGATCTTCTGAAACAAAATAAAACTTGGTTGGACACTATTAATCTATTAAATATACATCAAATGATCCAAAATCCAACAAGAGTTACTCCCAATTCTAAAACACTCATTGATCATATTTATGTTTCTGAAAAACGTCATATCAAAGAAACATGTGTACCCTTTTTTTTCTGTCAGTGACCACTTTCCCATTTGTATCACTTGGTCTCGTAAAGGGGTTAAAATTCCAAGGGTTGGTCACAAAACTATTACATATCGTTCATTCTCTCATTTCAGTGAAAGTGCATTTCTTTCTGATCTCAAAAATAGCCCACTTTCAAATACTTACAATTTTACAAATCCTGACGAAGCTTTAGAGTTTTGGACATCTATTTTCATTATCATTTACAATAAACATGCACCACTGAAAACACATCGAGTAAAGCAGACAGAAAAACCCAAATGGATCGACCAAGACATAGAAAATGCTGCAAATTACCGTGACTTCTTAAAACAACATGGTACCCACGAAGAGTACACACAACAAAGAAATAAAGTAAATTCCTTGAAACGAAAAAGTAAACAACATTATTTTCAACATCTCATTACATCTAAACACGATTCAAAATCTATTTGGAAAGCAATTAACCAACTCACAAACAAAGAAACTTCAACAAAATCTTCACAAATAATTGACATTTCTGCAGATACACTCAATGACCATTTCTCAAAAATTGCTGATAAAGTAATTTCTTGTGATCGGACACAGTCAAATAATTTAGAACATTTAAAGGAATACTGCAATTCAAAACAGATACATTTTCAGCATACACTGCCACCAATGACTATACTGGATGTTTACTCTCATCTTCAGCATTTAAAACAAACCGGAACACGTGACATAGATGGTCTGGATGCAAAAATTATAAAAATGGCAGCTCCAGTTATCACAGATACATTGACATTTATCTATAACCTTTGTATTGACAAAAGCTATTTTCCTAAACAATTCAAACAGGCTAAAGTGATTCCTCTCTTTAAATCAGGAGATACTACAAATCCTTCAAATTATAGACCAATATCAATTCTATCAATCCTTTCAAAGCCTCTTGAAAAACATATCAATAAACACATCCTTTCTCACTTTGAGAACAATAAATTGATCCATGATAATCAATCAGGTTTTAGACAAAAACACTCATGTCAAACAGCGCTTATTAGTTTAGTAGACCAATGGCTGACAAACATTAATAATAATCAGTTTTGTGCTGCTCTATTTGTTGACTTTGCTAAAGCTTTTGACCTAATTGACCATAAACTCCTTATCAAAAAGCTTGAGATTTATGGAATTGCAACAGATTCCATAAACATTTTAACATCTTTCCTGTCAGACAGACAGCAAAGTACTTATCTGAAACAATCATACTCTTGTAAGCAAACAGTAAGATTTGGAGTACCACAAGGTTCTATTCTTGGTCCATTACTATTTTCTATATATATAAACGACCTACCTCTATTTGTAAAATGCATGTGTGAACTATTTGCAGATGATACTACAATTCATTCTAGTCACCAAGATCTTAATAAACTAGCAAATATCCTCCAAGAAAACATTGAACGATTACTTGAATGGTCAGAACTAAACCATATGTCACTGAATCCAAATAAAACTAAATGCATGCTACTTACCACGAGGCAAAAAAGACAAAATCTAACATCTAAATTTCCGACATTGCTAATACGAAATCAAGATATTACCGAAGTTGATAGCCATAAAGTCTTGGGAATAATTATTGACAATAACCTGTCTTGGTCAAAACATGTAGATACACTTTGTAAAAACACATCCAAGAAAATATTTCAGTTATCAAAAATCAAACACTTTCTAGACCTTCGCACAAGAAAACTTTTTTTTCAGGCACATATTCAGTCAGCTATTGACTATGCGTCCACAGTGTGGGACTCTGCAAGTGCAAATACTTTGAAACACTTGGGCAGTTTACATAGAAGAGCTGTTAAATTAATTATTTTAAAAAATACATCTCTTTCCATGACTGATTATAAACGATTGCAAATTCTTCCTATCAAAGATAGATTTGCATATAACAAGGGTGTGATGATGCATAGAATTATGTCAGGGAATGCCCCTACACTCATTGCCTCAAATTTCAAAATAAATCATTATAGAAAATGTAACAAATTAATTACACCAACTCCAAGAATTGACCTGTACAAGTCGAGTCTATCATATTCTGGAGCAATTATGTGGAACGCCATTCCAAATATAATTAAATTACGAATTCATGAAACATCATTCAAGGAATATTACATGCTGTTTCTTTTACAAAACTTATAAAAACTATTATCAAGCAGCTGGCAAAATATAACTGTACTCTCTGATTATATTGAAAAACATGATTATATATAATTCATGAAGGATTTTTTTATTTTTATTTTTTATTTTTATACAAACACATATTTCCCTGTTATATATAATTTTCAAGCATTGCTAAAGAATCCTAATGCATCTTAAAATGTCTTATTGGTTGCTTGACATGTTAATTATGGTAAATATGTCATTTGTACTATTGTTAAACTTATGTTTTATTTCTTCTTGTTTGTTACCCCTCAATGGGCGAGGGCCGGATGAAAAGAAGCATGTATAGATTGCTTATTCTGTCACCCTCGTAAAATAAATTTCAATTCAATTCAATTCAATTCTCTCTCTCTCTCTCTCTCTCTCTCTCTCTCTCTCTCTCTCTCTCTCTCTCTCTCTCTCTCTCTCTCTCTCTCTCTCCCTCTCTCTCTGTCTCTCTCTCTCTCTCTCTGTCTCTCTCTTTCTCTCTCTTTCTCTCTCTTTCTCTCTCTCTCTCTCTCTCTCTCTCTCTCTCTCTCTCTCTCTTTTAATTTACAACAACGCACAAATTATGTAGGCGCGCACGTACACGCACACAGGCACACACGCACACAGGCACACACGCACACATGCACGCACACACGCACGCATGTACAACCGCACACACACACTCACACACACACACCCACACACACACACACATACACATACACGTGCACGCACGCACGCATGCACAACCACACACACACACACATATACGCACTCAGGCTCTCACAAACACACACACTCATCTTTGTCAGTCTGTTCTCTTCTCTATCTCTAGTTTGTTTCTCTGTATTATGCGTCTGTCTGTATGTCTCTATTCGCCCCCCCCCCCCCCCCCCTATTTCACAGACATATATCCCGCATATAGACCCGGTCACACACACAGTCCAAACCTCACCATATTTCCTATCTTAACGTCGCACGCGATAATAATGGGGTACTCATGTCCAACAATCTAACAATACGGCCTTTGGTCTTTTTAGACGGACGCATTACGTGGCAGGCTGTATGTTCTTCACATGTCAATTAGTGTGAGTGTAAAAGGAGAGTTTTTGTTGTTGTTGGTGTGTGTGTGAGTGTGTGTGTGTGTGTGTGTGTTTGTCAGTGTGTGTGTGTGTGCGTCAGTGTGTGTGTGTGTGTGTGCGTCAGTGTGTGTGTGTGTGTGTGCGTCAGTGTGTATGTGTGTGTGT
>NC_090250.1:35175972-35180972 GCF_037325665.1 Littorina saxatilis | reverse complement strand
CCATTTTGTTTTCTCCATCTAGCCTCCCTCAAGCCTGAACGATGTTCTCAAATGATGTGACTTTTTCCTTGGAATGAGCGCTGCTGGTGCTGGGAATCCCTCTCCTGATTCTCTGACCCGAGGCGGCCTCGTGTGTTTGGGTTTGATTTCGATGTCAATCCGCCACCATTTGGCCAGCCAACGAAATTTGCGGTCTTTGATTGCAAAGATTCGATCTGAGGATAGGAGGCCTGAGCGTGGAGCTTGTCCCCTTATCGAGTGATTTAAGCCGCACAGAGACGAAACATCAGGCAAGAGGAGCGTGTTTGCCAGGCGCTGTCGCACACTTGGTTACCCAATTTGTTGTCATTCTATTGCCGCGCGATTGAATTGCCGAGAATTTAGCCTGCACAAAAAATCAATCCTGCTCCGTTCCTCCCCCAGCGAGGGTATCTTTTCCTGTGGAAGTCAGTGCGATATTACCGACAGCAAATGTCGTGAACTTTTTGTCGGGTTCGTTTGTTATTTGTGAATAGTGCCTAACGAATGCGAGAGGGCGATAAACAGAAAGGGCAGCACTTAGGCACGGTTCCCACTATTTCCAATTCAATCGCGCTCTGTTGACTCTCGAAGACGTGAGAGCGTTTTTAAACTCGCCGAGAAGATTACACCTTTCTAATCATGGCATTCTTCTCGTTTCTATTTGCAGATGACCCGAAACACGTTGCACTCTCCAAGTAATCCCTCCCTTCACATGACGTAAAAGAAGGCACGACCTCAAAGAAAGAAAAGCATCACCATGGCAGCCAAGCTGAACTTCTCCACGCTGGTGACCTTGACGTTGCTGCTGACTTCCATAGCGCAGGAGCTTACCTTCGAGATCCTGGAAGAGGCGGGACCCGGGCTGCTAGGCAACGTGGGAACAAAAGCGAACCTGACGTCGGTGCTGGGACAGCAGGAGCTGAACAGCCTGCAGTACACGGTGGTTGAGGATAGCAGGGGGCCTGAGTCTCTCTTCTACGTGGACCAGACCTCGGGTGACCTGTCCACCACCAAACCGCTGGACAGAGAGCGGCTGTGTGGCACTGCTGACGTGTGCACGGTCAGGGGCGACGTTGCCGTCCAGTCCTCAGACCCGGACTCCGCCTTCTTTAGGAAGTTCTCCGTCCTCGTCTACATCCTCGACGCCAACGATCACGCTCCCTTGTTCACCCAGAACAGCTTCGTGGTGGGTATCTCGGAAGTCGAGTCTCCGGGCAAAACGTTCCGCCTGCCTTCAGCGACGGACGGGGATGTCGACGAAGTGAACAAGGTTCAACGCTACGCGCTGGAGCCCAGCTTCCCGGAGTTCGAACTGTCCTCTATCCAGCGTCAAACCATCCAAGGGCAGAGGCAGTTTACGGTGGCTTTGAAGCTTCTGAAGCCGTTAAACCGAGAAGCACAGCAGCTGTACACAACGTCGCTGGTAGCCTACGACGGTGGAAACCCTCCCAGGAGAACAGAGCTGCCTCTGGCGATAGACGTTCTGGACGAGAATGACAACGCGCCGGTGTTCGAGAAGAAAGAGTACAACAAGACGCTGAACGAGGGCACGGCGGCTCAGACACGGGTTCTCAAGGTCAGCGCCAAAGACCTGGATGAGGGAGACAACGCCAGAGTGTCGTTCTCCCTGTCTGACAACTCTGACCTCACTGTCAAGTCTCTGTTTGCCGTGGATGAGGATACTGGTGAAATCAAGCTGAAGTCTTCCCTCAACAACAAGGGAGGCAACACCTACGATTTTGAGCTGATCGCTAAGGACAACGGTGTTCCTCAGCTAAGTTCCAAGTGCAGGATAGTGGTGAAGGTCCTCGACACGTTCAACGACCGCCCAGAGATCGAGGTGAACCCGCTGTTCAGCCGTCGAGGGGCGGCGGTTGTACCTGAATCCTCGGCCATTGGTAAGGTGACGGCGCTGTTGACGGTGCGTGACCACGACTCGGGCCGCAACGGCCTGGTGACCTGCGATCTGGACAACGCCTTCTTCTCGCTACAGAAGCTGGAAATCAACGAGTACAAGGTCATCGTGGCGGCGGCCCTGGACCGCGAGCGCCGCGCCAACCACACCGTCACCATTCGCTGCACGGACGGCGGCGACCCCCCGCTGAGCAGGTCCAGCGAGCTGAGGGTGGAGGTCAGCGACAGCAACGACAACGCCCCCGAGTTCTCGTCCAACGACTACGTGCTGTCCGTGGCGGAGAACGAGGTGGTGGGCACGTGGGTGGGGCAGGTGAGAGCGTCCGACGTGGACAGCGGCGATAACGCCGACCTGATCTACGGCATGGACAAGAACGGCGACACGTTCACCATCGACACCATCCTAGGCGACATCTACACCACGCGCTTCCTGGACCGCGAGGACACGCCCTCCTACCGCTTCGAGGTCTTTGCCTACGACAAGAGCGCCGCGCCTCTCACCGCCATGGCCACCGTGGTCGTCAACGTGGCCGATAGGAACGACCTGCGCCCCAAGTTCACCAACGCCACCTACCACTTCCGTGTGGACGAGCGCACGCCGCCCGGCTCCATGATCGGAGAAGTCAGGGCCACAGACGGTGACCTTGGGCTGAATGCGCGTCTGGAGTACTACCTGGTGACGTCACAGCCCCGCCCCCGCTTCCCGCTGAGCGTGAACTCGTCCGGCGCCATTCTGGTGACCGGGGACATCGACTACGAGGCGGAAGACCTCTACCAGTTCGTCGTGGCCGCTGTGGACCTGGGCTCGCCGCCACAGAACTCCACGTGTCACGTGACGGTGGAGGTGGTGGACCGCAACGACCACACCCCCGTCATCACCTTCCCAAGCCACGACAACCCCTCCGTCTCCATCCCTCTGGACACCGCGCCGGGATCGGAGATCGCTAAGATAGTCGCCTACGACCTAGACAGCGGTGCTAATGGAGACCTTCGATACAGCATCAGGGTAAGCAACAGAACGATGCTCTTTCTCGTGGACGAACACTCCGGAGTTATCAGTCTGGGCCAGCAGATACTTCCCGAAGATGTTCGCTCCTTCAACGTCGTCGTCAGCGTCCACGACAACGGTGTCCCCCAGATGGCGCAGCAGGCCTTGCTCAGAATAGACGTGACGTCATCGGACGAGCTGGCAGCGGCGGCGCAGAATGACATCAACATGAAGATCGTTATCGCGATGGTTTGCGTCACTTTAGTCCTGGCCATCGCGGTGTTAGTCACGCTGCTTTTGATCCGTCTCTTCGATCGGAGGAGGCGCACAGCAGCCGAGAAGCACAGACACGAAGTCTTGACCAAGTCCAGCTACCAACCTCAAGAATATGACAAGGAGACAGGGCTCAACAGGACCACGACAGTCTTCACGTCCAAACGAGAAGACACGACGGTGTACAGCCCCAAACGGGTCCACCAGCCCACTGTAGTCACTCTGCCAGACAATAGCACTCTCACGAAGAACAAAAAGAAAAGTGTTAGTTTTGAGAGGGAAAAAACTCTCAGTGAGACGGAGGGACCTCCAGACGGTGGGTACCCGAGTCCCGTGAGACAAGCTACCCGGGAAATGTACCCCATTCCTGACAATTGTACTGTGGGCAATTTTTCCACCTTCAAGCCTTCTAATCGACCGCCATCATACAATGAACAGGTAAAGGATCAACGCTTTTTGTTTTTCTCTTTTTTCTACTAAGCTCAGTTCACATCAATTCAGTCTAAGCATGTTTTCTCTTATGTCGGATCTGTCTGTCTGTCTGCTGTCTGTCTGTCTGTCTGTTTCTCTCTCTCTCTCTCTCTCTCTCTCTCTCTCTCTCTCTCTCTCTCTCTCTCTCTCTCTCTCTCTCTCTCTCTCTCTCTCTCTCTCTCTCTCTCTCTCGGGGTTTATCCCTCTTTCTCTCTCTCATTTCTCCCATTTCTGTCTATTCTGTGCACGTTTTCCTCCCGTTTGCTGCTGAAGTGATTAATTGCTTTAGTGCGGCAGTTCTCTGGTATCGAGTTAGACATTGTCTGAGTCTTAATACTTGCATGTGTCTTTTGAACCATGATGGATTCATGCACGTGTTATAATGTGCTTGTGTCTGGGTCTACTTGTCAGGGCATGGATTTGTACACATTGGCGTTGATTTATATCAGTTTGATTGTGCAGCTATGATTGTAACAAAACCGTACAACGATGCTGCACAGAGTGTTAAAACGTGTCAGAAAAACAATCAATGAGAAGCAACAGAGAGAGAGAGAGAGAGAGAGAGAGAGAGAGAGAGAGAGAGAGAGAGAGAGAGAGAGAGAGAGAGAGAGAGAGAGAGAGAGAGAGAGAGAGAGAGAGAGAGAGAGAGAGAGAGAGAGAGAGAGAGAGAGAGACGGATGCTAGAAGAGATGTACACGTATTGTGAGACACAAACAACACAAACTAGTGTGGAAACTTTGTAAACTACATCTATAACTGTCAGTGAAACGTAACTGTACTCTCACTTTCTATCGCATAATACTGCTTCGGTGTCATAAATCAAACAATGTTCAAAATGAAACATAACGCCTTTCAGCATATTAGCAGAGAACCATATGATAGCCCGCTCACAACATTGTGAACAAGTTTCAAGCTTTACAACTTAATCGTATATGAGTAATGGCGGTGTTGAAGTTAAGGCAAAAGGAATCAAATGATTGTTTTATAAAGTTCTACAATTACTTTTCAAAGTTGTAAGATGCGCTCAAAGAATGTTCAGACTTTGATCATTTTATCTTTTGAATGCAGTGCGTTATGAGTGTATAACAGCTGAATAACACATAAGGTGACAGGAACCAGGGACATAACACAGTATTTTACAACTTTGAGAGGGTAAACAGGGATAATGTTTCAAGAACAGCAACGTATCTTAGAAGTGATTCAGATGTATTTACCGAGCACAGTTGTGTATGCCGCCTTATTTTCAGCTTCATGAAAAAAGTGTGTGCATTAAGCAAGTAAACTTGGCTCTGGTGCGAACAGTCTTTTCTCAAGATCAAATATAGCACCGGTT
>NC_090250.1:35163502-35175772 GCF_037325665.1 Littorina saxatilis | reverse complement strand
GGAAAGACCCTTTTGTCAATCGTGGGATCTTTAACGTGCACACCCCAATGTAGTGTACACGAAGGGACCTCGGTTTTTCGTCTCATCCGAAAGACTTGAACCCACCACCTAGGTTAGGAAAGGGGGCAGAAAATTGCTAACGCCCTGACCCAGGTCGAACTCGCAACCTCTCGCTTCCGAGCGCAAGTGCGTTACCACTCGGCCACTGACACGATACACCAACACGATATTAGCACTCCAGATTTTTATCCGCAGTTTTCTGAAGGACTTTGCATTTGAAACTATTCTCAGACAAAATATGAGTTTAAACTGCAAGTACATGTACAGGGAGTCTGAAGGGTTCAAGTCGGATGAGATAGACTACTGTTGTGGCTATCTTCGAATTGAGAAATAATTTTTTTAAAAGAGTAAAACTCATAGTTCTTCTTCTTCTTCGCTCATGGGCTGAAACTCCCACGTTCACTCACAAATTTGCACGAGTGGATTTTACGTGTATGACCGTTTTTACCCCACCATTTCAGGCAGCCATACGCCGCTTTCGGGGGAAGCATGCAGGGTATTTTTGTGTTTCTATAACCCACCAAACTCTGACATGGTTACAGGATCTTTTCCGTGCGCACTTGGTCTTGTGATTGCGTGTACACACGAAGGAGGATAAGGCACTAGCAGGTCGGCACATAAGCAATGACCTTGGAGATCAGAAAATTCTCCACCTTTAACCTACCAGGCCCGCGATTTGACTCATGACCTTCTGAATAGGAGGCCGATGTCTTATCCACAAGAACACCGAGCCCGTCCAAACTCCTAGTAAAAACAACAACTGCAAATCTGGAGCAAAATGTAAACGGTTACAGTTTCAACTATCCTTCCCCTTTATATCAGCATTTTTGGAAACCTAAACGAAAGAGTATTCAAGAACAACAGTCACGGATTCAGATTTAAAAAAACAAATGGTAACTATGCTTTTTGGAAATTCTTTCTTTAATTGGTGTTTAACGAAGGTTATATCGCGACAGGGAAAGGGGGGGAGATGGGATAGAGCCACTTGTTAATTGTTTCTTGTTCACAAAAGCACTATAAAAAAAATGCTCCAGGGGCTTGCAACGTAGTACAATATACTACCTTACTGGGAGAATGCAAGTTTTCCAGTACAAAGGACTTAACATTTCTTCCATACTGCTTGACTAAAATCTGTACAAACATTGACTATATAAGAAACACTTAACAAGGGTAAAAGGAGAAACAGAATCCGTTAGTCGCCTCTTACGACATGCTGGGGAGCATCGGGTAAAATTCTTCCCCCTAACCCGCGGGGGGTCTTTTTGGAAATGCGCTTCAGACAAATGCCTTTATGTTACTCACAGCAAAATGCAAGAATAATTGGGGACCATATGGGATGGGGCAAATTGGGAGGGAGCAATTCGGGACACCACCATAAATATCTACCAAATATTTACAAATAGCTATCTTAGTACATGCATAACATGCTGTACCAATACACAATTTCTTTAAATAACTATGTAAGGATTATTGGCAGTCTCCCGGAGCATGTTTCACGCTATCCTGCGATCAGGACAAGCGACTGACTGTGATGTGTATGCTGTGCGGCGTGCGCTACATAAGAAACCTTTTTTTAAATTTGTATTAAATATAATCACCTGAGCCACGAATGGCTAGCTGACAGCGGCTATCTTTTACACAACAAATTCTGAACTGTGATGAACTCGTGACCGCTGATTTTTAAAGGCAAGGGGTATCATATTGTGCGCATGGCATACACATCCAAGTTGGTCGTTTGTCCCGATTGTGGGATACAGCCCGTCAGAGGCGTAGAGCGTGCTCGAGATGTTTTGAAAAACCTGACTGCAGTACAGGGATTTTTACACCTCCGGACTGCTGATAATCCTAACAGAATTATTTTCAAAAACCGTCTATTGCCTTGAAAGCAAACCTGGAATTTCTGATGCGAGTTGCCAGAAAGAAAGTTCACTAACAAGATCCAGGCCAACACCACCCCCCCCCCCCCCATCCCCCTAAATAACACTAAGGAGTGAGGTGAGCTTAAATAACTAATTAATTAATCAATCAATAAATTCTCTGCTGAAATCCCCAACTTCGCGCATCGAAGCTATGAAAAACAGGACACTGCCACGTTTCCATTCAGCTAAACGCCACACCATTTTCAAGAGGGGATGTCTCAGGAAGAAAGATGTGACGCTCCCGATTCATATGTTTCAGAAGACAGCCCACCTGAGAAAAAGAAGAACACAATATAGAAATAATAACAACCTGTCAACCACAAATACATTAAAGTTTTTCAAAACAGTTCACTAATCCGACAAACTCATGCTCGTTTCTGGTGCATTTGATAAAGCCAATTACGGGTAGATGCTAGACAACAGCAAAACCACCACCACATAACAACACAAGATTGTTTATGGTTGTTTACAGTCTCTTGAACACAGGAGTCAATCGAGACCATATATACTGTTCAAAAAAAGAAACGCATAGTTGCTACTTGCCAAATTTGTTTTATTTTTCGAAAAAATTAACAGAAAATCCAATATTTAGATTATTTGTTTGAAATTTGGTATGGACACAGTTGAATGCACACACAGTTCATTTGCATCTTCAAATCAATCAGTCAATCAATACGATTGGGTGCCGAGGCTGTCAAGTCAGTAGGGGGTGTGACTGCCTTGAGCAGCAACAACTGCCCGGCACCTTCTGGGCATGGGCTGGATCAGATGCCGGATATCTTGCTGTGGGATGGTGTCCCACTCCTCCTGAAGTGCCTGCAATAGATCGCGGTGATTTGCCGGCGCTTCTTCTCGCCTGCGCACACGTCTGTCCAATTCATCCCAGAGGTGTTCTATCGGGTTCATGTCTGGCGACATGGATGGCCAGGGAAGCACCTGGACATGGTGGTCGGTGAGGAACTGGGTGGTGAGTCGTGCTGTGTGCGGGCGAGCGTTGTCCTGCTGGAATATGGCATCCTGGTCAGCCAGAAGAGGAAGGGCGTGTGGGCGCAGAATTTCCTCCACGTATCGCTGGGCAGTTATGCGCCCTTGGACGTGCACCAGGGTGCTCCTTCCAGCGGTATTGATCGCCCCCACACCATGACGCCTCCACCACCATGAACGGGTGCCTCATCCACACAGTTGGGCGCGTAACGTTCGTTTACTCTCCGGTAGACCCTCCTCCGACCATCATGTCGCTGGAGCAGGAAGTAGGACTCGTCGCTGAACCACACGTGTCTCCAGTGATTCCGGACGGTCCAGCGAAGGTGCTGGTTGCCCCACTGCACTCGGTTCTGGCGATGGCGGCGGGTGAGGACAGCTCCTCTGTGAGGTCTGCGAGCTCTCAAACCAGCTTCATGCAGGCGGTTCCGCACGGTCTGGTCCGATAATCGGTGTGGCCCGGGGAGAGCCTGGACAGAAGATGAGGCCGACAGGAAACGATTCCGGAGGTGGCGGAGCCGTATGAAGCGGTCGTGAGCAGCAGTTGTCGCCCTTGGTCTTCCCGCTCGTGGCAAGTCAGCAACGGAGCCAGTGGCTTGAAACCTGACCCACAGTCTACTGATGGTGCCCTGGGACACGTGGAAGTGCCTGGCGATTGCACTTTGACTTTGGCCTGCTTGTAAACGACCCAATGCAATTTGGCGGTCTTCTCTGCTCAATCGGGCCATCTTTCGTCGCTGAATTGTCGTCTGATTTCTTTGTGGCGAACAATCCGCTTTTATGGGTTTTGGAAGACATGGTGAGAGCTCAATATTCCCCGAGTTTCACGACATTACACTGAAGCATGACGAGTGGTCATGCCAAATGAGCAATTTTGACATTGTAGCCACTGATAACGCATGCGTCACGTGCAGAGCTCACTTGTGACAATGGACGAAAGGTCGACGACCAGATAAACATTTTCTGCAGTTTGGTGGATATCCTTGTAGCCATATAACTAAATTAACCAAATATTACAAGCTATGCGTTTCTTTTTTTGAACAGTATATATAACAAGAAGCATAAACAGGGTTCCTGCAGGGCAGAGCTGATACAATTCAAGGAGTTTTCAAGGACATTTCCAGGACCAAATAAATGCTTTTCAAGGACATGATTTTCCCCAATTTAATGCAAAGCACCAAGCTTACCTTCAGGAAGGGAAGCAACTACAGGTGACTAGTAATAGTTAGTTCGTCTGCTTTAATTTGTTTTCACTCGATCTTTTATTCTCCCAAAATGTGTGTACTGTATTTGACGAAAAAAAAGGGGGTTGCATTTTTTTTTAAATAAGACAAGCTGCTGACGAAATGTATAGGCAACAATTTGGAAAAATCAAGTACTTTTCAATGACTATTTAACAAAACTCTATTTTCAAGCACTTTTCAAGGCCTGGAAAAGGTTTTCCAATTTTCAAGGAGTTTTCCAGGGTTCAAGGACTCTGTACGAACCCTGCATAAAAAAGCACTTCAGTTTGAAACCCAGGTTCAAATGATATTGCATCAATGTTCCATCCATCCTCAGCACTTTCAAAACCAGTTTCTTCTAGGTCATACACACCTTTTCCTCGATTGATCCACAGTACATCAGATCGCTATTGTTCTTTTTATGATTTGCACCAAGGGAATGATTAACATTTCTGTCTTAGTCATATGTAACAAGCTTTAAGCAAAAGCATAATATTCTACACATTCACATATTGTAAGGTTGAAGGGGTCTATGTCGACCAAAAGAAGGTGTATTCCCCATAGCCATAGGTGTTTTCCCTGTGTACCGGGAATACAGTTGGATTTTCTGTAAAGAAGTATAATATCGTACAATCTTGCGCCAAGCGCGTGACTGCGGTTAGATAGGAGAATCTATTTAAAATCCTGAATTCGCGTGCGGCATCCAATCAAGCAAAACATGCTTCGACCGTTTATCAAAACGGATTTAGTTAAAGAAACATCTGCACCCCCACCCCCAACAGCCTGGTATTATGTTTTCCTCGCTGGTACTCTCGTCCATTGAATCACTTTCACAAGCTTGAAGTAACTCCATGGCGTCTAACGGAAGTATATTCCCTGTATATGTACAGGAAATTAACATACAGGGAATACAGCCACTGTTGGTCGACATAGACCCCTTCTAAAGTGCTGCAGTAGTTACCTTTCCCTCCAAGGACCAAGCTGTTCATCCACTGTCGGGCTGACCGGGGTTCCCCCTTAGCAGAGTGAGTGGCGAATCCTGGCTGATAAATTTCCTTTCATTTTCCATGAATGAAGAATACCAGCTGGGTTCTTTTATTCATGGACCTGTGTTCTGCAACACACACAAATCAGCCACCATCTTGTAAATATATGTAAAAGAAAGCAAGTGGCAATCTGAATAACAGAATACAAAATGATCAATCCACACAATCATACTTCAGCACTGAAAGTCCACAAAATGAAGCACTGCTAGTACATGTACTTCTCATAATTTACTGAAACTTTACTCGTCAAAACAACCATTTGTTTTATCAACTTTACTCGCATGTGGCGAGTAGATTAACATTTCTACTCACCATTTACATGATTTTTACTCGCCATGGCGAGTAATTGAAAATACTCGCCACTTTCAGGCCTGTACTTGTGCATGAGATGTGTTTACCATCCATATGCCCAGACCATGCGCTCTTCTGTTGTGCTCAGAACAGTAAAGAGTTGCTTGCTGGGGTGGTTGTTCATAAGTTAACAGTTCACAAGAGGGCACAAACAAGAGCAAAAACACAGGTGCCTGATTCAAACTCATTCAAATGCAGAACCTTATTTTTGCATGAACAGAGTAAGACATGATTCTTACATAGCTGACCCTACCCCTGGCAGAAAAGTGCTTGAAATTGTCCATGTGGTCTCTATTGATCAGTACATTTGATGCGTATTTGTGATACATATATACTGATATAGAGACAAGTAACAAGTGGACATTTCCTCTGACACCTCTACCATTTGTACACCTGCACAAATCTCCTGCCATAGACTACAAAAGGAAAACATACAAATCAAAACAAACACAAATTTAACCTAATGTTTACCTTTCAGCAGCAGAAAAGGCTGTGTTTTCTGAGGTGTCTCAGAGTAAAGCCACGGTGTTGGAGATCTATGCAAAACTAGGCTGTAGGCAAGGTCCAACATCTTTAGCTGCACACACAAAAAGAAGAAGCAAGAAATCACATGACATAGATGACATTCCTCACTAGTACAAAACCACAACTACACTAGTCAACTACCAATGTAAGAATCATAGTCCTGCAAGATTACCCTCTTAAAAAGTAAGATTGCTTTCATTCAAACACTACCGTGGGACCAAACTCCCCCCCCCCTCCTTTTTTTGAGTTTTTCCTACATGTGTGTTGATGTTTCCATTAATTCCAAGCCCTGAAACTGTGAACTTGAGATCTTTATGTATGCACACAGTCACAGGCTTAATAAGCTATTCAGAAACCAAGCAGAGTCTGCACAACGTCAATTCTGAGAAATAAATCCCCACAACCGGTTTCAAGGCCACTATACCGACTGAGCTATTGCTTGCCATGCCAACCTCCACCCCCATTTGGAACATGCACAACTAGTATACCCATACACATGTAATAATACTGCTTGCCTTCCTCCCCCACCCTCCAAATCAATAAACACTAAATGTATGCAATCAGTAATCTTTTAGTTAGTAGTTGACTACCATCACTACTCTCTCCACACCCACCCACCCTCTTGCACACCAGCGACACACCCCCATCGCCCAATCATTTCCATGATTCTCTCTGCCATATAGTTATCCTAAACACTAAGATTATGACACATTTGTTTTCCAATTAGGAACATAAAAAATTACTGTAAAAAAAATGTACAATCATGCACTCTCTGAGTCTGACAAGAGAGTGTGAGAAAAGTCAAGAAAGCAAGACATGTGTGACATAACTAAATCTTCTAATCTATTCCTGAGATTTACTCTTGACAGCTTAAAATGGAACCTCATGCACTTACTGTTCTGAATTGTAGAAATTTCTTGTAGTTATAGCAGCAAAGGCAGTTTTATTGGGTACCACCAGGTGTCACTCTGTCATCATCTGATCAAGCATTCAAGCAAATGGTTCAGCACTGAAACAGTAAATAGCAAGAGTGTACAGAAAAATACACAAACTTTCTCATTAATTTGTATCTTCAACTTCACATTATTCATAAATAATGATACCTTACTTTGACTAAGTTTGAGTAGGATTAACACCATGCAGAGCCAGAAGTTAACTTGAAATAAAATAACTATACGTTACTCAATACTGCACTCAATGAGTCAATTGTCAGCAAAGGTGATAATCAATGCAAGGTAAAACCAAAGGATGCAACTCAGTCAGCAATTGCAAAAACTACATAATTCTATTTCTAATCAAGCTGTCAGTTTCATTAGCTATCAGAATTCAAAACATGTTCTTGTTTTTGTTGTTGCTGTTGTTCATGACTACATTAATGTATCTCAGCATTTCTAGTTTCTACACTATAGCCATTAAAAAACCCAAAAGAAGTGTCCCAATGTTAAATGAAGCGCTCTTGCAATTAAGTCACAATTGTTTGCAGTTGCTGAGAAAAGCTAATAGTAATAGTCCTTACAGTAAGTTGAGTAACAAATTATAAACAATTGCTGTTAACACTCATAGTACAAGAGAGCAAACCACTGCAAAACTATAGTCATTTATCAATGTTATGCTTGCCATCCACCCCCGACCCCAAACCTCTCCCATATTTTATGTACATCAGACTAGTATTCTTGTTAGTTCATTTCAGCTGTAACAGTGACAACACGTTTGCACACTACAGACCTGGAAGTGGAAATGTTAACACATGGAGTGCTAAATTTCAGGATACAATCTGTTTGTTTGTTTGCTTAACGCCCAGTCGACCACGAAGGGCCAATCAGGGCGGTGCTGCTTTGACATTTAACGTGCGCCACACACAAGACAGAAGTCGCAGCACAGGCTTCGTGTCTCACCCAGTCACATTATTCTGACACCGGACCAACCAGTCCTAGCACTAACCCCATAATGCCAGACGCCAGGCGGAGCAGCCACTAGATTGCCAATTTTAAAGTCTTAGGTATGACCCGGCCGGGGTTCGAACCCACGACCTCCCGATCACGGGGCGGGCGCCTTACCACAAGGCCAACCGTGCCGGTCATACAATCTGTTTCAAAGTACAAACACTGGCAATCGGAGAGAACAGTGTTACTGTAAGTCTTTACAGTAACATCAAACAGTATCCCCTCTTTTTGGTAGTACAGTGGAACAACACTTTTAATATCCCCTGATTAAAGACTCCCTCCCTTTTAAGACCCTGTTTTCTCAGATTTGTCTGTCCACAACCTCTCTATATTTACTCTCATCTCAAGACTTCTTCCTTTCAAGACCTGATTTTTTCAGATTTGTTTAGGTCCTAAAAGGAAGGGGGGGGGGGGGGGGGGGGTTCGATCGACTTTACTGGTACCGTGAAACCGAAAGTGACCAAGTCATCAAGGGCACGTATATTCCTGCTGCTCTGTTAGCACCGATCATATTTTAGAAACGTTGCACTCTGTCGTCAACACGAATGTAGGAATAAAAATAGTATTACCTTCACCAGCTGTCTCCATGGAGTCGAAAGACCATCGGCCGGTTTGGCTCGCTTGTGCCATTCCTGGATGAAAATTGAAATGACCCTGGCTGCTCCGTTCTTGGCATCAATGGCAGTGCAAAAAAAAGCGAATCCCGACTCCCATCCAGGATAAGCTGTACGGCACGGCGGCGTCTCTGCAGATGACCACTACATTTGGACGATTTGGACTGGTCTACACGTGTTACGGCAACAAGCAGAAGAAGATACAGATAAGGTGGCGGGAGTGATGTCCCTTCGCTGCAGTGACTAAAAATACAAAACTATCTCAAAATAAAAACACAAGGAACGGATGGGTAGTTAAATTTGTGACAAAAGAAATTAAACGTTCAAATGACTTACCACCCCCCTCTGCTATGTCAGTTGCGAGTATGTCAGTATGTGTTTGTGTTTGTGTGTGTGTGTGTGTGTGTGTGTGTGTGTGTGTGTGTGTCAGTGTGTGCCCGGCAGTGTGCCCGTCAGTGTGTACGGTACGTGTGTGTGTGTGTCAGTGTCATTGCCGGTGTGTGTGTTTACGTGTGTGTGTCACAGTGTGTGTGCGTGCGTGTGTGTGTGTGTGCCGGTGTGGATGTGTGTGTGTGTATTGTGTGTGTGTGTGTGCGTTCGTCAAGTTGTGTGTGTCAGTGTGTGTGTCAGTGTCGATCAGTGTGTGTGTGTTCTAGGCCAGGGGGGATTCCCAAGGTTCCTGGGTTCCGGAAGCCCACCCACCCCCCTTACTGACTCCACAAATGTACCTTTTGCCTTTTTCTTTCTGCGAATGTATGTATTCATTTGCTAATTTGTTCGTTTGTTTGTTCGTTCGTCAGTTTGTTCGTTCGTCAGTTCGTTCGTTCGTTTGTTCGTTCGTTTGTTCGTTCGTTCGTTCGTTCGTTCGTTCGACAGTTCGTCCGACAGTCCTTCAGTACGTCCGTCAGTCCGTCCGTCCGTCGGTCCGTCAGTCAATCCGTTCTTCAAGTTCAGTCCGTATCAATAAATTCCTCTTGTGCAGGGCCCAATACAGGGGAGAGGGGGGGGGGGGAATTCCTGTTGGTGGGACAACCCCCCCCCCCCACCCAGGCCTAACTGTGGACCTCCTCCAAACGTTTGACAAATGCCCTGAAAATGGGCCAGATTGCACACAATTATTGTTTATTGTTTGCTTGTTTATTTGTTTGTTTGTTTGTTTGTTTGTTTGCTCGTTCGTTCGTTCGTTCGTTCGTTCATTCGTGGGTTGGTTCGTTCGCTCTTTCGTTCCGACCTTCGTTATTTCCTTCGTTTATTCGTTCCTTCGTCCTTTTAGTCCGTCCGTATGTCCGTCCATACGGTCCGTCCGACAGTCTGTCTGTCAGTCCATCAGTCCGTCCGTCAGTCCGTCCGTCCTTCAGTCTGTATCCGAATAGATTCCTCTTGTGCAGAGGGTTGAAGGAATACCCTGCAGGACCGGATCAGGAGGGGTTACCCGTAACGCCACCCCCCCCCCTCCCGCCGCCCCCCCCCTCCCCCCGTCCCTCCGTCCGTCCATCGATCGGTCCGTCCCTCAATCTGCCCGTCGGTCCGTCCGTCAGTCCGTCCGTCAGTCTGCCCGTCCGTCCGTCCGTTCTGGTTCGTTTCATTGTTTATTTATTTCGCACACATCATTGTCAACTTGTGGATATCCTGAACAAGGCGGTGCGCGAGAATATCTTCTTGTTTGGATAAAATAACATTTTGCTCTGAAACAAACCACACACAAATTCCACTGCTTGAGCATCGTTTCAGTCTAACCGAACTGAGGGTATACCTCATCTTCAGAAGGAGAATAAGCGACAGCATGCTCTTCTACCATATAACATGTCACGTGAGGTCGTTCAGACCGGAGTGGAGGTATATCTCCGAGGGATCAGGGTATACTTTCAACCCGCTGCACAAGAGGAGTTTATTGATACCTTATGTTCGGTCGTACCGGTGTGTAATACCTCCTCTCTCTCTCTCTCTCTCTCTCTCTCTCTCTCTCTCTCTCTCTCTTTCATTATTTTGGCTTGTCTTTCTCTCTGTCTCAGTCTCCCTCCAAACTTCATCTCTCTTCCTCTCTCCCTCATTTCCCTCCCCCACCAGCCCTTTATTTTATTTTTCAGATATTTCCATCCCGGCGGATCCGAACCAGTTTAAACGCCCCATTCTATTATCTCAAAGGTCATTCGTGTCTGTTGATTCAGAATGCATTATTCCCCTCTGGCGGTGAAATATTGAATCCCGCTGACTTCATTTGTTCTCGGCTCACGTGCAGTATCCGTTGCTGTAATTTAACAGTAACTATATCTTTGCCACTGCACTCTTTGTCGCCTCACCCTCCTGCGCATTTCTAACACCATTATATTGTTCTTTTAAAGGAGCTGTGCGTAATCCAACGTGGAAGCTCAGTTCTTGAGCGCATGCGAGCAGGTATACATGTTAGCATGGATGTGCACACGCGAGAAAGCACACACAGACACACACCAACATGGACAGACAGACAGACAGCCAGACAGACAAACATACAGAAAGACAGACAGCCAGACAGACAGACAAACATACAGAAAGACAGACAGACAGGCAGACATACAGGCAGGCAGGCAGGCCGACAGACAGGCAGGCCGACCGACGGACAGACACACAGACAGGAGTCCAATACACCAATGGTAGAGTAGGGTGAGGGGTAGTTAAAGTGAAAAGGGGGTATGAGAGAGACACACCGAAACATATTGTTATCACTGACGTACAGGCAAAGATTAAAAACAAAAAAAGGAGATAGAGAGACTGAGAGAACCACAGACAAACAAAGAGACAGAGACTGCACAGTCAAACAGACAGACAGACAGACAGACAGACAGACTGAGACATATAGACATAGAGAGACAGGCAGAGATAGAGACAATCAGAGACAGGCAGAGACAAATCAAATCAAATCAAATCAAATCAACTTTATTATCTCGCATGTAGAAATTGCAGTGGTGGTGCATAGAACATAAAGACAAACGAAACACTACAACATTAATATTATGTTTAAATATATGTACTTATTAATAACATTGTTCTCAACTAAACACCTCTCTGCATACAAATCTCTCGCTGTTAAGATTTGAGACAGATATATATGTAAAAAAATCATACACAAAAAAATGCCATTCAAAAATCACAAACTACCCCATCGGAAATATGCCGTTAAGATTTTAACAAAGCAAACAAACAAAGACAGACAGACCGACAGACAGGCAGATAAACAGAAATAGACAGAAAACGAGAGAGACAAATACACAGACAGAAAAAGACAGAGACACACATGGGGAGAGACAGAGAGAGATACAGACAGACAAACAGACAGGCAGACAGACAGACAGACAAACAGGCAGTCAGGCAGACAGGCAGGAGTCAAATAAACAATGAATATATGTCTGTCTGTCTGTCTGCCTGTCTGTCTGTCTGTCTTTCTGTATGTGTCTGTTAGTGAGTGTATGTGTTTATAACCTCTGTGCTTCCGCAGGCATGCCTGCCTGCCTATCTGCCTATCTGCTTGTTTGTATTCCTGGATTTGTACCAGTGTCTTTTCATTTTTGACAATGCAAGTTTGATACTTCCTTGTGTCAACCGAGAATTCGAAAGGCAAATCAGACAAGAGT
>NC_090250.1:35156002-35158502 GCF_037325665.1 Littorina saxatilis | reverse complement strand
AGAAGAAGAAGAAGAAGAAGAAGAAGAAGAAGAAGAAGAAGAAGAAGAAGAAGAAGAAGAAGAAGAAGAAGAAGAAGAAGAAGAAGAAGAAGAAGAAGAAGAAGAAGAAGAAGAAGAAGAAGAAGAAGAAGAAGAAGAAGAAGAAGAAGAAGAAGAAGAAGAAGAAGAAGAAGAAGAAGAAGAAGAAGAAGAAGAAGAAGAAGAAGAAGAAGAAGAAGAAGAAGAAGAAGAAGAAGAAGAAGAAGAAGAAGAAGAAGAAAAAGAAGAAAGAGGACGCAGGTTTGTTTTGAAAACAGCTGCATTTCTCAGGACTTTTCGATGCGTCTGGAAAGTTGTTTTCTTTGCCCGTTAACCCACCTACAGATTTATTTAGGATGAGAAAAGACAGGAGCACCAGCCCCCAGTCCCTCAAACCTCCACCAACACCCATTCCCCGCACCCCCATACCCCCCCCCCTCCCCACTCTACCCCCATCCCCCATCCCCCATCCCCCATCCCCAATCCCCCACCACCACCCATACAAAATTGCAAGAAGTCCAGGAGGCATTGACTGCTTCCTTTCAAAGTGCTAGCTAACGTTGACAAGGTGCTCCCCAGGGGTTGCCATCGTCCCCCTCTCTTTTGTATTAAGTTAGGCAACGTTCTTTACCGCTTGTCAACGGACACCAGCCTAAGCGTCACATTCATTGTCGGAAATGTGCCTGACCCAGGGCATTTGATGAGAACAAAATTGATAGTTATTGCTCACGAGGAGACAAAAAGCAAGTGAAGGTTGTAAGAGAAAATATTAAGAGAAGAAGGAGAAAAGAGAGATAACATTTTGCGAAGCAAGTAAAGGTGTATAAAGGGGGGGGGGGGGGGCGGTATAAGAGAAGAAGGAGAAAACTGAGACAGAGAGAACATTTTGCGAAGGAGGAGTACCGAATATAAATGACAGAATCTGTAATTGCCCAAGGTTGGGAATGTGTGATGAGGTGCGGGGGGAAAGAAAAGAAGAAGAGAAGAAGGACGAAGAGAAGGAAACAAAACTGAGGACAGAGCACAGGGGGAACACGATAGAAAAAGGAACAGAAGGAGAGTAAATGATACAAGAAATAATGAACGAAGCAAAAAAAATGAAAGTTATTGCTCACACAAACGAAGGGAAAATGATAGAAGAAACAAGAGAGTGAAGCAAAAATTGAAAATTATTGTCCATATAATAGGATCGACAACAGGTGATTCTAAACGAGTGAAAGACGGGGAGGAGGGGAAGGGGGAGGAGGGGGAGGAGGAGGAGGAGGAGGAGGAGGAGGAGGAGGAGGACACACAAATCAGGAGGAGCGCGAGAAGAGAGACAAAGATGTTGACGAAGAGAATGAAGAGAAGAAGAACAATGAACTAAAGGAATTGGGGTGTAGAAATGTTGTTTGCTTATAGGTAAAATGTTATCAAAATTGTCGTGAAAGCAATTTTTTTTCATCGCTTGCTCTCAGACATTGCTCGCCAAATTTCTTTTTAAACCATCATTCTTCTTCACAGCCACAACCCGCCCCCCCCTCCCCCCCCCCCCCCCCCGCCCCAACCCCAACCCCCACCCCCTTAAAAAAAATGACTAAACTTCTTAAAAAAAAGAATCAGTTGACATGCTTCACTCCAACTTTCGTCATTCTGACCGCCCCCTTGTCATGGTGCAAAGCCAACGATGACAACTGGGGGTCCCTCAGGGTTTGCAACTCCCCCCTCTGCTGTTCCAATCCAACACTGGTCTCTGTGCTGATTGTGCGATAGCCCCTAGACAAGCGAAGAGCTCTCTGAAATGTCTTGGCAGGACTAATGAAATCAGCCAGATATGATTCCTGCCAAGAATTTCGATGGAGGGCAGCTACTTTGATTATATGTTGGAGGATTTTTTCTTCCCAGTGGCGTAAGGGGTCTTCAGTGTGGGATTAGTTTATTGATTCAGTCTACTATGGGGTAAGCGCAGAGAAATGAAATGGTCGGTGAGGAAGAAAGACGGACAGACAGACAAACAGATGGAAAGACATGCAGACAGACAAGCAGACCAACAAACAGACAGATGCCGAGAAAATAGGTGAGATACATGAAGAAAAATTAGCCAACTAACTGACCAGATACATATAGACTCAGTGTTGGACGTGACTGGTTGCATCAGTGCATATCAATAGGTGCAGTGTCATACATTATGGAGGTATAATGCAATCTTGACTACAACAACAACAGCAACAACAACAACAACAACAACAACAACAACAACAGCAGCAACAACAATAGCAGCAGTAGCATCATAAGCAGCAATAACAACAACAACAACAAACCACAACAACAACAACAACAACAACAACAACAACAGTATCAAAAGCAACAAAAACAACAACAACAATAGCAGCAACTTAATTAGCTGCATGAACACCAGCAACAACAACACAGAGAAAATAAACAACAGAACATCATACCATGGATGACGTCATAGCATTAGCCCACGTTACGTGTTTCTATC
>NC_090250.1:35141002-35151002 GCF_037325665.1 Littorina saxatilis | reverse complement strand
TCATATAATTATTCCAAAACATAGTTTTGCACAAAGCACCAATAATATCAAGCGTCAAATCAATAATACTACAGATATTCTACCGTTGTGTTATCGAGGACATTTGCACGCTTCAGCAAATCTACTTTGAGGGATACCTCAGTGCAACGCACAATCGTTATAATTGTACTGTCTTTAAACATACCACAGTTTCTTTGAATGGCAAAAGAAGTATTACCCGTATTTAGAAACATAGTAAAACGGTTATTAAAATGTGACCCTTTTGCGTGCTTTAGTGCAGGTGTTCTAAACATGGTAACCATTTTCAAGATGCAACCGAATTCCTTGCTTTAATTCCCATCTACGTGTGTGTGTCTCTCTGTGTCTTTGTCTCTGTTTGGTTGTCTGGCTAAATCTCTCTCTGTCTCTCTATGTCTGTCTGATTCTCTCTCTATCTCTGTCTCAGTCTCTCTGTCCCAAACGACGTTAAACACCAAATAAAGAAAGAAAGAAAGAACTCTCTGTCCCCTGCTCTCTGTCTCTGTCTCTCTGTCTCTGTCTCTCTGTCTTTCTCTGTCTCTCTCTCTCTTTTTTTCTCTCTCCTTTTGTGTTGCATTTTGTACCGAGTGGCCTTCAAAAGCTTTTACAGCACCTCTAAAATGTCCTACTTTCAGCCCAATTCGTAAACACCCCATGATATACCCCAGACACTTGCCACAAAGAAGGAGTCTTCACGTGGAAGGTGACAGCGAGACGCGGCAAGCGTAGAACAGGGACACGTCTCCAGTCAACCCGTCACTCATGTCCGAGTGAGAACATAGTCCTTTAGGTCAGGTCTCCTGTGACCTAGGGAACGTCTCGCCGAGTGACTTCCCCTGACAGCTTATTCGCTTTTAACATGCTCGACTCCGGACGAGTTCGGATGCTAAACGGCCACGTTGCTGAACTTGCAAATGAAATCCTACTGCGGCCTTCCATTAAAGCCAGGCCCAGGACGGCCGTGGTTCCACTTCCCTGGTGGCCAATTTCTGACGCCTTCATTATACTCTGTCGTTTGCTCTGTACTGGGAGGTTGAGAGTACTCACTAAGACTTTACCGTTGATTCTGTTACACGACGATGTGTGTGCATTGTACTTTGCTTTGACTGAACAGACGTCAGTGGGTTTTTGTTTTATTTGACTTTCCAGAAGCTTGTCTGAAGTACTTTGTTATACAGTTCTCTTTAACAGATCCTTGTCTGAGGGTGTTTTTCCAGTTGTCTGGAAAACTGCTCACATTACGCCCATTTTTAAGAAAGGCGATAGGAGTGCTTGTTCCAACTACCGTCCAATCTCTTTGCTGAGTTGTATTGGGAAGGTGCTTGAAAAATGTATACAAATCCGTGTGTTTGGTTATTTGAAAAATTATGATTTGATTACACACTGCCAATCTGGTTTTATTGCTGGTGATTCGACTGTTTATCAACTATTGAGTATATATGATGATTTTTGTGTTGCACTTGATAAAAACATTATGTCACAGGCAATATTTTTTGATGTATCCAAAGCTTTTGATAAAGTCTGGCATCGCGGTCTGCTCCACAAGCTTGAGGCGATAGGTATAAGAGGTCCCTTGCTTGTTTGGTTTGAACATTACTTGAGCGATCGCAGACAAGCAGTAGTATTGAAAGGAACCAAATCAAGTTATGCTACCCCTTCTGCTGGTGTCCCTCAGGGTTCTGTCTTAGGACCTCTTTTATTTCTCATTTATATTAACGATATTGGTGTTGGTCTTGAATCAGTGTTGAAACTCTTTGCAGACGATACGAGTATGTACTTAAGTTTAGATAACGATGATGTACGAGCAGAGATTTTGAATTCTGATTTGGATAAAATTCGCACATGGGCTTCTAAATGGAAAGTCACTTTTAATTGTCAAAAGACAGAATTGTTGGACATTTGTAGGCAACAAAATGTTTTACTTCCACCATTGTATTTCGAAGATGCACACTTAGTTGATGTTGAAAATCACAAGCACCTTGGCGTCATTCTACAAGGTAATTGTAAATGGGATTCCCACATAAAAAGTCTAATTGCTAAATGTAGAAAGTCAATTGCGTGTTTTGGTTTATTCAAGCATCGTTTAAACAGAAAATCACTTGAAGTTATATATAAATCCTTTATGTTACCATTGTTTGATTATGCGGACGTTATCTGGGATAACTGTACACAGTGTTTGGCAGACGAGTTGGAGACATTGCATCTCGATGCAATCCGAATCATTGTAGGTGCAGTACGTGGCACAAGCCACCAAAAACTGTATAACGAATCGGGTTTTGTGCCCCTGAAAGAAAGGCGACGTCGTCATAAACTTTTGCTGTATTATAAAATTGTAAATCGTTTAACCCCAGAATATTTATATTCCAAACTGCCGGTCCTGGTTTCCGATGTAAATCCTTACCACAGACGACGCCCTCTTGAACGTAAGTTTCCATTGTGCAGAAGTGAGTTATATAAATCTTCATTTTTTCCTTCAACGACAGCTTTGTGGAATAATCTTCCAGAAAATATACAACAAACGCAGTCAGTTGGTGAATTTAAAAGGTATTTGACCGATGGAGATGTTGTTGTTCCACCGTATTATTATCTAGGCAACCGCCAGGGACAGGTACTTCACAGCAGGTTGAGATTAAACATGAGCGATTTGCAACAAGACTTAGTTAACCGACACCTCTCTGATAATTTAGAATGTACGTGTGGAGCATGCCCGGAAGATTCTGAACATTTCTTATTACACTGTCCAAAATTTAAAGAACATAGAACCATTTTATTCAATAGTCTGCCAACACACGTTCTGGACTGCAAAACACTCTTGTTTGGAAATACTGATTTAACTATATCTTTGAACACGAAAATATTCTCTGTTGTACAAGACTATGTTATGTTAACTAATCGCTTCGGCTGATATTATATTAACTGTGCAATTGATGTAGCCAGGCATTCTCTCCCTCCCTCTCTCTCTCTCCCTCTCCCTCTCTCTCTCTCTCTCTCTCTCTCTCTCTCTCTCTCTCTTTACCCTATTTGTATAAAATATAATTAAAGATTATCAAGATAAGTGTTGAAGCTATCACTTGTTCGCCATGTTTTGCTATTTGAATGTGTATTGATTATAAGTTCAAGAACGTGTCCATAAGCAATCTGCTTGTTAACGTTCTCAATGTTGTTATTGTTTGAAACGTGTGTATGTGAATTTGAATAAACACGCTTAAACCAAGTACTTTGTTATACTGTTACTCGCCCTACTACGCATTTTCTCATGTCTCTAACAATTATCCAAACGGTGCGTACAGCGTGCGCAGAAGTAAGACAGCAAACAGAAACGAGTACGACTTTGAAACTAACACCAGTAATACTAGTTTCAAATCAGTATTTGGATTTGGAGTTGTGTTCCACCAGTTTGGCAAACGTCTTGTTAAAGATAGAGGAAATAGTGGTCCAAAGCTAGAGGTTACCCGGTACAGAACTCGCTCAAGTTGGAGTCTTTTTTTTCAGTTTGAACCGCTTACAAAAGGAAACAGATACACAAGTCGACAACCCAAACTGGAAAAAAATCCAAGTACTAAGTAAATAGGATGACGATAACAATATTCCGCAATGGCATATCGACATTGCACTAACAACAAAATAGTAAATCAATAAACGAAAACCGTTTTTACAGGCGGACAATGTCCCTTTAACGCAGGGTCAAGAGTAGCCATGGTTCCAGTTCCCTGGTGCCACACTTCTGACGCCTTCATTATTCGCAGTCTTTTGTTCCATGTCGAGGGTGAACGCACAAGACTATATAATTATATAGCCACCACTGGTTCTGTTTCACTCAGGCTGTGTGGTGGAATTGATTGCAATCAAAATGGGATGGTTGGATGTTGGCTTGTAACATCCCGTCAACTCTTATGGCTGTTAAGGACAAATTCAAGAGCGTTTCCTTTCTCATCAACCATCAGCATTGCTTCGCCAGCGAAACTTTGCTCAGCTGAGTTGTCTGTCTGTCCGACAAAAAAAGGATGGGTGGTTGTTGGTTTGTCAGTAACACCCCTTCAACTCATGTGGCTGTTCAGGACCGATTCAAGTTTTGTTTCATTTATCTTTAATCATTGGCATTGCTTCACCAGCCAAAACGTTCTCAGCTAAGTTCATTATCTGTATCATAGGTGTTTGTCTGTCTGCCCACTTACATTTAGGTCTACCACAATTAAACGAAAAGTTAAAAATGTTGTGCGGGGGGGGGGGGGGGGTAGAGAGAGGGGGGGTAGAGAGAGGGGGTGGGGGTGGGGGGTGTAGCGGGAATGATAAATGCACAAGACAATAGCCAACACTGGTTCTGTTAGGTTCTCTGTTGTACTTGGTTGTCGTCAAAAGGCGAAATCGTCTAATAGTGGGCATGTCTATGGGGCTTCACGTGATTGTTTGCACAAAAGGGAAGGTATCTTTAACTGAACATTTACAGTACAAATACCTCAGACAGGAAGACATAAGGGTGACAAGGTAACTCTCTTTTGAGACAGCCTTTCCCACGGAACCTAATTTTCTTATACACAGCTTCCATCGGTAGTAACTATACAACAACAATAAAGCAAGTATCCCACATTCCAATTGATCCTACATAAAAGAAAGCTGAGCCTTTTTACAACTGTAAGAATAATTCAGGGGGAATGGTGAGTTGTCGGGTTTAACGAGCCCCAACGTGAGAAGACAGAATCCATACCCTGTTCACACACACACATACACAAAAAGGATGAGACCAGCCAGCGTTTCTGCCAGACTTTCCAGAACATAAAACCAAAGGCAATGTTCTGTCAGTCCTTGAACATGAAGTCAACGACTCAATTAAACACGATTTGTAAAGGCAGACAACCTCCCCCACCCCCCAGAAAAAAGTCCCCCCAAATCATCAGTGTGGTTATTTCACATAAAACATCGTTTCGATTCCAAAGCAATTCAAACATCTTGAGCAGACTAGAAACAAAATGGAAGAAGAAGTTTTCGGCCAAGGGCCGTAGTTTGACTGACGTCGGCTGCGATTTGAAAAGAGGAAATGTTCCAAAAACATTTCAGCGCTCTGTTTCTCAACCCGCCGAGACGCTCTGACTTCTTCATAAAATAAAAAGCTGTCGACGGCAACTTTTCAGGCAGATGTCTGGTTCTGCTGAGACGAAGGTTCTTCTCTTCTGGGTTCAAGAGTCTCCATCGTGAATTCCCTGCTGACATGCAAACCTCTTCTCGCCTGTTAAAGCTTCTTCCAAATTCCCCCACTCGTCCACTGTTCTCAAACGTTCTTCCCAAAAAGCTCATTGAAAAATCCAAGGCTGCAAACAATTTTATTAGCCTTCTTTTACTCTTTCCACTTCTTGGCTCTCCATCCAACGATGTCCTTCTCCTTGTCTCCTCCTTGCTCCTCCCCGCCTTCGTTTTTGTTCAGGCTTCACTCTCTTTTCACTGCGAGTTTCTGACCCTCTGCTGTGACAGGGGCAAGTCACTCTGAGGGAAAAGGGGCGGGAACTAATCATCATGGCTGACCACCAGTATTATCCAAAGAGGCAGCCCTGAGGACAGAAGCAATAGACACCTGACTTCAGACTCTCCTGACCACCAGGATGTGAACAGAAAGACAGAAAAGCTGAGCCTAGGAAAGCTATAGAGAATCTGGAAACTGTCTCTCGACCCTCGTTACACTGTGAAAAAGATCGAGTGTTCCCTTTGACCCTAGTTCGAACTATTAAAAGAAGCAACTCTCAGAAGCCAAGACCTTTGAGGGGCACGCCTTTGAGAAAACTAATTTTAGTGAGATGTGGCCTCGGGGACTTTGCGTTAAATTGGTAATGAGGGCGAATTTCGGTTCAGGTTCGGCGTTTTGAAACTCTGTGCGGTGTCCCTGCTGAATTCGGGACCCTGTCGTTTGGGAAATCAACAAGTCAAATTGCTAGACGCGTTAAAAAGTCTCGCTGGCAGCTGTTTTGTGTTCCGAGAAAAAGTAGGGTTGCTATCGTCGGTGTGTGTGTGTGTGTGTGTGTGTGTGTGTGTGCGTGCGTGTGTGTATGTGTGTGTGTGTGTGTGTGTGTGTGCGTGCGTGCGTGTGTGTGTGTGTATGTGTGTGTGGGTGCGTGCGTGCGTGCGCGTGTGTGTGTGTGTGTGTGCGTGCGTGCGTGCGTGCGTGTGTGTGTGTGTGTGGGGGGGTGCGTGCGTGCGTGCGTGGGTGTGTGTGTGTGTGTGTGTGTATAGGTGCGTGCGTGTGTGTGTGTGTGTGTATAGGTGCGTGCGTGCGTGCGTGCGTGCGTGCGTGCGTGCGTGCGCGCGCGCGCGCGTGTGTGTGTGTGTGTGTGTGTGTGAGATTGTGTGTGTGAGGTTGTGTGTGAGGTTGTGTGTCGGTCTTTTTCTGTGTTTGTCTCTCTATGTGTCTGTTTATGTCCGGATATCTTTGTCTTTGCGTGTCCGAGTCGCTGTATCTGTCTGTGTCTGTATTCGTGACTTTAAGGTCAGAGATGGCACATAAATTAAGATTTGTTTCTTTGGCAAACTCTTCATTTGTTTTTTTGTTTGTTTCAAGGTTCTTCATAACAATCCTCAATAAAAAAAAAAGTGTTTTGTCTCATATAGTGATGGTTGAATTAATTATGGGTCAAAACGGACGTTGTTTGTGACTTTCTAGGATAAAACATGTCGTTTTGGGGAAACATTCATCTTCCAGACAAATAAAGTTAGATCTTTGAAGTATGTTTTATTTTACACTAAAAAGACCCCTAGATGCAATGACACGCACACACATTCTCTGTGTATAGTACTCTGCTTGGTCGATGGCCGCCTGCGTACGTAGCTAGCCAAGGCAAAAGTGGGGCATCGGCTCCTGGTAAACCTCTTAAGTGCTGTTCACATGGTAGACTTGTTACCAACTTTCCCTCAACTATCATGCAATTTTAATCGATGCTAAGTCAAATCAAAATCGCTGCCAATGTGTACAGTACAAACGCTCAAACTAGTTTTAAGCAGTTATTCCCGGCCAGTTCAGCTATCGGAGCTAACTCCAAATGCGTGAAGAGCTGTTTGGATAGCTAGCTATATATAACTCAGCGGATAGAGCTAACAAATCAGTCTGTAAGCGCGATAAGGAAAGTCTGCGTTAAGTCTGCGTTAAGTCTGCGCCAAGTCACGCCTGAGTCGAGCAGTGCGCTCAACTGAGTTTTCGAGTCGCTGCTAAATCTGGCCTAAATCGAAACTAAATCGTCAGGGCCGTTTACATGGCATACTTTTTCGCCGACTTGGCCTTGACAGCTCGGAAGCAATTTCAAACCGACAAAAGTTGGGGAAAAGCTGGTTGAAAGTCCGCCATGCGAACGGCACTTTAAGAAACTCTCAAACCAGTCGAAGAAGAGACCTCAGCAGATAAAAGAATGAACACAAACAGATCTTACGACAGTATTTCCCAAAGGTCGGTATTTATCTCCAGCGTGTTTCTGATGGTCCAGCACACTATAAAATCAGAAGAAAAAAACGCATCCCCCAAAAAGTGAAGGCTCTACATTTATTCTGCGAGCACACATAAGCCAAGCTTTAAATCTGTATTCTTAAGTACAAAAAGATAAGAACAAAAACACTGTTTTAGAAGTAGATTGGAGTAGGGAAGACAGTCTAACCTTTAGGTTGTGTTGCAAGTGTCAATACCAACGCAAAAAAAAGACACAAATCCGACGTGGATGAATTACAAAACTGATCTCGTGAGCCCTCAAAAAATATAGTGAAAGCCGACACAGGTGGAGTAAGGACTAAGGACTGAGGAGACAAAAGTCAACTTTCTTCTTGCAGCTGCAGAAATTGATCTGATTGGTGTTTTTTTCCACGAAGACTGTCTCCCTCTCATATGGGCTCTGCAAATGAACGAACACTGAAATCCCTGAAGGAAAGTATACAGTCTCTGCAGCCGAACAGCACAGAAAAAACTAAACAACAGTGTACAGCCAGTGTGCAATCAGACGCGAATCATTCAGCGGCCACTGATCAATATCAGTCACATAAGAGCTGGTGCTCTCGTTTTTAATCACATGCTCAATGAGCTGATTAGATCAAAAAAGCGAGCATGCCACAGCCACGATCTGCAATTTTAACCATTAGTTGATTTGGCGTGGGACCGCAGAAACCATTGACTTGAGACGCGAATGATCCTCAACGAGCTTTTGGTGGCATGAGAAAAAAGGGAGTAGGAAGGAGCCTGGGCGAAAATTTAACAATTTGCCAAAGAAAAAGGGGCTGAGGACAATGCGCTAGGATATCCCCGAATGCCTCTTTTAACGAGCTGGCAAGACGCACACCGATGGCACTGAACGAGCAATGCTGCGACACGAAATTAGGGAGCTGGAATGTTCATGACCATTGTGTACTTTAAAGGAGGTGTAGAACTGCTCCCCCGAAGGAGCAAAGCTGCGACACGACTTTAGGGGGCTGGAATATACATTACCACTGTGCATTTAAAGATGTAGAACTGTAATCCCGAATGAGCTATGATGCAACACAAAAATTAGGGAGCTGGAGCGTTCAACCCCACTATATACGCATTTAAAGCATAATCGTGTAGAACTTTCTCCTGAAAGGGTGATGCTGCAATAGGAAAGTTAGAGAGCTAGGACGTCCATCACCATTATGCATTTAATGCATATGTAGAACTTTTCTCCTGAAAGGGTAATGCGGCAACACGAAAGTTAGAGAGCTAGGACGTCCATCACTATTGTGCATTGACAGGAAATGTAGAATTCAATTCTTGTTCTCATGTTTGAGCTGAACGTGAAGGTGAACACAAATATTTCCGGAGTGAGCAATGCTGCAAATTTAAATTCAGGGACAGGTACACTCGCAATCGTTTCAAACTCTAAGGGAGATCACCAATTGACCAGAACTTTTGTTTTGTTCTGTGTGAATGTTTGCACTTCAACTCCTTCAGAACAAACCACTGATAGCGGATGTCCCGTTTGCAGTGCGAAAAACGTCAAAATATTCCATCAACAAACTACGCAGCTATTCAAATGATAAAACTAAGGAGACGATGATGTCTTACAAATAAGATATAATTGTCAACGCATTGTTTGTATTGCATGGACAATTAATAATCTATACGTCTTACATTTTATGTCTTAAATCCAAAACGAATATGTCCTAAAAGTCCTAAATGAGCAATGATTCGCATATGATATTAGAGGGTTAGATTGATCAACATCGTTGCTCATTTGAGGAATATACGTATATTCACGTCTTCTCGTGGCACACCTAGAAACACGGACACCGATGGTTCAATGAGCGAGCAGTGCTGCGACGCAAATTGCAGGGAACCAGAATGCTCACGACTATTACACACTCAAAGGAGGCGCAAAACTCTTCCAACGATACTGATGACACGATGGACACAGATAGACACAAATCGTCCACAAATGAGCAACGCTGCAACACGAAATGAGTGGGTTGAAGTGCTCACGGTCAATGTACATTAAAGCTACTTTCTTTCTTTATTTGGTGTTTAACGTCGTTTTCAACCGTTCAAGGTTATATCGCGACGGGGAAAGGGGGGGGGGATGGGATAGAGCCACTTGTTAATTGTTTCTTGTTCACAAAAGCACTAATCAAAAAATTGCTCCAGGGGCTTGCAACGTAGTACAATATATGACCTTACTGGGAGAATGCAAGTTTCCAGTTCAAAGGACTTAACATTTCTTACATACTGCTTGACTAAAATCTTTACAAACATTGACTATATTCTATACAAGAAACACTTAACAAGGGTAAAAGGAGAAACAGAATCCGTTAGTCGCCTCTTACGACATGCTGGGGAGCATCGGGTAAATTCTTCCCCCAAACCCGCGGGGGGTACATTAAAGCTACCTTCCCTGGAAACTGACCAAAATTCAGCAGCCTTGCTACTCTCTGTACATAGTGGGTATTTTCCCCTGATTTAAGTTTTGAATGACACCTGTGTCAATATTCTGAATTAATTCAACAACAAAAA
>NC_090250.1:35128502-35136002 GCF_037325665.1 Littorina saxatilis | reverse complement strand
AGTGTCACCCAGATCGAGTTTATCATGATGAGTAGACTACTTTATATTTTGTGAACATTAACACACCATCACGTCTTCATTTGTGTAAACCGAAATACATTTTCAACGAGAAGAAGAAGTACGTTCCGCGCTTCGATATCAAACGTCTACGCAACAAGAAGAAAGACAATGTTGTTACGTGTGTGTGAAATCACACCAGCGAAATCATAATCTACAAAACTTTCATTTGAAGATTCTAAGAGAAAGGGATTGATGTCTGCAAGAATGATCATGTGCATGTTTTTGAAAGTACAGAATTATTCAATTTCTTATTACTTCTTTGCACTTGTCTCAGTTAAACACTGATCAGCCCTAGAACGAGAAGCAGACGTCACAATGGGGGCTCGAGTCACGGGATATTGAATCAACGTTTTACTTTCGATCCAGCCGTTCCAAATTTTTCTCGTTTCAAAATTGCTGTAGGTTTCCTGCATGTCGATTTGTATTGTATATATGTTCGTACTTCATCGCCATCGTCTTTTATTTATTTACCTTTAGTTATATTACTTATCACAGATCTATAACTCAACGTGTGCCCTATCACACGGTAAAATAAAAACTGGAAGTGTTGTCAGCTGAAACGACACGTTAAAAAATCAATATTTAGCGAGACCACTTTTGATTTGTTAGCTCCCAATTTTATTTGTGGTGTTCCAATTCATCAGTGTGATAGTATTCTTGCACGTACTATCGGAACCATCATTCCCCTTAGTTTGTTCTAAATTACGCGGGAGGTTGGTGGGAGTCAGGTACCTAAGAGGTAAGGATTTAATACCTGTATTTCCCTGTGAAGCCCTATATAATCGACTTGTGGATATCAGTCGTATTTACTTGCTGTAGAAGTGGCTGTAAATTAATCTACACAGTAAATGATGCGAATTGACAGTTGATTTGATACATCTTGTATATTCAACGTTCGATCGAGTGAAAGATTGATCTTTTCGCCAGAAAGAGTCAAATAAAGTTTACAGTGTAAGTTCTCGTTGGTAGATAGAAGTAAACTGACTCACGATAGAACGTGGAAACATAACTCTTTGGGTGGTTGTGTGGAAACGTAACGTAACATACGTTGAAGAATTATTTCAAAGTACAGTAGAAGTAGAGCTAAACTAGGACTTGCATTTTGTGCACGAAGGCGCCGCCCGACTGTTTCTTTTTGTAATTTGATCCGAAATTTAGTAGCTCGACGGTGTTTGAGCAACATACATTTTGTACGTTTTGGAATAATACGCGAGGTGACTTATGAGTGACGACAGTTCCCCAGCTCATAATTTTAGAAAGTCCACCATCGCAGCCCAGTTGGCACGGAAACAGCCGGCCGACAAATCTCTCCCCATAGTGACCGCAAATAAGAAGGGAAGAAAAAACCTTACTGCCGGTAACGATCGGGAAGAGGGGATAGATTCGTTACCAGTCCCTGCTGACGAAGAAGAGAGTGTTCATCTCTCTCTTCAAGTTGACAGCAACCGTAACGAAGAAGAGGTTGATCCACAGGCGTGCACGGACGTGTCACCTGTAAATATGTCTCAGTCCACAAGTGTAGATCCGCTAGAGTTGACTAGACAGCTATTGGCCGAAGGACAGTTGTTGGGGTTAGAAGGAGCCGAGTTGCGTGCATTTGTTCTTGATCAGAAAGAGAAGCAACAAACTCTTGATCGCGAGGAACGAGAACGTGACGCTGAACGACAATTCCAACTGGAACAGTTGAAAATCCAGAACGCCAACCAAGAGGGCAACAGGAACAACAACTCACCAGGACGTATCCGCGAAGATGATGGTTTCAAGCCCAAGATTCCTTTTCTAGACGACCGTGATGACATCGAGAGCTGGTTCCATCAGTTCGAGCATTATGCTCGAGACTGTAACCTGAGTGATGCAGCAAAAGCTTCACGTGTAGTGTACTTTCTGAAGGGTAAGGCGAGAGTCATCTTCTCAAAGCTGAACGAGGAAGACGCTAATGACTACGACACTCTCAAACACGCTTTGTATGAGGGCTTCCAACTCACTAGCGAAGATTATAGAAAGAAGTTTCGCCAAACCAAGAAAAGCGCCACTGACACGTATAAAGAGCACATCACGAAGCTAGAACGGTATCTAGACAAGTGGGTGGAATTAGCAGAATGCGACCAAGATGTAAAAGATCTCAAAGATTTGTTGGTCCGTGAGCAGGTGTTGGACACCCTTCCTCCTGACCTCGCCGTTCACATTAGGGATAGAGACCCTAAGAGCGCCAAAGAGATTGGGATGATAGCCAACACATATCAACAATCTAGATCGAACGTCAAAACTTCATCGACGTACGTCAAGCCTGAAAAACGTCGTTCTCCCCAAGAAGAAACAAGAATAGCTGCTCCATCAACAAAACCCGCAAATCAAACTCTAAAGGCAAAGTTGAGTGACGCCGAGAGAGAGAAACTGCGAGCATCTGGATGTTGTTTCATTTGTAAATTGCAAGGGCATGTCTCTCGTTTTTGTCCAAACAAGAGAGACACAGCAGGTGCAGTTTCATCGAAGAAAGATACACTTGAGACACCGATCCTCTTAGAAAAACTTTGCGGAAATTGCAAGGAAAAGAAATGTGCCGAAGTGGTACCAGTGAAGCTGAATGGAACAATTGTCAACGCTTTGAGAGACACTGGATGTACTGGTATCATTGTCAGCAAGAAGTTTGTGCCTAAGGAGGCATATTCAGCGAAAATGAAGGAGACTACTCTGGCAGAGAAAGACTCCAAGAAGATGTACCACACCGCCGTGGTGCACATCGATTCACCCTACTTTGACTCCGAGACAGAAGTAACGGTGATGGACGACCCAATTTACCCTGTCCTCATAGGTAAATGGTATGGACTAGGTAAAGAGAAGAAATTGACTCCCACATATCCTGTTCGAGACCCAGCGTGGTACCCTGGGACAGCAGCTGCTGTTACCACGAGAGCACAAGCGACAGAAGACGCCCAGAAACCAAGCTGCAGTCACAAACAGGGAGTCAAGGAAGAAGAAAGACTGTATTCGCCAGCTGATCTGAAGAGAGAACAGGCAAGTGACCCTTCGTTGAAGACCATCAGGCAATTTGCCAACTCTCCAGAAGGGATCAATGGGATACGATATTCATACAAGAAAGAAATCCTGTATAGAACAACGAAAGATCGCCACGGAAACGACCGTTCACTAGTAATCGTTCCGAAGAAACTCAGGAACAAAGTTCTTTCATTTGGTCACGATCACCCCATGGCAGGACACTTAGGTCAAAGAAAAACATCTGACAGAATTAGAGCAGAATTCTGGTGGCCAGGGTGTGCAGGAGACATTCGTAGGTATTGCTTGTCCTGTGACACATGCCAAAGAACTGCACCGAAAAGTCAGACAAAGAAAGTCCCTCTGGGAAGGATGCCACCCATCAGTTCGGTTTTCAAGAGAGTTGCGGTGGATATCATCGGCCCGGTCAAACCTATGTCGGAGAGCAAGAAACAATACATCTTGGTATCTGTTGACTACGCTACCCGATACCCCGAAGCCGTAGCCCTGAAAAACATCCAAGCAGATACCGTAGCTGAAGCTCTCTGGGAGATGTGGACTAGATTGGGAATCCCAGATGAAGTGATAACGGACCAAGGCACACAGTTCACCAGCCACCTGATGAAAGAAGTGAACGACTTTCTCAGCATCAAACACCATATGACTGCACCGTTTCACCCTCAAGCGAATGGTTTGGTCGAAAGGTTCAACTCCACACTGAAGAGCATGCTGAAAAAGTTAGCGATCGATCAACCGAGGGAATGGGACACGTTTATCCCCGCCCTCCTGTTCGCATACAGAGAAGCTCCACAAGAAAGCATGGGATTTTCGCCGTTTGAGCTGCTGTATGGGAGATCTGTCAAAGGACCCATGCAAGTGCTGCGCCAAACATGGACCGAAGAAGAAATCTCAGGGGAGCAGAAGACTACAGCGGAATATGTAGTCAACCTCAGGAACAGAATAGAAGAAACGTGCAACGTGGCGCGTGAGAACCTGAAGAAAGCGGCCAGCAAGCAAGCCCATTTCTTCAACAAGAAAACGAAACCAAGGACGCTAGAAGTCGGAAAACGGGTTCTACTTCTACGCCCTGTGAAGAACAACAAGCTGGAACTTACATGGTCAGGTCCCTACAAGGTTGTGGAAAAGTTGAATGAATTCGACTACAAGATCCAAGTTGGCAGAAGAACACGGATCTACCACATCAACCTCATCAAGGAGTACCAAGAACGGGAATTGAGTTCCGCCACTCCCAATCCCAGTTCATCTGCCCAAGCGAGTGTTCCTGCTTCAAACGAAGAAGAAAGTGATGAAGAAGACGGAGGAGAAGAGGTCGTGGCTGTTGTCATGGAAGAGGACAACACGATGGACGATGACATTTTCAAGTATGACACTCAGAAGATGTTACCCCTCCTAGAAACTCAAAGAACCGAAAATGTGAAGAACATCCATTTCGACGAGAAATTGGACGAGGCAAAGGTCAAGGAGGCGAAGATGATCTGTGAAGAATTTGAAGAGTTCCTAACAGATGTTCCAAAGACGACGAACCTGGAAAAATGTTCCATTGAAGTGACAGAGAAGAAACCAGTCTTTGTGAAACCCAGACCCATACCTCACGCCATGGTAGAAACTGTCGAAAAGGAAATTGAAGAAATGCTGAAGTTGCATGTCATCGAACCTGCAAACTCTCCATACAACTCTCCCATCGTCCTGATAAAGAAGAAGGACGGAAAGTACCGTTTCTGTTCTGATCTGAGAGCTCTGAACAACGTGGTAGTGTTCGACGCTGAACCCATCACCGATGTCGACCATCTGTTTCAAAGTTTAGGAAAGGCGAAATACTTTTCAAAGCTTGACTTGACGAAAGGATATTGGGCGATCCCAATAGAGGAGGAGGATAGAGACAAGACGGCATTCACAACTTCAGCGGGCCAATTTCGTTGGGCCAACATGCCATTTGGATTGAAAACAGCGACAGGGGTGTTTAACCGCATGATGAGGAAGCTACTCAATCCAATCAGAAGAAAAGACGTCCACCACTTCATGGACGACGTGCTTATAGCAACTGAAACCTGGGAAGAGCACATGTCAGCTCTGAAGGCAGTACTACAGAGGCTACAAGAAGCCAATTTGGCAGCAAAACCCTCCAAGTGCTACATAGGCTACACAGAGTTGCCGTACCTCGGACACGAAGTGGGAGGTGGAAAAAGGTGGCCAGAAAGCGACAAGATCAAGAAGATTCAAGACGCTCTCCCACCCACCACGAAGAAGGAACTACGGTCGTTCCTAGGACTCTGCAACTTCTACAGATCCTACATCGAGTCATACGCGAACATAGCTGTTCCGTTAACCGACCTGACAAAGAAGTTCAACCCAGACAAGCTTGTCTGGAACGACGAAGCGAGAAGGAGTTTTGAGACACTCAAAGAGAAAATCTCACAGAAACCTGTGCTGTGTATGCCAGACCACAGCAAACCTTTCGTGTTAAGGACGGACGCCTCCGACAAAGGAATGGGTGCTGTTCTCATGCAAGAGCACGAAGAGACGCTACGACCTGTTGCGTACCAAAGCAAGAAGTTCAACGGAGCAGAAAGTAGGTACGCCACCGTAGAAAAAGAATGCCTAGCTACAGTTTGGGGAGTGGGAAAGTTCGAACGGTATCTGTACGGGAAACACTTCACCATTGAGACAGACCATCGCCCACTCAAACATCTCCAACGACAACCGAACAACCCTCGTCTGATGAGATGGGCCCTCCAACTGCAGCCATACGAGTTCACCGTACGTGTTATCCCCGGGAAGGACAACCACGGTGCAGATTATATGAGCAGAGCGTCGTACGATGAATAATTATCTACTTGGGATAGGATAATTATCTTGATCCATGGGGTTATGTGACGAATGGAATTCGTGTATCGACTCCCTCTCTCATATTAATCGAGACTTCACTAGTTGCGTACACAAAACGAGGTTAAATGACCGAGACTACGTCAAACGAGGTTAAATGACCGAGACTACGTCATGACGACACTGTATACATATGACGTCAACGCTCGCGCCATTAGTCCAAAACTAGTGCAGCGTACAAGAAAAGAATTTGTTTATCTTCATGGAAAGAAATTTAAAGAAAAGAGCAAAAGGAAACAGCGTGCATTGGTATTAATTCGTGAATAAGAACTGTACATATATTCAGTTGAGGTTGCTAGCATGCAATGCTCTGACCGTTTCATTGACTCCAAGATGGCAGCAATCAACGAAGCCACATAGATTGCACTAGCATATGTTTCACCTTCCGTGGACGGATTTCTACATTTTTGCGATCTCCAAAGGTCCACTAACCGCAGGTAAAACACGCTAATACATTTTAACATTATTGATTCACAGGAAAACACAGGTATTGTTCATTTTCCATGTGTTTGTGTCAGTCTGTGAACTCTTGTTTCTGTGTTTGTTTTAGAGAAACAAATTGAATGATATCGATGGAAATCATACTTGATAATAACAGATATTGCACGTGTGTGTTGCAGAAGGTGCAAGTGTACAGGGGTGTACAATGCTTGTGTAAATGATGTCGTGTGAACACTGTGGGAAGGGCAACGTCAGCGGTAACCACGGAAGGAACCACCAACGTCCCCAAGTGTCACCCAGATCGAGTTTATCATGATGAGTAGACTACTTTATATTTTGTGAACATTAACACACCATCACGTCTTCATTTGTGTAAACCGAAATACATTTTCAACGAGAAGAAGAAGTACGTTCCGCGCTTCGATATCAAACGTCTACGCAACAAGAAGAAAGACAATGTTGTTACGTGTGTGTGAAATCACACCAGCGAAATCATAATCTACAAAACTTTCATTTGAAGATTCTAAGAGAAAGGGATTGATGTCTGCAAGAATGATCATGTGCATGTTTTTGAAAGTACAGAATTATTCAATTTCTTATTACTTCTTTGCACTTGTCTCAGTTAAACACTGATCAGCCCTAGAACGAGAAGCAGACGTCACACTGAGAGAAAAATAGAACGCATTAGAGATTGCATGGGTGTGTGTGTGTATGTGTGTGTGTGTGTGTGAGTGTGTGTGTGTGTGTGTGTGTGTGTGTATGTGTGTGTGTGTGTGTGTGTCTGTGTGTGTCTGTGTGTGCCGTGTGGCAGAGATAGAGGAGTAGAGAATAGGGCCCACAGAAAGAGGATAGAGAGAGTGTGTGACAGTCAGACAGACACACAAATACATTGTGCGACAGAGACGGATGTAGAAAGACAAAGAACGAAACAAAGAGACAATCGTCGATTACCAATTAATTCGTCCGGTCATCCTGGGAGGGACCTAAATGCAAATTATCCCAGGGCGGCGCAAGCTTTTTTCAGAGCATGCAGGTTGCAGCTTGCGATTTTTGTTCACTTTTATTCTGGTGCCCTTTTATTCTCTCTCTCTCTCTCTCTCT
>NC_090250.1:35113502-35126002 GCF_037325665.1 Littorina saxatilis | reverse complement strand
GAGCCGTTCAAGTAAGGTAGGCAGGCGTGTATAAGTTACTGAATTGTTGTGTTGCCTTATTTGAAATGACACCGTCGAAGAATTACGCACGATCCACTGATCAAGTGATCAAGGAAAATCGAAATATGCTTGTTCTTCGTGTTACCAATTGTTACCGGCCAGAAGATCATGGAATTAAACAGCAACGGCCTTTTGTGGGGAGGAGAGGGGAGGGGGGGGGTAGCAAAGTCCTTTACGTTTTACGAGGAATAATAGAAACTGATAGCGAGAGAGAGACAGACATACAGACAGACAGACAGATAGACAGACAGACAGAAATATGCAGACAGACAGACACAGAGAGAGAGGGGGATTTCAAACATCTGATCAACATTTTTCATAATTTATAGTTGACCAAAAAATCAGGGTACATCAGGTACATTTTTTATGTTTTACAGTAATTCACTATACATTGCTGAATGACTGGTTGAACGAAAATAAGCGTATTATACCGTGTCTGTGATACACGAGATAGTAAATGTCGCCAATGAAACTGAAATGAAATACACCCGCCTCACTAACGAAGACGTAGCTGCGGTGTAAATGAGTGGTATAGTATTCGTAACATCTAATATGATATATAACATCTAATATATAAGGAGATAACTACTGATATCACGCCTTTGCTAACGCTCTCCCCAACTCGCGGCAGTGAAAATGTCAAAACATGTCATCATTCAGTCGCAACAACTAACCAAACGCGAGCATAAAACTCTCCAGTCGATTCTGTCCGTCTTCATAAAAAGAGAACAAAGAGACTTGGATAATCAACCAGCAACACCACTTTGAAAGACTCAAGTGGTTCCGCGGTGCGCGACCAATGAACGGTTTGAAGACAGAGATATAAACCCATCCGCCCCCAACTTTCTCACAGAAGGAGCTGATGAAGAGGCGATTTGGGTCATCGGCAGTATAGCCCCAATAAAGTAATACACTTCTTCCTACCCTGCTGTCCAGTGGGCGATCTGAAGCAAAAGGGGTGGGCTCTAGGCTATCAAAGCGGCGCTGTAAAGACATAAACTGACCCCGCCTTGCTTCAAATTGAACAGGTGCTCTCAGGCTGAAGGGCCAGATGTTCAAAGCGGTTACATCAAGACAAAAAACCCGACCTGCCTCCCATTCAACAGTTGGGGGTCTCTCTGAGAGAGAGACTCAGACTCAGACTCAGAACTTTATTACAAAAGGATAAAGGTTTTAGGCAAAGCCTATTCTTCCAACCTGTCCTTTATACAACACATAAAGACAGACGGACATACAAAATAAAAATTCAATCATATAAGATACAGAAATACATTGTATGTATTGCAATACTATGTGCAGTTACGGAATTATATAAGGAGAACTCAAAAATTACAAAATTACATTGACATAGTTAAGCCTTTCATTTTGAGAATTAAGTTGCTCAGATTAGCTACACATGTTGCACCACACTTTGAAGTAATCCCACACTTTGAAGTAAATTACTTCAAAGTGTGGGGATGTGCCCCACACTTTGAAGTAAACCCATTTTTTACTTCAAAGTGTGGGGGGATCTTCCCACACTTTGAAGTAAACTCAGTTTTTACTTCAAAGTGTGGGGGGATCTTCCCACACTTTGAAGTAACTTACTTCAAAGCGTGGGACTTTTGCATCGCCTGTTTGAGCCTGATGATTTTGTCAAAAAAAATGGCAAAGTCTTTTGGATGAGTGAACAGAAAAAGTGAGCGAGCCAAGAAACATAATGATGTTTGTTATCAGGCTTTAAGCAATGTCCCATTGTTGAGTGTGACGAAAACTCGTGATGACGATTTTAAAACATGTTGGGTCACGCATGGTCCAATCTTACATGGTCCAATCTTACATGGTCCAACCTTACATGGTCCGACCTTACATGGTCCAATCTTACATGGTCCAATCTTACATGGTCCAACCTTACATGGTCCAACCTTACATGGTCCAATCTTACATGGTCCAACCTTGCATGGTCCAACCTTACATGGTCCAACCTTACATGGTCCAATATAACATGGTCCAATATAACATGGTCCAACCTTACATGGTCCAACCTTACATGGTCCAACCTTACATGGTCCAACCTTACATGGTCCAATCTTACATGGTCCAATCTTACATGGTCCAATATTACATGGTCCAACCTTACATGGTCCAACCTTACATGGTCCAACCTTACATGATCCAATCTTACATGGTCCAATCTTACATGGTCCAATCTTACATGGTCCAATAATATATATATGGACCATGTAAGGTTGGACCATGTAAGATTGGACCATGTAAGATTGGACCATGTAAGATTGGACCATGCAAGATTGGACCATGTAAAGCCTGATAACAAACATCACTATGTTTCTTGGCTCGCTCACTTTTTCTGTTCACTCATCCAAAAGACTTTGCCATTTTTTTGGACAAAATCATCAGGCTCAAACAGGCGATGCAAAAGTCCCACGCTTTGAAGTAAGTTACTTCAAAGTGTGGGAAGATCCCCCCACAATTTGAAGTAAAAACTGAGTTTACTTCAAAGTGTGGGAAGATCCCCCCACACTTTGAAGTAAAAAATGGGTTTACTTCAAAGTGTGGGGCACATCCCCACACTTTGAAGTAATTTACTTCAAAGTGTGGGATTACTTCAAAGTGTGGTGCAACAACACATCCGTTAACACTAGTACAAAATGTTCAACAAAATAACAATCGAACAAGACATTTCATTCACGAATGATGTGTGAACGGGACTGTCTCTTAAACAATTTCACTGAAGTTGCATTTCTTATCTGTTGGGGGAAGGAGTTCCAGAGAAAAGCTCCCGAGAAGGCTAGGCTCGATTTGTAGAGGTCTATGCGAGGTATAGGAGGGATGATTTTTTGGGACCCATATCTTTTTGTGGCATGTTTGAAATGTGATTGCAAATATTTAGGACAGTCGTCATTTAGAATTTTATACATGAACACAGCCTTGTTTAACGTCAACTGATCTTTCAAGGGGAGGAAATTTAGGAGCTGTAGTTTATCATCCGTGGACCTATTCAAATCATGCAGAATAAGTTTTGCAGCTCGGCGATGCAGGGAATTGAGTCTTTTTAAATGAACATCACTGCAGTTATCCCAAAGTGTCGAAGCGAAGTTTATATGAGTCATTATGTGGGCGTAATAGAACATTTTGAGTGCTTCAGAATCGGCGTAATGCCTTAATTTTGATAACAGGTACAAATTCTTTGATACTACTTTGCAAATATTACTCAAATGAGTTTGCCATTTCAACTCTTGATCAATGGTAACACCTAATAGTCTATGTTCCTTAACTTGCTGCACTTGAGTTGAACCAACTGACAGTTGTAATAGTAAAGGACTTAACTGGTGTTTTTGTCTCGTGGTTATCACCATACTCTTTGTTTTAATCGGATGAATGATCATTGCATTAGAAACGCACCACTCAGTGATTTCGTCCACACTTGTTTGAAGAGAAGAGTTGACGGATTCCAAAGATTTTTGACTGGTGTGAACAGAAGAGTCATCCGCGAAGAACTCACATCTAACTTTTTCATCGGACACATGAAGGGGTAAGTCATTTATATAAATACAGAACAAGATAGGTCCTAATACAGACCCTTGAGGGACACCACTCCTGACAAACTCGTTTGACGAAGTTTTACAGTTAATGGATACTGTTTCCGTTTTGAAAGATACGATTCAAAAAAGGCACAGGCTGAGTCGTCTTTTAAATAGCACTTTAGTTTTGTCAGTAGAAGTGAGTGATCTACTAGGTCAAAGGCTTTCTTAAAGTCCAGAAACAACGCTCCCGTTATTTCTGCTTTGTTTATTGCTGACAGCCAAGTCTCGCATAAAGAGCTTAAGGCGGTGTGGCAGGAATGCTTGGAGCGGAATCCAGACTGAAAAGAATGAAACAGATTCATTTGTTCCATATATGCCAGTAGGTGTTTTTGTATGTGCTTTTCTAAGGGTTTAGATAGAACAGGTAAGAGGGAAATAGGTCTAAAGTTGTTTGGGTCTGTAAGATCCTTATTTTTTGGAAGTGGTAATACCTTTGCACACTTTAAAATAGAAGGGAACACATTTTGTTGTATGCTTAGGTTATAAACATAAGTTAGGGAATCGACAATGTAAGGTAAAGCAAGTTTTAGCAACTTGACTGGAATCTTGTCTGGACCCATTGACTTCTTATTCGCCATTTGTTCTACCAGTTTTCCTACCTCGTGCACTGAGATTGGAGGAATAGAAAATGTGTCAGTTTGAGTCAACTTTTGTTCACAGAATGTTTTTAATTTTTCAAGACAATCATCCGTATCAAGGGAATAATTTTGCTTGAGACAAGATTTTAGGTTGTCTGCTAGCGAAATGAAGTGTTTGTTGAAGTCATTTGGAGATATTTGTGAATGAGAATTGGTTGATCCCTTCCTAGATTTATCAAGAATTTCATTCACTGCTCGCCAGATTGTAGCTGTATCATTTTTTCCAGAAATTAGTTTATTAAAATATTCAGTCTTTGCTTGTCTCACTGTGTCCAACACTTTATTTTTTTGTAGTTTATATTCTGTTTTCATGTTGCGCTCTTTGAAATGATCACGCATCGCCATAGCCTCGATAATGTCTGAGGTTAACCAAGGGGGGAGCTGGGGATGTTTCACTCTATGCTGACGTAGTGGTGCGTGTTTATCAATTATAGAGCACAAAATATCGTGAAAAATCTTGCAGGCGCTCTCTGCGTCACTACAATTTAATACGCTATAAAATGGGGCTTGGTTAAGGTCAAAGAAGAAGGCAGATTCAACAAAATACTTGAAACTTCTGTATTCGATTGTTGTGTGGCCTTTATGACATGATTTTGGCAATATAAGCGAAATCGAGCAAAACACAGAATGATGGTCACTAAAACTGGAATGCACTACTTGCGCATTTGCAACGATATTCTTATTATCAGTATAAATATGATCAATCAGGGTTGATGAAGTATTTGTTTCTCTTGTAGGGGTTTTTACCAGCTGATGAAGACCAAACAGAGCTGTGGTTGAGCACCATGTTGTTTGAGGCCTGCATGTAGGTTAATGTTAAAATCGCCAAGCAATACAACATTCTCGTCACGAGCCTTCACTCTGTCCATCATAGAAACAAAATCATCAATCCACCTTGACGTTTCAGCAGGGTTACGATACACATAGCCAATAAGCAAGGGAGAGGATTTGTCATGCTTCAGTTCTAACCACATACATTCAACATTTTCATCTTCAAGATCAGTTCTACGTTTGACAATCCCAGCAATGGACTGATGAACATAAAGAGCGATGCCTGTTTGGCCTACTCGTGCATTGTCCCGTCGCAAAACCGAATAATGCGGAATGTTAACAAGGCTGTCTGAGATACGCGAATCTAGACGCGTTTCACTTACACCGAAGAGCTGTACCAGCTCTGGTTGCTGGTTTAGCAATACACAGACATCATGTACTTTGTTGACTAAATGATAAATATTCACATGCCCTATACGGAGAACAGTGTTTGATGTTGTTGACATTAGAACGAAGTGCAATATTGTAACAAACAGCAGTAATGATACAGGATGAGATAGCAGCACACAAAGGTATGCAATCAACAATAGAGAACAAATTGTTGCTTAAAATGAAGGGTGACCGACAAAAGGCAAAGAAAATCCCACAACAAACAACGGGATACTAGATAATGTAAGCTTAAGTACAAGATGTACAAAATGCTCACAGAAAACAAAAGGACACAAGGTTAAAGCAGTTAAAGCGGAACAGTCCTGGTGAAATTCAGTTAAGGCTGAACAGTTCACAAACTCGGCCCAGAGCCAGTAGTTCATGCAATTATTTAGCACCCAGTAAAGGTTAATACTGTAAAGGATTCGTAACACAAGTCTTGCACAGAGAAGTAGAATCTCTTTTATGCCTCACGTGTTCAGACTTTAATATCGTCGAAGCACCAGCCGCTTGTCCATGGGGATGAAAAAAGCCTATGGCTTCAGGGCACGACACACACAATGCCGTCCCTATAGCGTGTCCGACCTGAGGCACTTATAGAAGCGAGCACGTCCGAGTCAGGTCACGAATTAAGCTGTTGCAGCTGTAGAACAAACCGTTAACAAAGTTAGTTTAAAGATTCCTCAATAAGATGAAGGCCGCGCGAGTATGTTCACATTCTTGCACAAGGGCAATGTTTGTAAAATAGTAAAGTTATAAACACAGTTTCAACAAGGACGAATGACGTAAAGTTTCTCTCTAACTTTCTCTCCGACACCCCTGGGTGCTAGCACGCCGCACACGCACACACCTAGAGTGATGCATAGTTATTCTTCGCTCTTGTGTAATTCACAACGTAGTTTGTATACAAATTTAGTATTTCACCTCCTCCGAAAACGGCGTATGGCTGCCTGAATGGCGGGGTAAAAAACGGTCATACACGTATAATTCCACTCGTGCAAAAAACACGAGTGTACGTGGGAGTTTCAGCCCACGAACGCAGAAGAAGAAGAAGAAGTATTTCACCGATTACACAAGAGTAGAGGCACCTGTGCTGAGAGTAGCCGTGTGGAGGGAAACATTGATGGCACTTCTAATTACACAAGTGTAGAGGCATTCGTGTTGTGGTAGCTAGGTAGAGAGAGAGAGAGAGAGAGAGAGAGAGAGAGAGAGAGAGAGAGAGAGAGAGAGAGAGAGAGAGAGAGAGAGAAAGGGCGGGGGAGACAGAGAGAGAGAGAGAGAGAGAGAGATACACACACACACACACATCCACACACACACATCCACACACACACATCCACACACACACATCCACACACACACAAACACACACACAACACACACACACACACTCACATCTTGACACACACACACACACACACATACACATACACACACACACACACACACACACACACACACACACATGGTTTATTCATATAGGCCATTGCCCTTGTGAAGGGCTGTCATGGAAAGGTCTAGTTTTCATTTTTTTGGCACTCATCGCGTGAAACAAAAGCGAAACTGATACGAATACAAACTAAAAATATGGGTGCGTCTCAGAATCTCGTCCTCTGTTTGTGACATTATCACCAAAAGTAAAATCTTCCCAGAAAACGTTGATAATACTATTTACACACTTCTCATGGTGTACCTTTTCAGTTTAAACAAGAAAAAATATAACATTGCCTTTAGTTTGCCATATATTGAGCATTATTTGGACCATGTGTGCAAAATCACCCGTGTAACATGGAAACAATAACAGACAAAAAAACTGCATTTATAAGGCTGAAAACGACTTTTATTCAGTTATTATTGTTGAATCACAAGCCATTATAGAGTTCAATATGAAATGACTACATGCAAACAACAAAATAATGTTTTTTTCAAAGTTCCATGCATTCGTCAAAATTTCAATACAAAAATGAAAATTGATTAATGATATCCTGATCAGAACATGTTGATACATGGCATTCATTCAGTCTTATTGACATTTAACCTTCACAATAGCATATATACAAAGATTTGTTGCTCTAAGACAAAATGTTAGAAAGTTATCCCAAAAGAATGCAAAATGGTCACCGATGTAACATGGAAACATCACTTTTGTAACAAAGAAACGGTTATGCTTTTTCCCACAAACTTTACTAAATGAAGCTGATTTTGCAACCAGATTCTTCTTAGGTAAAATGCCAAACACTAAAACAGGAACAGAAAGAAAAAAAGCTGGACAAAATCAAGCAAACTTTGCCCCCAAAAAGAGAAACATTAATGAAAAGTTCATCACCGACGTAACTCGGAAACGAACAACCAGACATGTATTATAAGGTTTGACATGAAGAATGCAAATGTTCAAAAGTGGTTCATTCAATTGTTAAGACAATAAACCAAAGGCATTGGTTACATATAGAACAGTTGCCACTTGCAGTTAATTAATTTATTTTAAAAGAAATAATGCCCCCTGGCATTGAAGGTGGGGTCACGAATCATGGTTGCATCACATGTAGGGACTAAGGAAATATCATCGATCCCTGGAAAGCAATAGTAGTTCCCCTTCGGTTTCCTTCGAAGGAACGTTACCACCAGTTCATCAGGTCGAATCTCTTGCACCTGAAACATGCAAGTACCTGCGATTTCAACTAAAGATTGATGCAATATGTGTACTAGTTTCACTAACATGAATTTGTTTAATGTCTATCAAGATTTTGATGCATCCACATTCACTGGCTAAAAACAAAATAAAGTAATTATTTTGTTCAGACTTACCATTCCATTGAACATACAACTTTTACAATTAAAGAAAACATTGACACTTACCGTTCCTTTAAATGGATTTCGGAAATTTAATTTTGATCATAATTTTTTATATTTTTAATTTTCAGAGCTTGTTTTTAATCCAAATATAACATATTTATATGTTTTTGGAATCAGGAAATGATGTGAAATAAGATGAACGTAAATGTGGATCGTTTTATATTAAAAAAAAAAATTATTACAATTTTCAGATTTTTAATGGCCAAAGTCATTAATTAATTTTTAAGCCACCAAGCTGAAATGCAATACCAAAGTTCGGCCTTCGTCGAAGATTGCTTTACACAAATTTCAATCAATCAAAAATGAGGGTGTGACAGTGCCGCCTCAACTTTTACAAAAAGCCGGATATGACGTCATCAAAAGTATTTGTCGAAAAAAAAGAAAAAAACGTCCGGGGATATCATACCCAGGAACTCTCATGTCAAATTTCATAAAGATCGGTCAAGTAGTTTAGTCTGAATCGCTCTACACACACACACGCACAGACAAACAGACACATACACACACATACACCACGACCCTCGTTTCGATTCCCCCTCTATGTTAAAACATTTAGTCAAGTTTTGACTACGTGAAATCGAAAGAAAAACTATTATTAACAAATGTTTAGCCTAATTTTTCACTTCATAGAATATCATAGCCGCAAAAACTCACCTTTTCTTAAGAACCTTGGGTGTTGATCACTGTCGTAACAAAATCACAGACTTCGGAAACATTCTCGAAATCTTTCTTCGCTGCTGGAACCTGAACTATTTCTCTCTGTAACTGCGCATGCGTAGTCACCCGCACCTCTAAGTCACTACGCGCAAAATAGTTCTAATCTTTCTTCAAAACTCTGAACATTATTTGCAAAACCGTTCACCATCGTAACGGAATTTTGAAGAAGCATGTCATATTGCGCAACTTTCAACTTAGTTTGCAGATGCAATTTTGAGAAAATAATACTTAAATAACATTTAACTTAGCGAGTTTCTATGCCCTTTCATGTCAAGATCGTGTTGAAGATGAATATGCAAATTCTAAAGTTCAAATTTAGGACTTGTTGCTGTTGCACGCGTGTGGAAACCTATGTTACGACAGTGATGGCAAACTTTCAAGCGATTAATTTCGTTTAAAAAAACAATTCTGTGGACAAAATAACATTTCAACTGTCAAGTACACTTAAACCAAACACACATAACAAAAATAGCAGTCCTTGGACATTCTAAACGATTCTTGTAGTGAGGTACAAAACTAGTTGATGGTTCATGTCACAGATCAGACCTCCATTTTTCACACATTTAATCATTTCTTTCGCAAAACAACCTTCATAATAATTATGCAAAATACTCAGTTTTGTTTGTACTATTTCTTTTTTCATTTTACTTCTCAAAAATACCAATATCATGATTTAAAATTCAGTATGTTTCAATTGTGGGCTAATTTGATTATGGCACACACAAAAGGTTCAGTTTCTGAGACGCACCCATATGTAAATAAATTGTACTGCACAAATCTTAGAGGTATTTCTATAAGCTAAGAGAGAGAAGGACAGAGACAGAGAGAGAGAGAGAGAGAGAGAGACAGACAGAGACAGACAGACAGACAGACAGACAGAGACAGACAGAGACAGACAGAGAGAGAGAGAGACAGAGAGAGAGAGAGACAGAGAGAGACAGACATAGATACAGACATAGATACAGACACAGAGACAGAGAGACAGAGGCAGAGAGACAGAGACAGAGATTAAATAAATAAATTATATTGCACAAAGCTTAGAGCTATTTCTCTAAGCTAACAGAGAGAGAAGGACAGAGAGAAAGGGAGACAGAGACAGAGAGAGAGACAGACAGACAGACAGACAGACAGACACAGAGAGAGAGAGACAGATAGACAGAGACAGAGAGACAGAGACAGAGACAGAGAGACAGAGATAGAGACAGAGAGACACAGACAGATGGAACTGTCATTGATCACTCAACGTTGACAGAAGAAAACAGAACAAAGTGAACATATTAATGCCCAAACCCGTTATGTGGTCCATATGGGGACATTGCACTTCAGTCAGCGGTCAGTGAGAACATATCCCTCCTACAGTGTCCCAAACCGTTATCACGGCGGGCGATGGTCTTACACTGTCCTCGCAAATGACCATGTACGACCAAGCTCACCTTAGCAACGTCACACGTTCGAGCGATCGTTAAAGCGTCATCGGTACAGCGTCAGAGTACACAGCGGAGTGTTAACTGCACGTGAACTCTGTGACATTTTAAACGTGTGTTCAGTCTGTTCGAGTAAGATTCGTTGGAACGTTCTTCTTCTTCTTCTTCTTCTCCCCCCCCCCCCCCCTCCTCCTCCTCCTCCTCCTCCTCCTCCTCCTCCTCCTCCTCCTCCTCCTTCTTCTTCTTCTTCTTCTTCTTCTTCTTCTTCTTCTTCTTCTTCTTCTTCTTCTTCTTCTTCATCTTCTTCTTCTTCTTCTTCTTCTTTATCTTCTGTTTCTTCTTCTCCCCCTCCTCTTCGCGCCGCCCCTCTTCCTCATCCTACTTCTTCTTCTGCTTCTTCTGCAGAATCAAAATGATTCAGGTACAGATTTCAGACCAGACTTAAAATGAAAACACGAACTACATAGTCATATTTCACGGCACTGTTAGACTGGAGCAGAACTCAACATGATAATAAGTTATCCTGAAATGTAATGTACCAGTAGCTAGGTAACGCTAGGTACTCTCTATTTCTCTAAACAAACCGAGACTGTTGCCGAGGCACTTGTGGACATTTTCAGCAGAATTGGGGTTCCTGAAGAGATCCTCACAGACCTGGGGACACAGTTTGTCTCTGAATGCATGGAAGAGGTCAACAGGCTGCTGAGCATTCGTCACTTGACTACGACAGCCTATCACCCGATGTGCAATGGGCTGGTCGAAAAATTCAATGCGACGCTGAAGTCCACGCTTAAGAAACTATGCAGTGAGCAGCCAAGGCAGTGGCATCGCTACATCAATGCCTTGCTGTTTGCTTACAGGGAGGTGCCACAAGAGTCCATTGGATTCTCCCTGTTCGAGCTGATGTACGGGCCCGATGCAAATACTAAAGGAATTGTGGATGAAAGATGTGGACACACCTGAAGTGAAGAACAGTTACCAGTACGTGTTTGAGTTGCGAGAGAAACTGGAGGAGACTCTCGAGATTGCTAGAGAAAACTTGAGAAAGTCTCAGAATAGCGGAAAGCACTACTACGACCGCAAAGCCGTAAACAGGAAGTTTACACTAGGTAACAAAGTGCTGATACTGCTTCCTACTGATCACAACAAACTACTGATGCAGTGGAAAGGCCCATACGAGGTTGAGGCCGTGGTAGGGATCAACGACAACAAGGTGAATGTCGGCAAGAAGTCCAAGATCTACCACGCTAACCTCCTGAAACTGTATGTGGAGAGACCTCCGAAAGCAGTACAGGTCGCAGCAATTGTGGAAGGAACAGCTCAGGAGAAGGCATACCAGACCGTGCGCGACCTGATGTCACGAGACCCGGTGCTACGCCTTCCTGATACTGCCAAAGAGTTCATCTTGCGTACAGACGCATCGGACGAAGGGATCGGCGCCATGCTGATGCAAGAGCATGGAGGTAAACCGTTTCCGGTCAGCTATGCCAGCAAGAAGCTGTCAGGAGCCGAGAACAACTACTCGACCATGGAGAAAGAGTGTTTAGCCATCGTGTGGGGAATCAAGAAATTTGAACTCTACCTCCAAGGGGTGAAATTCGTGCTTCAGACTGATCACAAACCCCTCACCTACCTGAACTCTGCAAAGTTTGTAAATACTCGTATCATGAGGTGGGTGATGTACTTGCAGAACTTTGATATGCGAGTGGAATCGATTAAGGGTTCAGACAATGTTGGAGCGGATTTTCTCAGCCGAGTATGTGAGTAAAACTGTGTTCATTCTCCAACAGACTAATGTACATACCTGGATTTTAATCTTTTATGTATACATAATATGTGTACAGGTAGCGTTTCAATGATTGAAAGAAATTAGGTAAATTTCTTCTTGTGTTGGGGGTAATGTTAGGAAACGCTGCCGTTGCTGAACTTTGGTTCAGTTTTGTGTGTTGCATGTAGTTGACTTATTTGTAATTTGTGCGAAAGTACCGATATTATATTTTGTAAACACAATATTTATGTTCGGA
>NC_090250.1:35088502-35111002 GCF_037325665.1 Littorina saxatilis | reverse complement strand
TCAAACAACATTTTAATTATATTTAGCCTCCACATGTGATATTTGAATCCGTATTCAATCATTAACAGCTATTGTGTTTTCAGCGTAGCAATAGGGTCCGATAATTAGACGAGACAAGTATAATGCCGACGAGTCGAAGACGAGTCGCATTATACTTGTTCGAGTCTAAATATCGGACCCTATTGTTACGCTGAAAATACAATAGCGATTATATAGCTGTTCTGACCTTTATTTGTTGTTCCAAACTTACAAAATGACAGTTTTTGCGTCGATGCGTTGATCTCAGGTTTTGATAGCAGACGCCGTTTCTTATGCGCATTAGTTTTGCGCAGGCGCCACACTGACTTTGGAAAAAAAAACTCGATTTGACAACACAGCTGTTAAACAGCTTTTTATTAGTTCATTCGTATACAACAAAAAGAAGTTTGACATTTTTTAATGTTGAGCAAGACTACTTATGAAGAAGACCAAAACACAACATCAACGGAAAACTAGAAACAACTGAAGAACTAGGATGCAACAAGGGGAGGAAAAGAGAACAGCTAATCCGTACAAAGCGAGCAGACGGCAGCGACGTTTCCAGTTTGGGTGAATGGCATTTATACTTGTCTCGTCATGAAGCGAATTTTTCAACCTCAGTTATAAACGACTACATGAATGTTAGTGCCATGGGTTGTACATCAATACTTCAGAGGGGAAGTGGGGTATTTAGTGTGGAGTTACGAGATAAGAAAAGCCGAATGCGAAAATTTGTGTCAGTCGGCAACTGTGAACTAAGCTCACAGGCACACAAAAACGGCTGTTCCGTTGTACTCCCCTGTTTGTACTACCATATGTTTTGACTTTAGGCATTTTGTTGTGTTTAGGGACAGAAAATAATAGGTTTAGTCCTGTTTCACCGGGAAGTTAGCAGAAAAGGGTATGCTATCGACATTTGTAAAGCTGAAAAACATTCCCGAGAAGAATTTCAAGTTGTCAGTGTATGCTGTTGTCGATCCGGCATTGAAACATCGTGTGGTACAGGTGGGTAAACCGGAACCATGCGTCTTTGTTATTGACAATATGCTTTTGGATATTGAGAAAAATGGCCGACTTCCGTAGCATTATATGCTTTGATGATCGGAAGAGACCATCCAATCACAGCCCCCGAATTCCCCCACGTGTTCACCAGAATAGCTATATATGTTTATATAAGCGGATCGTTTAGACTTCAACAAAGCAGGAATAAGAACGATGGCGTTCTAATACTGTGTAGCACGTTTTATTTGACCTGTTTTGTCTTTTAAAAACACAAAGAAAAATATTATCTCAATTTGAAAATTGAAGCGTTGATTACAAGTTCAGATTGATCAAAATTATCGGACATTTGCACGTAGTTGTACAGAAGAACGATTAAGATTATTACAGTGGAAGAATTTGCATAACGTGTATCCCACCAGTATTTTAATAGATAAAATGAAAATTAGTGAAAATAATAAGTGCGATTATTGTGGAAATGTTGATTTTATTGAACATTTATTTTGGAATTGTATAAAGCTGAGAAATGTTTGGATAAAATAATGTTCAGAATTATATATTCATTCATATTGGCAAAAACATTATTTTGAGTGAACGAGTTAAAAAGTTAATGAAAATAATCAATTTAAAAATAAGCAAATAAACCACATTATATTAATTGCAAAAATGTCCATACGCAAATTCAAATATGGTAGTTAGTTAGTTAGCTGTTGCTTTTCGGGTCCAGCGGACATTCAAATATGGTAAACAGTATGATTTGAATGTCGTGTTAGAACGAGAAGTTACGTTGAGACGGCAGTTTATTCATGTATGATGGGAAATAGTAAATACGAGCTTAGACAGGTGATTTGAAATAGCATGGTTTTTGTATATTTGTCTGTATTGTGTTGAATTAGATCCTTTTTGGTAAAGGGAAGCCTTGATCAATGTACATGTACATGCCATGATGTATTTAATGTGTGTTTATATTACTATATGCCGCAGACACATATCCAACTGCATATACATACATATTATATCAAAATTAATTTGAAAGAAATATTGTACATTATGAAGCTTTTGTCCAACATAGGTCAAATATACAATTTATGAATATATTGAGAGCAAAAATGAACACAAAAGTTTATTGGTCACCGTCAAAAAACAAAACAAACAAAAAATAAAAAAAGTGTTGATTACACATTGCAAAAAGACAGATTTGATCTTAAAGAAAAAACGACTTATGTTTCTCTTTTTAAAATAAGAGTGTTACTTACTACATAACCCCAAATTATACGTCGGATAAGGGGGGGGGAGACAAATCTGTCTGCAATTGATGCAAAACATACCTCAAAACAACTTCAAAACAAGCCCACATTTGTTTCTGTTTTTGTTCCCCCCTTCTCCACACAGAAGTCCCCCCTCCCCCCACCCCCCTTCCCACCCCCTCCCGCTTTCACCCAGGTGTGTGATTACGTCAACGTGCGTCCTTAATTCAACAACACAAGAATAAAACCGCCCAGATCCTACGCCGTGGGAATAATAATTTTCTTCGACAATTTGCCCAATTCTCAGAGGTCTTGAGAAACAAATTAGTAAAAAGGTTTGTGTTGGATTTTCAGATTAGAATTTCATTTGAGAGATAGATTTCGACTTTTGTCCATGCGAGAGAAGGGGTGTGAGAGAGAGAGAGAGAGAGAGAGAGAGAGAGAGAGAGAGAGAGAGAGAGAGAGAGAGAGAAAGAAAGAGAGACAGAGACAGAGACAGACAGAGACAGAGACAGACAGAGACAGAGACAGAGACAGAGATAAAAAAAAATAAGAGACATAACACTGTCCTGTTATAGCTTTTGGTTGTTGTTGGTGAGAGAGAGAGAGAGAGAGAGAGAGAGAGAGAGAGAGAGAGAGAGAGAGAGAGAGAGAGAGAGAGAGAGAGAATTTTTTGACAAGTCTTTGACAATGACAATTCTGTATTTTACGAGGGTAACAGAATAAGCATAGGAATACTTTTTTTGCATCTGGCCCTGAGAGAGAGAGAGAGAGAGAGAGAGAGAGAGAGAGAGACACACACACACACACACACACACACACACACACACACAGGCTAAGGATGAAACATATGGAGGGAACCAGACAGAGACAGATCCACGTGAGACAGTGATAGAGCGACAGAGAGACAGGCAGACATACTGATTCACGGTGACACAGGTAAAGACACAGATTCGGAAAAACAGACACAGAAACGAAGTGACAGAAGGAGGCACAGAGACAGCTAGAGACAAAAAACCGAACAGAGGGTAGAGTTTGGTAGAAAGAGAATCTGAAGATACCGACAAGGGATGATTTATTGAATTTAAGACAAAAATCGAAATAAATAAGGGATTGGGAGAAATATCAAACTTGACTGGCTATGTACTCGTGCGTTTACGAGTTTTATGTGTATTCGTCGTTTTATGTCTTCGTGTCAATTTACATTTCTCCGCGTTATTCATTTCATTATATTGCATATTTATAAGTCTGTCTGCTTATTCGGCCTGTTACGCTACTGCGTTCAAAACACGAAATTGAATGCACGATTGAATGTACATAATTATTCCTGTTTGACCAGTACAACGACACTTAGGACATTTTTGTTCTTGTCCCTTACATAAACTCAATTTAGATATTGTTCGCTTCATTCGAAAAAATAACAGGCGAACAAATTTGGTTAGCACCACACAGCAATCTGTGATGAGCATGACCTGGCTTTGCATCAATATCCTGACATGACACTGTCACGTTTCACTATATCACTTAAGGTGATTATGAAACGGTTAGTTACTTCTAACTAACTAACCACACCACGATCCACTCTCGCAGTCATACAATTTAATGGAAACAACAAAAGTATAAGTTTCAGACGCCTGTTTATGTAATAACTCGCCACCTCCCTCGAGACTTCACTCCCAAAATGTTCTTTTACGTTCAAAAAACGTAAAACCAATGGTCACTGACAAAATGCCAGTTAGAATATAGAAAATTATAGTAACACGCTGATCCCGTGTAAAGTTAGGAAGATATAGCTGATCTGCCCAAAAGTGCTAGTTAATGCAGGTGTCACACACCCCACGTTGTCACTACTCGAATATAATCACAAATAGAAAAGATGACAACGGTGGTCAACGGGGTGCAAAGACATGTGCACTTAGCTTTGTTTTGCCACTGGGTGGACGGCCTGTAATTTGTTCATAGTCTCCACAACTGCTCCGTAGAATGTAGTGCCGGCTGGCGTTGTTACGAAGCAGGGAAAAGTGGAGACATCAGGCGCCGCACCCAGTCGCTGGTTAGCTGGTTAGCCGGTTTGCTGGTTAGCCGGTTAGCTGGTTACATCAGATGATCCCGGTTACAGCGTCTGCAGCTAACAGTGTCCCGCAGATAGGCAGCCAAACAGAAGATAGAAAGGCTGCAACAGAAAGCCTCGGTGCACTAAACATGTCAAGCTACCCAACAACCTCCACCTTTAAACATGTCATCTTTACATATCTCATCGAGCACGTGGGCCTGCACAAACGGACTTTTTACAACAACAAATCAGCCATTTTCCGTCCTTCTCTACATATCTGCAAAAACCATAAACAGATTAGTATTTTAGCGTCACAGAGAGCAAATTATGCGCTAACCTGGAAAGAACAACAGAGAGTATTTCATTCCACAAACACAGACTCGTCAACAGCGTTAAATAATGATTTATTACCTCAAAAAGCCTATGAATGTAGCACTCTCATGGAAGCAAAAACCGCTTCCTCCCTGGAATGGCCTCTGTTCGTCAACAGTGACACACCATCCAACCTCTTGCCGAATACTTTATGCGGTGAAGAACCATCCCCGCACGGCGAAGAGAAATTGACGACTCGTCCTCAACAAACATGTAACAGCGAAAAGGTGGTATCTCGTTGAAGTTCCGTTAGAGCCCTAACTGTGCTAGCAGAACGGCACGTAAATAGAAGTGAAATATCTAGTCGTGATGAAAACCATCATACTCTAAGGACGCAGACACCGACCCTTCTCCTCTTGCCGCTGATTGTCAAGTGTCCAGTTATCATGTCTCAGACAGACAACCTTGACGAAAACACGTGACTAACCTTGTCACATATCAAGTTCGCTATCGACAATTCTGCCTCGACAGCAGAAATCACCCCGTGAAATCCGAGCGACACAATATCCGTGTTTGTCCTGCGCTGTCAGCAAAACTCTGCCGTAGCCCAGACTCACGCACAGGCGCTTTCTATCGTAATTGACCAAGAGAAGGCACCCCACCGAGTGACACTTTCTTGATCCATGTCACTAGATCGTGACAGACACCACCAGGCTCCCCTTGGCCTTGCCACTCCCTACAACTTCCCCCAATACCCCCTGCCCAACCACCACTCCAACACACACACACACACACACATGTACACACAAACACACACACACACACATGTACACACAAACACAAACACACACACACACACACACACACACACACACACACACACACACACACAAACACACACACAGACACACACAACGCTACAAGGCGAAATAACAAACACAGATATAAAAGCCAGCGATACCAGGACCCCCTTTAGGTTTCATTCAATAGACACTTCCAAACTCGGCCGTCGCTGTGATGGCTTTGCATAAAACAATTATTGGGCGAGCGGACAATATAGACAGAACAGCATGAAACTTTGATGAGAGGACGACGCTACCTCCCTCTGATAACTTGAATGATTACTTTCTCCTCTTCACCCTCATGTTGTGATTGAAAAATCCGTAGGGACAGAATTCCGCCATTTCATACATTCATGTGCGATGCATATGAGCGGGTGAAAACAGCACAATACGGAGGAGTGAAAAATATGGTGCCGGTGTAACACGAGAAAAATACTCCCACGAGATTTTTACTCGTACTCCGGAGTAAAAATTTCGTTCGAAAATGTTGCTCCCTTTACGAAAAAATGACTCCCCCATAACACGAGAAATTTACTGCCCACAACAGGTGTGTTCCGAGTAACATTTCGTACGAAAATGTTACTTCCCTGACGATTAAATAACGAATAGATTACTCCACCCTAACACGAGCAATTTACTGGCCACGCCAGGTGTACGCCACCTTTACTCCCTTATCCCCTGTTAGTCCTGGTGGTGGAAGGGGTGGAAATAGGGGTAGAGCGACATCCGTTTGTGTGAGATCACATATTGGCATTATCCCTTCGCCCGCATCCCATTTTCGCGTACAAGATTATTACTGGAAGTAAGAATTTGGGGAGTAAACATTTCGTGGAGGGAGTCATTTTTTCGTTCCTTGGGGAGTTCTTTTCACGTACGACAGGTGTACTCGGAGTAAACATTTCGTACGAAATGTTTACTCCGGAGTCAATTTTTCGTGGAGTAAAAATGTCGTGTTACACCGGTCACACGATTCGTTTCAGTATTGCTACATCGAAGAAGACCAAAGAGAACGTAAAGACGAACTATTTTTCCCCGCGGAGGAAAGACAAAGCTCAGGGTAAAAAAAAATAATACAAAAGAACATAAAGACGAATTGGTTTTTACCCGAAAGACAAAGCTCACTTTAAAGAGAACATAAGTACGAATTCCTGTTGCTTCCGAAAAAGGACACAACTCAGCCTCAATTTTGCCTTGTATGCCCAAGTATAATATTTGCGAGCCTACTGAAAACATTTAAACGGGTAAATGGTCAATATAATGCATGTTCGGGTATACAGAAAGCTCACTAGTTTTTGGCAGGTATAACGCCAACTTAAATATATAGCATTGTCAGCGTATAAGACCGTCGAGGAAAAAATGATGATATAATGTAGAATGTGAAAAGTTATCAACCATATCAAATTGATACAATAGTGTGCCCTTCATCATCCGACACCTAATTCCCGTCTGGGAAAATTTAACCAAAAAAAATGAGAGTCAATTTCTTAACATTTGAAAATGATGAAATATAGGCTATTTAAATTCTGCATGGCTCTGTTGTTCAAAGCTTATCAAAAAGTTCGTATCATCTTCTGTAAATGTTAGGGGTCACCGTGTGACAGACACACATAATGTGTGGGTTGCATCACAAGAGATCATAGACATAACGGCTGAAATCAATTCCGAAAATGCCGAAAGGTGGATTTTTTCGTTTTTTTTCTTCTCTCAAGCTATGGAGACAATGGTATCGTAAAAAGGCAGCTGCGCCATTAGCTTCAACGGTTGACAGGAATTAGGTGCAGTTTTTAATTGGCGTAAATCACACAGTGAGTTAATGTGTTACAGAAAGTTGAGCATAAAGAAACCAATAAACAATGTATTCAAGAAATAAGGTCATGTATTTCGTCCTGGTTGTAACTTGATCAGTAGCATGAACAAATACGGCTGAAATTGTTGACATTAAACTGCATCGGAGAATAGTTCATTTGTGCGCGCACGTAGTGCCCGAACACACACACATGTTCCTCCACACAAACACACACACACACACACACAGACTCTCTCTCAGTCTCTCTCTCTCTTTTTTCTCTCTCTCTCTCTCTCTCTCTCTCTCTCTTTATCTCTCTCTCTTTATCTCTCTTTCACACACTCTCTCTCACTCTCTCAGTCTCTCTACCTATCTACCTATCTACCTACCTATCTATCTATCTATCTATCTAGTTATCTATCTATTTCTCACACACGCACATGCGTGCGCGCCAACAACACACCTCTCAGTTGACACTAAGCAATTAAATACGCCAGAATATAAAACGCAAAGAACCACACACACAAACAGAAAATATCAAAACTAAATGAAAAAAATTAAGAAAAGAGAATGCACAAAACGCTTGGAGCAAGAGGCTACGGGCGGGGAGAGAGGGGGGGGGGGTAGGCTTCTGGTCAGGTGCAAAAACGGGAAGCCAACAGCTGCTGACCAGCAGCAACACCTGTCCACTGTAGCACGTGGACTGCATTGTATACCTGTGTGGAAGTCTCCCAGACCAGCTGGCTCGTTTTTCGGACACGGCATGACAATAACCATTGAAAGATATATACACACCGGAAATCGTTCTGAAGAAGACGTTAATAGAAAAAACCCTGGTATACCGTCTTGAGAAAAAACATTTAGTCATAACTTGACTGAATGTAAAAAGTGCCGCGGAACGGATATCGTTACAAAAATCATTGTCACTGTGGCGCTGAAGAAATGCGGTGCGTGCCCGGCCATGCGTATGGTTTAAAAAAAATCCTTATTCGGTTTTAGTATCGTGACATACAATATATGACACAGGGGATCCGAACTCAAGCATAAAGCGTATATTAACGAATCCAAAGGCCCTGCGTATCCTTGATATAACGACCACCTTTGCACAATATCCGTCACAGTTGTCCATCCTCTTCTCTTGTTCTACGAATTTATCCGCCCCCACCACCTACACACACCACAACTCCTTGCGCCCCCCCCCCCTCCCCCCACCTCGCACCCACCAACCCCTCGTCATCTCACCGATCCCTACCCTTTCTTTCTCTCTCCTCCTTATCCCTCAGTCTTGCACGTTCAGGCAACAGCGTAACTCCTTCACTCATGCAGTCCTTGTGTCTCGGAGAGTTATCGGTTCTTGCATGCCTCGAGTTACGTCTCTTCGTTTTACGACATTGAGAGAATTCAGTGATTTAATAGGACGTTGGTTTCGTGTTTGAATTTCAAAAAAACATAACGAAACTAGGGCAGAACGACTGCTCCTTCGTGGACGTTAATGATGTGTATTGGGTAGAATGCAATTTAGCCAGATGCAAATAACCATCACTGACTCTGAATTATTAATTGGCCGTTGAGAGTTTAGAACAAAAGAAGTACATGAGTGCCAAATAAGTTGATATGACCTCATCTTCTTTTTTGACGTTTTCTCTTTGTTGCTTTGTTCTGAGTCTTTGTCCAAAGTGTTGCAATCCTCCTCCTCCTCCTCCTCCTCCTCCTCCTCCTCCTCCTCCTCATCATCATCATCACCATCATCATCATCATCATCATCATCATCATCATCCGCCTCCTCCTCATCATCATCATCATCATCATCATCGTCATCATCATCATCATCATCATCATCCTCATACTCATCCTCATCCTCATCTTCATCCTCTTCCTCCTCCTCCTCCTCCTCATCCTCCTCATAATCCTCCTCCTCCTCCTCCTCCTACTTCTCCTCCTCCTCCTCTTCCTCCTCCTCCTCCTCCTCCTCCTCCTCCTCGTCCCCAGTCATGCTCATCCTGTCCCCTCGGCACCTCTTCCACCGCTTCCCTTTCCCTTCTTCGTCAGCATCTGTTTCTTCCTACTTGTTTCATGCAGCAAAAATCAAGCAATGGGCTAGCTAGCTCATGCGGGCAAAATTGCGGCATTGCTGGTCCTAAAAAGCCGGCGTTAGCAATGGAATTGATTTTGAGCAGTTTGAGTCTCCTCCAAAGTCCTGTTCATATCCTCTGTGGATCCAAGCGTCATTGATTTGTCTTGCACTTTGTTTTGCTTGCAGAATGGGAATCGGAAAGCTGTTAAATTATAAAAATGTTTGTCTGTAATCCTCTCCCAGGAAATCAACTTTAAAATTTCAAGAACCCCCTTTCCATGTTGGAGGCTCTCCCTGTGTTGGTAAAAACAAACCGATTCCTCTTCTTTTTTTTCCGGTGATCCCGTCGCTTATGTGAAAACACAATGTGCGTGGGACAAGTTTGAAGCAATTTTGATTATTGAAGATATCTGTGATTTGTTTTGAAGTAGACACTTCTTATTTAATTGAGAGAAAAGAAAGAAAAGGTTCGCTAAAATAATGAAACACTATAAGGGTGTGTAGATTTGTTTTTGTTTTCATTCCTAGAAAACTTGAGTTTTTAATTACCTCTTGTGTTTTTCAATTTCACGTGGGTTGCTGTCTCGTGTGAGATGTTTGTTTCTATGGTGTGTGTGTTGTTTTTTGTTTTTTGGTTTGTTTTTTTGTGTTTGTTTGTTTTGCTTTTCACTTTAAAAAAAATGTCTTTCTCAGAAATGTATTGGTTTGTTGATTCGTTTCTTGCTTGCAAACACTATATCAAAAGCTGGAGTGGCGCATGAAAATGCTGCTTATGGAGAGCTCCAAATACACCGATAGATTATTAGTTTTGAATGTTGTTGAAAAATGCATGGTACTACATATGTCAACGATAGAGACTTGTTGGTGCATAGACCCATATCGCCTCGCCACCTCCTCCCCCCCCCACACACACACACCCACACACACACATTAACACAATGGGTTTCAACTGTGTAAATAGTACAGTGAAACACATTCAGATTATTAATGGCCGTTGTCTGGTAAGGTCAATATTTTACTCAAGCTGTTCTATTGCCTGAATAAATTTCCCAGACGTGGATCTATCTATGCTACTGCGTCCAAATAAACCGCGCCTACAATAAGGGTATTCCCTTAAGCAAGCTTTTTAGTTTTGATTGTCAAAACATCGATTGCATAACGAATAAGTTGAATTACCTGTTCACTAGTTGAACTATTTTTAAACACTCATTGCATAAAATCTAGTGTGCGAGTTTAGCAAAGTATGAGGCCTTGATGGTTTTAGCAAAAAAGAGTCTACGCAGGTCGTCTTCGAAAAAACCCACCCACTCCATCGTATTGATTTAGGGAAGTTTTTGACAAGCTTTTCATTTAATCTTTTAAGTAAGTGATCATGAATCGCAGGCAAAGATTTGGTGTCACTTTTTATCTGAAAACACCCTGATATAATCCTGATAAAAGCACAACAACAAATAAGTAAACCGGTGACACAAGTTACAAAATATCACACACACACACACACACACACACACACACACACACACACACACACACACACACACACACACACACATATACTAACACACACACACACACGCACACGTACACACGCACATAAACACACACACGCACTGACACACACACACACACACATATAACACACACACACACAGACACGCACACACACACACACACACACGCACACAAACACACACACGCACTGACACACACACATGACACACACACACACATACACACACACACACACACACACACACACACACATACACACCCACACATACACACACACACACATACACACTCACATATAACACACATACACACACACACACACACACACATACACACACTAAAATCGACATCGCGGCAGGGTGGGATACGGCAGGTTGGGGTGCGGCAGGGTGGGATGCGGCAGGTTGGGGTGCGGCAGGGTGGGATACGGCAGGTTGGGGTGCGGCAGGGTGGGATACGGCAGGTTGGGGTGCGGCAGGGTGGGATGCGGCAGGGTGGGGTGCGGCAGGGTGGGATGCGGTAGGTTGGGGTGCGGCAGACTGGGATGCGGCAGGTTGGGGTGCGGCAGGCTGGGATGCGGCAGGTTGGGTGCGGCAGGGTGGGATACGGCAGGCTGGGAAGCGGCAGGTTGGGATGACACACATGCACACACACACACACACACACACACACACACACACAGACATACACACACATCGTATCTACAATCACTCTCTCTCTTTTAATACATGATTTTCTCAAGTTTTAAAAGGGGGATTCCAGCGTTATATTTCTGGCCCTGGCGTGATCAGCTTTCCAAAATTAATTAACGTTTGAGCTGGCTTTTAAAAGTGTGATGTTTATCACCCCCTCCCCCTCCCCCCCTCCCCCCTCCCGCCCTGCTTCCTCCCAGCCATCTCGGTGTCGCCACTTTAAAAACCTTCAGAAAAGTGTCGCCATATCATTTCCCCATCATTCACATTTCGAAACCTCAAACATGGCCGACCGGAAGCCGAATGGCCGGTGGACTCGACGCTGAGAAGCAACAATTGAAGGGAGACAATGACAAACAAAGGGAGAGAATGCGCGACAAAGGAAAACAACAGCAAACTAAAGGGAGAGAAAGCCGCGTAGCATTTTGGCTAAGGGGAGGGGGAAGGCCGGGTAGCATTTTGCCCAATGAAGGACAATGACAGTACCCGCGCTGGGTAGCCTAACGGTCAATCATCGACTTCATTCAGTGTCCAGGTTGGTCTGGTCACTTCAAACGAGCCGAGGTGTTGATGGTCAAACATCACCCTGCGGTCAAAAGAGAGAACTCAAAGAAGTTTCAACAACTTGTTAGCGTAGAGCGCCGATCTAGCCCGCAGCAAAGTGTAGCCTATCTGTGAGGTGCTACCTATTGAGCTGTAACTAGACATTTACTAATGGATTGTTGATAAGCTTTGTACAGTTTCCTCACTTTGTTTGCAATATTAATTAGTTTATTAGAATGGAAAGAGAGAATTGTTCTTCTTTTCTTTATCGAGCTATTTAGGTTCAACATAAATAAACTTGACATATCAGTGCTGGTGACTTTGCAAACTCAGTGCGAGTATGTGTTTCTGTGTGTGTGTGTGTGTGTGTGTGTGTGTGTGTGTGTGTGTGTGTGTGTGTGTGCGCCTGTGTGTGTGTACGTAGTACGTATCTGTGTGTGTGTGTGTGTGTGTGTGTGTGTGTGTGTGTGTGTGTGTGTGAGAGTGAGTGAGTGTGTGTGTGTGCATGTGTGTGTATGTGTCTGTGTGTCTGTGTGTCTGTGTCTATGTGTGCCTCTGTGTGTCTCTGTGTGTCTGTGTCTGTGTATGTGTGTCGGTATGTGTCGGTGTGTGCCTGTGTGTGTCTGTGTTTCTGTGTGTCTGTGGCGGTGGTTGTGTCTGTGTATTGGTGCATTTTTCTCTGTGTGTTTGTATTATCCATGAGTGTCTGTATGTCTGTGTATGTTTGTGTGTTGTGACTGTGCCTCTCTGTGGCTCTGTGTCTGTATGGTGCGTCTGTGTTTGCCTGTCTCTCCCTGTCTGTCTGTTTGTCTGTCCGTCTGTCTGTCTGTCTGTCTGTTTGTCTGTGAGTGATGGTATGCTTCTTTGCGTAACAGTGTGAGCCCAGGAGCGAGTCTTGTAAGTCTGCGTCTATATGGCTGTTCCTGTGTCTGAGACGAACAATCAAACATTTTTCTCATCAACGAAAACTCTCTCTCTCTCTTAAGCGTTCCTGTACACCGCCTGTCTTATTCGTTGAAGATATCCACCTGCTCGACCTTTCGGGAAATTGACACTATGTCTGTCGGTGTGCAAAACAAAGGAAGAAAGAAAAACAGAGAACAGAAAAGGGCGAATGGAGAAACAATAGCATTTCTATAAAGGCTAACGTGCCTTGAATTCGGAAGACTGAGAAGACAAAAGTTGAGTCAATCTCAGTCTCTGTCTCTCTTTCTTTCCATTTATTTCACCTGATACATTGTTCTGACATTGTTTGATTGTTCAAAGGTTGTTGTTTTTTTGAGTGTATATGGCATGATCCAAAAACAAAGAGACTATAACAACACATACATTAAAAACGGAGACATATTTTTTTTTTTTTTTTAATAACAAACTTTCCAACAACTTACCTTTCTTGTTTTTTGATTCTGTATAAGGCAGGTTTTTTGGGTGGTTTTTTTTGTTTGTATGGTGCGTGTGTGTTTGCCTGTCTCTCTCTGCCTGACTGTCTGTCTGTCTGTCGGTGTGTCTGTCCGTCTGTATGTCTGTCTGTCTGACTGTTTGTCTGTGAGTGATGGTATGTCTGTCTGTCTGTTTATCGGTTTGTCTGTTTGCTTGTTGGTTTTCTATTTGTTCGTGTGTGTTGTTCTTTAACATTTCCTGTTATTGTTTGTTTTGTTGCTGTTTTATTTGTTTATGGTTTGTTTAGTTTTATTCAGATTGCATTTAGCATTGTGATTATTCTTATTTGAATGATTATTTCAGGGAATATTACAACACATTTGATTTACTTCCACTGCCATCTCTCTCTCTCTCTCTCTCTCTCTCTCTCTCTCTCTCTCTCTCTCTCTCTCTCTCGATCTCCCTCTCTCAAACGCAGAAGCTGAGCAACAATTTCACGGTGTGTCAAGCAACTTCAAAAATACCACCTGCCAGTCGAATAGCTATAGCCTCCCAAAACAGGAAAGGCCGTTCAGAAAGCACTAACAATACCGATGATTCTGCTACGCTTGTGTCAAACACTGTCCTTGGACAGGAAAATTTCCCCAGAGCGCACGGCCTTTGATGCCTGAAAAAGTCGGAAAGGTTGTGATCTTTATTCTCTTTTTTTTCGACAGGTCGCGCACACACACAGACACAGACTCTGAGCGAAAGAGAACGACAGAAAATGTATTGTGCATTGCACTTCCGCGCTCACTTACAATGGAAAAAGCGTCGGAGGCACCATGAAGCTTTTGAACCCACCGAGGAGAAAAGTGACTCTGTGAAAGTGTTGGCTAAAGCATGAATTTTGCACGGAAAGTTTTAGAGTGTGAAAGTTTCGATTGGCTTTCAACATTAACACAGCATGGGGACAGTGCTGTGAGGTGGTTGAAAGGTCTGATTATTAGTTGATTTACGCGCTATGACACTTAGTCATGCACCTGAAATAAAATAAATCGAAAGGAGTTTGTGTTTTTCGGAGTGTAGGCTTGGGGTATTCCTGGCCCTACGCCGTTGTTAAGTTGTTTTTGTTTTTTTTACAAATTCTTGCCATCCGCCATCAAGTTAGCTGTTAAATATCGATGTAAGAATGCATCACCATCTTCCATCCATCACGTAAGTCGAAAACAATGATTTGAGATTGTTGGCAATTCGATCGACATCAATTTTGCCATAAATATTGAGTTCACAATGACGGTTTGTCTGAAGGAGTAATAATTATATAGACCCCCGGTCAATCGAATGCATACTAACTGGTCAAGTTGCTTCTTTAGGCTGCTCTGTGCGGATCAAATGACTAGATTGAATGATGTAAATGTATGTAGAAAATCGTCCGGATACTTCAGTCAAATCCAACATTTGCTTTTAGAAGGCAATCAACATTTCCGCGATTTTACATTTCATCGATCACACAAAAAGACGAAATAATGTATGTGTACAATCAAAGCAGGAGCAGAGTTTGTTTGTTTGTTTGTTTGTTTGTTTGCTTAACGCCCAGCCGACCACGAAGGGCCATATCAGGGCGGTGCTGCTTTGACATTTAACGTGCGCCACACACAAGACAGAAGTCGCAACACAGGCTTCATGTCTCACCCAGTCACATTATTCTGACACCGGACCAACCAGTCCTAGCACTAACCCCATAATGCCAGACGCCAGGCGGAGCAGCCACTAGATTGCCAATTTTAAAGTCTTAGGTATGACCCGGCCGGGGTTCGAACCCACGACCTCCCGGTGGTAACTAGGCCAACGTGTTGCGGTACATGTGCAGAGTGATGCGGTCGAAAAACGGAAACATATTTCGTTGGACAGTCTGCTTGCAGGTAAGCAAACTAATAGGAATATGTGAACATAGAATCACGGTAAATCGTATTTCTGTCTTTCATCAACGTAAAAGACCCGCATTAGCCATTTCGTTCAATCGCTCTTTATTTTATAAGATGGTAACGTTGATAGTACTTAGAAATTAAAAATATAAATATAAGCTTGCCCTCTCTCTCTCTCTCTCTCTCTCTCTCTCTCTCTCTCTCTCTCTCTCTCTCTCTCTCTCTCTCTCTCTCTCTCTCTCTCTCTCTCTCCTAATCTCTCTCTCTCTTAATCTCTCTTTCTCTTTCTATCTCCACTCTCGCTCACTCTCGCTCTCTCTCTCTCTCTCTCTCTCTCTCTCTCTCTCTCTAGCTCTCTCTCTCACTCTCTCTTTCTTTCTCTCTCTCTCTCTATCTCTCTCTCTCTCCATTATTTATCACACACACACACACACACACACACACACACACACACACACACACACACACACACACACACACACACACTCTCTCTCTCTCTCTCTCTCTCTCTCTCTCTCTCTCTTCTTACAAAAAACTGTTGACATAAATACTGTCACCCTTTTCAATGCCGTGTTCAGAAAATGAGCACTAGAAGAGTTTCCTTCAACAGCTACATGCTTATGCTCATGCTTTAACACGTGCTTTCAACAAGACACAAACAAAGGCCTTTCAAAAACGGCAACAATTCCTCAAATTCATTCATTCATTCTCTCCATGTTGGTAAACACCGTTGCTAAGAAAATAAAAGCACGGAACCAGAGAGATTGATAATAGCAGATCATCATTTGTGCAAATTCTATCACGAGGGAGGTCTCAGGCGCTGTAATATGACAAGTCTGGCGCGGGAATTATCCAACTTGAGAAGAGAAGAAGGGCAAGACGAAAGGAGTTTCCGAGCTCCACTCATGCGTACAAGGACTCCGAGGAACCGCGGATGCGGACACGATTCGCTCAGTGACCGTGCTCGTGTTCGTTCAAGCGTGAAAGCCTCTCACCATGATTGCGACGGTTTGCGTGGATACCCCGGCGACTCCGTTATTAGACTAAAGAGGAAATCGATTAAAGTGTTCCAAACTAGCTTTTGTTTCTTCCTCCTTCTGTGTCCTTCTCGCTAATTTCACAACGTGTGACTTTGATCAGAACCGATTAATGGAAATAGTTAAGTACATTTCTTAAGTCCGGGTGAAAAAGTTCAAGGGTTTTTGAAGCTCGTTTTTTCCTTTTTTAAACTCTCAGGAACATTATTTTCTTCCAGGTAAAAAGTACGAGAGAATTAAGATGGAACAAATGTCAGCTTCCATAACAAAACTGAAAGTTAAGAATGAGGCACTCAAGGGGGTGGAAGAACATAAAAGCTTAATGCCAAACTTTCTCAAGTCACACTCATCATTGTGAAGGCTAAACAGAAAACTGATTCATGGGGGAGAAGAATCTAAGCAGGATGTGAGTGTATACATGTGTGTGTGTGTGTGTGTGTGTGTGTGCGTGCGTGCGTTTGTGTGTGTGTGTGTGTGTGTGTGCGTGTTTGCAAGTTCGAGTGCACGCGCATTAGTTTGTGTATGTGTGTGGTTGTTTGTCTTTCTGTGTGTCTGTGTGTCTGTCTGTATGTCTGTCTGTGTGTCTGCCTGTCTGTCTGTCAGTCTGTCTGTATCTTTGTCTGTTTCTCTGTCTGTTTCTCTGTCTGTATCTCTGTCTGTATTTCTGTTTCTGTTTGTGTGCGTTCTATATTTAAAGTGTTTCAAGTTTGTCCACCTCATCTTCTGCTCTGAGTATTCGAATTATCATTAATCAAGCATCGCCTTCTTCTTTTTCCTTCTTCTTCTCTCTTCCAAATGCCCAGCTTCATCTTCCTTTTCTATTGTATTTTTGGTGTTTTTGCTCTTCTGGCATTTGTGTGTGTTGTTTTCTTTCTTTTCAAATATGTCATTTCGGTCTTTAATTGTATATATGTTTCTCTTGTTATTATTGCCAAACCTGTTTTTCTTCTTTGTTTTCCTTTCTTTCTCACATTATTTCGTTCTCCTTTTTTGTCTTTTTTCTTTCTTACTTTCTTTCTGTTTTTCTTTCTTACTTTATTTCAATTCTTTCTTTCTGTTTTCTTTTTTGCAGATTATGAACGATCGACAAATTCGCTGGTTGAAAAACAACCAGAACAAATACAACACCGCAAAAAAACAATTGAACTCCTCTTTAAAATGTTCCAAAGACATTTTTTTGGATCACTTCAGTTGGTCTTGTGTTCTTCTTTCTTTCCCAAATTCATTTTGTTTATCTGTCTTTCTTTCTTTCGTTTTTACTTTCTTTCTTTCTTTCGTTCTTTCTTTCTTTATTTATTTCTTGTATCCTTTTTTCTTGTCTTTCTTAATTCCTTCCTTTAATCCTTTCTTTCTTTCTGTTTATTCTTTCTTTCGTTCTGTCCTTGTTTCTTTTCTTTACTACTCTAAAAGAAGAATATGAAACTGAGTGATCATTTTAATTTGTTAACCTCTGCACTAACTTAACTTTTCTTTAAGACTCAACCTACAACACCCCCCCCCCCCCTCCGTACCTCTATATCCACCCTCAAACCCTCCACTGCACCACCCTAACCCACGGCCCTTCCCAATTTCTCCACCCACCATCGTAATCTCATCCTTGTCTTAGCCGCTCGCTAATTTTTCTCCCCTTTTTTCTTTCAACAATTTTTTCTTTTTTTTTCTCTTTCCCTCTTCCTACAGCCGACGTTTATTGATTCAGGCAGAGCCCGAAGCTTGGCAGTAATATTGGAGCAAATGGGGTGCTAGAAATGTGTCCCTTTCATCCTTTAATCCATCTGCTGTTCCGATCGCCATGCACTCTTCATGTTGACAGAGTGGCGCGGAATTAGGAAACATTTAACAGAGTTGCCTCTCACGTTAAAAGAGCGAGGGTACACAGAGAGAGTCATGGCAGGAACAACCTGTCAAGGGGTGGATGTGGGGGTGGAGGGTGGGGAAAGGGGTGGGGAGGAGGGGGTGGTGTTTGTGTGTGAATACGAATACGAATACGAATAAACTTTATTGTCATGAAACGTAGTGTTTATAAGACACGGGAAGGTAAAGAACAAAATAATGTCATTGTTTCTTTTTTTTTAGAAGCCATTATATACAAATTCTCCCAATTTAGTTTGTACAGTGTCTACTTGTGTGTGTGTGTGTGTGTGTGTGTGTGTGTGTGTGTGTGTGTGTGTGTGTGTGTGTGTGCGTGTGCGTGAGTGTGTGTGTGTGTGTGAGTGTGTGTGTATATACATATGTGTGTGTGTGTGTGTGTGTGTGTGTGTGTGATGGTGGGGCCACAGGACTATATGCTTGCTAGGCATGAATGGTTTGGCTATGGTGGGTAATGTGTGGATGGTTTTCGGACCTTATCTTTCTCAGTCCTTCCTACGCACCGGCCAAAAACTCGATCTTCTACTGTTTTTTGTTGTTCTTAAGTGCTGTTCTTATTTGTAAATTGATACATATAAGAATCAGTTAAACGGAAGAAAAACACTCTATCTAGAAATCTCGCAATTCACATTCCAAAAAACATGAAGTACAGTTCTGTCAGGAATATTCCTCGGTGAAGAGATTGTCACCTGATTTAATGTATTTGATTTGTTTGGGTCTAAGAACAGTTGCGCACTTTATAATAATAATCCTGTCTATGACGTCAAAGTGTGAATGCCCTTTTAGCACTAAGTCATTTGCAGTTGTAACAATAAGTATACATTCATAGAGCTTTTAAGAAGAACCCATGTTAGCGATATTGAAAGCAAAGTACACGCATGCTTAAAAGCGTTTTGGTTGCGTCAAGAAACACACTGACCTGGGAAATGTGTTTGCTCAGATTTTAGTTTTTGGTAATTTAGTAATAATGGTAAGAAAAGTAAGCGCTTCAGATGACATTCTCTGTTTTAAAACCTTCTCTTCAAGAACGTTCTCTCCAAGCACTCTGTAAAATTACGTAATTACCTCTGTTTTAAGTATCTCTCCTTCATCAGAACTAATTTGTTTTAATATCTTTGAGCTCCAAAAACAGAGGTTTTAATGCACCGTAATCAGTAGGAAGTAATCCGTTTAAAACAAATGACCTTCATCCTCAAATTATTTTATTTTTTCTGTATTATTATTTGTTCTATGTTATTGTTTGCTGACGAAGAACTGTTGTTCGAAACCGATCCTCTTTTTACATCGTTTATTTTTGTCCATGTTTCTTGTGAGTACATTGTCATTGTTGTCTTGTTCTTCATCCTCAAAGCAAAACTTTCACAAATCTGTCTGCAGCATTGCATGCAGAGTTCACGAAGACCCGAACGCCATCCTATCCAGTCTTTACGAAGCCATTAGGAGCTTCTTGGCTGTCTTTGTGTAGTTTCTACGACTTGGCGGCTGCTGACTCTTCGCAATCAAAGAGTGCGAGACGAGCACGGAAATCCCGCAAAGCCTCGCGAAGTCACGTTTGCGACGGGTCCCGAACATTTCGCTCAATCCTGGGCAATGCCAAACCAAGGAGAAAGCAGGCTGCTTGAAAGCGAGGCTCCGATCGTTAGGAGGAAAGAAAATAGTGCAATTGATTCTGGGAATTGCTACGCACGCACGCGAGTGTAAACAGGACATTTGAACACAGGAACAAGAGAGGGCGAGTTGTTGAGAGAAGAGTGATGATTGTGTGTTGGTACAGAGAAGGAAGAAAGTATGGGTGGGTGGGGGGGTGAAAGGGAGAGAGTAGAGAGACAGTGACATTAGAGAGTTTTGGAAAGAAAGAGAGTCTGAGAGAGAGAGAGAGAGAGAGAGAGAGAGAGAGAGAGAGAGAGAGAGAGAGGTGGAGAGAGAAAGAGAGAGTTTCAGAGAGAGAGAGAGAGAGAGACAGAGACAGAGACAGAGAGAGACAGAGAGAGAGAGACAGAGAGAGAAAAAGAGAGAGAAAAAGAGAAAGAGAGACAGACAGAGAAAGACAGAGGTGGAGGGGGGAGGGGTGGGGGAGGGGGGTGGCTAGGACGGTTAGGAGAAAGGAGGGGAAGGAGGCAAAGACTGCAGATTAATGATGTGAATTGGAGAAATATTGAAGTTAGCGAAAGTGAATTATGGCATGATCAGGCATGACACTCAGCCCAACATGATTACAAGAGGTTAAAAGGCGAAAAGAGACAGAGAGTCCTTTTACCTCCCCCCTACTCCCCCCCCCCCCCCCGCCCCTCCCCGCCGTGTCCACGTCCCCTCAACCCCACTTTCCAAGCTTCTCAGCCTCAGGTCTTTCTTTAACTACTGTGTAAACTATCTTGGCCTGTCATCCTCTTCCTCATCTGTGTTTAATCTGCCCACTTGCTGGTTACACAACCATTTCAAACGACAAGAGATTGGACAAAAAGTTAAATAAATAAAAATAAACTGTTTAAACACATCTGTTTTTGCAAGCAGGCCAAACGTTTTCTCCTTGAAGAAGCAACGTCATACGACAACCAATCAAACAAACGAATAAAAATAAGAAAAATGCATACAAAGACAGAAAATGTCTAACTTCAGACTGACCCAATTTTTTAAGAAGACAAAACAGGCCTAAAAAACGTAATACGTCTGATTTTGAATTTATTGAAAATATAGTAATCACTACTGTAAAATAAATTAATGCCTGGATAATTAATACAGCACTCAGGAGTGATGGGAACAACGGTAATATAAAATTCTATAACAAAGCAGGTTTCCCAACACGATCGATCCACCTGGAGGATCTCGCTGTACAAGGGGTTCTTGGACCCCCTCAGTGAGTCTTTACAGGGTCCGAAGATCAAGCGGTCCATATTCTTCCTTTCGAAAGGCCCATTCCTCGCCGATATATTTCTACCATTTAGTTTTTCCCACAACGGCGTCAGTTTCTCAACAAGTATAAAAATGGACGATAAAACAATGTTTGCCATCAAAACTCTTATGATTTTATTCATGTTTGTTCCTTTCCTAAATCTGTGCCGTTTCCTGTGATACTATGCGTGATTAAGATGGGGGAGAATCAATTACTTTCATAAAAGAGAAAAAAAATTCACTAGTGTGTCATCGAAGTAAGCGATTCTCTGCTGCTCAGTTTTTATATTCTTGTTCCTTTTCTCTTTGTGCCTGTTTTTTTTTAAATAAGTGAGGTTTGCTTTGCTGGTACCGTCTGTTTGCTGTGTGGCAACATGGGGGTCAGGTTGCACGTAAGTGTACCTTCCTGAATTGTAAAGGACCTGAGCTCAATGGATATTGCAATCCCTAAATTAGTAAAGCCATTAATTAAAGAAAATGCAATGATTTCAGCTGCAAACATATTTGTACTTCATTGTATCTATTCTACATTTTCCTTTGTAATTCTGTTGATAGATTTCACTTGACACAGAAGGGGAAAAAAATGAACAAAAACAACGCAACGACGATAACGATGACAACGATAATGACGATCGACGCCTACGAAGATGATGACGATGACGACGACGTTGATGATGAGGTTAATGATGATGATGATGATGATGATGATGATGATGATGATGATGATGATGATGATGATGATGATGATGATGAAGACAACGACGAAGACGACGACGACGAAGACGACGAAGACGACGAAGACGACGATGACCTACCACCTCTCTCCCTTTGCACCAACCCTCCTCCCTCTTTCCTTCTGTTCTGTTGTTCTCATTTTCTTTTATTTCTTCTGGCACTCATTAGAGAACAGCAAGCATGGGTACAAAACCACAAGTAGAAATAATGATCCTTTGTGCGGTTGCGAACACTCTTGCTTATGGCGACAATCTTGCGTTTTACATGCAATTATAAAATGCTGGCTTCTTCTTGGCCCGTGTCCTGAGCATCCAAACGGAAAAGCGAGAAGTTCATTTTTGTCTTTTTTAAGCTTCCTGAATGGGGATTGTTTCAAAGCCTCGGGTAATAATTCCCTTCCTTGAAAGAGAAGTTGATGTTCTCATCTGAGTTGACACAGAGCTTGCAAAAATAAAAAAAAGTTGTATTAACTGTGAATACGCATATTGCTGGTCTGAACGCACCGTTTTTTTAGACTAACACAAAGAAAGACGGACGAATGAACAAAACTAAGTTATCGCATAACACTATTTCAAAGTATGGCGTTTTCTGTGTGTGTGTGTGTG
>NC_090250.1:35076002-35083502 GCF_037325665.1 Littorina saxatilis | reverse complement strand
ACAGTGTTGTGACTGGGCTCGCACGTGGGAATAGTGCGGACATCCGAAAGACACAGGTAGTTTTGGACAACGCGGTGAGCGCACGTGTAAAAACGGACTGTGTTAGCGATAACAATGTTGACGACAGGGTGTCGGTAAACTGTGACAGTGAAAGCAGTGCGAGTGTGAGTGACACAGTGGGTCAGGGGTCAGATAAGAATCCTATTCTGATAGCAAACCTAGAAATGCGTGTTGTAAAAGAAAAAGATAAAGTCGAGCACACAACAAATGTTAGTAGCTGTAAAGTCACTGGAAGACAGTGTGAATAAGCCCTTTTCTTTTTTACAGTGGAATGTTAACGGCTTGTACTCCAAATTAACTGACACAGAATTTGTAAATTATGTAAGGAGTTTCGATTTTGTTTGCCTTGTAGAAACGTTTATGGATGAATTCACGTCAACTGTTTTTGATGGTTATTCACTTTTTGTTAAACCCGCAGTGAAGTTTACCAAGCAGGGTCGACGGTCAGGCGGTGTATTGTGCCTAATAAGAAATGAGTTTGCTCCCTTTGTGCGTAAACTTGATGTTGAATGTTTTAACTTCATTGTTTTTATCCTTGATAAAATCCTCTTTGGAATTTCTAAGGATATTTTGTATGTGTGTGCTTATGTTCCGCCCGAGGGCTCGCCGTATTACTCGTTTTTTGATCTGGATAATGGTGTTTCTCTACTAGAAGAATGTTTGACTGAATGTTTGTTGACAGAAGGTGATGTTTATGTCGTGTTGTCGGGTGACCTGAATAGCAGAACAGCCAATATGTCCCAGCCTGTATTACAAGATCATGATGTTTTTGATTTATTGCACAAAAGTCAGTCAGTTTGCGGGAATCGAAAATCACAAGATCAGATATTGAATAGTTATGGTAAATATTTGTTAAATATGTGCACTGCACTTGGACTGTGTATTCTTAATGGTGTGTGTAATGGGGATTTGCAGGGCTGTTTTACCTACATGTCAGAGAGGGGGAGTAGTGTTAATGATTATTTTTTGCTGTCTAATGATTTATTTGCAATTACTCTGTCTTCGAGCGAACTGTTGGTGACTGGTCGGATTGAGTCAGATCATATGCCAGTTGAATTGCATGTTACGTTCCCATGTGATAATGTTTATCATGGTATGCGTGAGAATGCAGACTGCTTTATTGAAAAGTATGTGTGGGATAGCAGGAAGGAAGGAACGTATGTGAATTTGATGTGCGCAGATGATATGTGTGCAAGGTTAGAGTCTGCCCAAAATATGATTGAATCTGATATGAATGAAGCTTTGGAATTATTTAACACTTGTGTTAAAGAAAGTGCTGACTGCATGAAGAAAAGAATTTATTTGAAGTCAAATAATCAATCGGATGATTGGTTCGATCAAGAGTGTAGAATAACCCGAAAAAATGTGTGGAGGTTGTTAAGCAGATGTAATCAGCCTGAAGACATTCACGCTCGCAATGTTTATTGTTTAGCCAGACGGGAATATAAAAACATGTTAGAAAGAAAGAAAAGATTGTACAATGATTTGACATTACACAAACTTATTGACTCTGTAAATGATCAACAAGAATTTTGGAATATAATGCATAAATTATCCTCAAAACGAAAACAAATAAAGAACAACATACTAGTTGATACCTGGTTTCAGCATTTCAAAGTATCATTGGAAAAAGATGTAATTGAGGCTGAAGAAATAGAATATGAAGACGATGAAGGTATTTTGAATCGTCCTATTTCAAAAGAAGAAGTTTTGATTGCAATGAGAAAGTTAAAACCTCAAAAGTCTGCTGGGCCTGATGGAATAATAGGAGAACTGTTGAAAAATGTTTATTCTCCAGGGATTTACTTTTTGGTACACTTGTTTAATTTTTTGTTTTCCAACGGTGTATTTCCAGAAAGTTGGACAGAGTTCATTGTTATCCCTTTGTTTAAAAAAGGCGATCTGAATGATCCAAATAATTATCGTGGAATTTCGCTGTATAATGTTAGTAGCAAGGTCTATAGTACTGTGATTAATAACAGGTTGCAAGAATGGATTGAATGTAATAACAGTACGGGGGAATATCAAGCTGGTTTTAAGAAGAATTATTCCACTATTGACCATATGTTTACACTTTTGGCCTTTGTACAGAAACAATTTTCTTTGAATCGTAAACTGTATGTTGCCTTTATAGATTTTGAGAAAGCGTTTGATTTCATCAATAGAGCTTTGCTCTGGCCAATTCTGTTAAAAAACGGTATAAAAGGGAAACTTTTTAGGTGTGTGAAGAGTATGTATGATAATGTAAAAATAAAAGTGAGATGTGGAGCAAAGTTTACGGATTATATTAATTGTACATTTGGTGTTAAACAGGGCGAAGTATGTAGCCCAGTTTTATTTTCTCTCTTTATTAATGAGTTAGCACTTGAGATCATGGAGAATGGAAGACATGGTGCCACATTTACGGATGATTATTTGGAATTGTTTATTCTTTTGCTTGCTGATGATTTATTGTTGTTATCAGAGACTGTTGTGGGTCTGCAGAATCAGTTAAATAATTTACGCAGGGCAGTGTCTTCTCTTCATTTAAAGGTAAACATGAGTAAAAGTAACCTTATTGTGTTTAGGAAGGGTGGATATTTGAGTGCAAGGGAAAGATGGACATATGAGGGTGATATATTACCAGTTGTAAACGTGTATAAGTATTTAGGAATATTGTTTTCAACTCGACTTAGTTTTACTGCTGCCTGTTGCGATCTCTCAAGCCGGGCCAAAAATGCCCTGATGTGTATTATACAAAGATTATCTGTGCTTAATAATAATAGTTTGAATGTTTTTTTGAAGTTGTTTGATTCCCAAGTACAACCAATAGTACAGTACGGTGCTGAGATATGGGGACTGGATAAGGCTGCTCTGCAGTGTGAAAAAGTCCATTTATTTGCACTGAAGAAGTTCTTAGGAGTTCGAATGCGAACACCTAATGATCTTGTATATGGCGAGACAAACAGATATCCGATATATTTGAATTCTATTTTAAGATGCATTAGCTACTGGTTGAAATTCTTAAAGATGGAGGCGCACAGACTTCCTCGTAAATCCTATGAAATGTTGTATAAAATGGATGAAAGTGGTAAAACGAACTGGGCCTCAGGTGTCCGTTGTAAATTGTATGAGTACGGTTTTGGTTTTGTGTGGTTGAATCAGGGCGTTGTTAATGAAAAAGATTTTTTGCATGTTTTTAGGGAAAGGTTGGTCGATTGCAGATGGCAAGAGTGGGATTATCATGTACAAAATAGTGATAGATTTGCTGTTTATCGGACATTTTGTACTGTACATGACATTAAACCCTATCTTTTGTCGAATATGGATAGGCATCTAAAGTTTATTATGACCAGGTTTCGATTCGGCATTTCAGAAATTGCAGTGCATGCTTACCGATATAGAAAACATAATGCCGATGATTTGATGTGTCCTCTTTGTAAACATAACCAAGAAGATGAAGTCCATTTTGTTTTGTGTTGTCCATACTATAACCAATTGAGAGAAAAATTGATCCCATTTAAATATTATAAGAACCCAAGCATTTTCCGACTCAGCTTGCTTTTAGCATCACCTCAAGAAACTGCTGTCAGAAATGCATCCCTGTATTTGTATAAAGCCTTTAAATTAAGAGATGTTGTAACCTCCTAGTTAAATGCCGTGTAATGTATGTGTTGTGCGATTATTATTTTGTACCTTTTTTTGTGTACACCTGTTGAGTTTAATTTATATGCAATGTGAACCGTCTGTTCACACCCCTTCATAAGGGGCTATGGCCTATTGAATAAACTATCTGCGTCTGCGTCTGCGTCTGCGTCTGCGTCTGCGTCTCTCTCTCTCTCTCTCTCTCTCTCTCTCTCTCTCTCTCTCTCTCTCTCTCTCTTTCTCTCAGTTTTTGCTCTTTTTGTTGCAAACGATCAATTATTCTGCCTAAAAAAAAAAGGATTTATGTTTTGGAGAAAGCAATAAAATTGAGGAGAAAAAACGTTGGGCAACGGTTAAAGAAGCTCATTTCTGTCTGAACGAGACCTATCAATTGTAGGTTAAGATGGTGTTTTTTATGCTTATGTTCCAAAACGTCGATCACCAGAGACAAAGAATGACAAAGAATTGGAAGAAACGCCGGCTAGTACGTGTTGCAGTTTATTATTCATGTAGGCGTTTTAGATTTGCTTCCGTATAACCTCTATATCTTTTCATTGCACATTGTCGATGCTGTTATTGTTGTTATTGTTGTTGTTGTTGTTGTTTTTGTTGTTGTTGTTTTATTGTTGTTGTTGTTGTTGTTGTTGTTGTTGTTGTTGTTGTTGTTGTTGTTGTTGTTGTTGTTGATCTGCATCTTCTTCTTTTTCTTCTTCTTCTTCTTCTTCTTCTTCTTCTTCTTCTTCTTCTTCTTCTTCTTCTTCTTCTTTTTATATTTAGTCAAGTTTTGACTAAATATTTTAACGTAGAGGGGGGAATCGAGACGAGGGTCGTGGTGTATGTGTGTGTGTGTGTGTGTGTCTGTCTGTCTGTCTGTGTGTGTGTGTAGAGCGATTCAGACTAAACTACTGGACCGATCTTTATGAAATTTGATATGAGAGTTTCTGGGTATGAAATCCCCAGACGTTTTTTTCATTTTTTTGATAAATGTCTTTGATGACGTCATATCCGGCTTTTCGTGAAAGTTGAGGCGGCACTGTCACGCTCTCATTTTTCAACCAAATTGGTTGAAATTTTGGTCAAGTAATCTTCGACAAAGGCCGGGGTTTGGTATTGCATTTCAGCTTGGTGGCTTAAAAACTAATGAGTGACTTTGGTCATTAAAAATCTGAAAATTGTAAAAAAAATATTTTTTTTATAAAACGATCCAAAATTACGTACATCTTATTCTTTATCATTTTCTGATTCCAAAAATATATAAATATGTTATATTTTGATTAAAAACAAGCTCTGAAAATTAAATATATAAAAATTATTATCAAAATTAAATTGTCCAAATCAATTTAAAAACACCTTCATCTTATTCCTTGTCGGTTCCTGATTCCAAAAACATATAGATATGATATGTTTGGATTAAAAACACGCTCAGAAAGTTAAAACGAAGAGAGGTACAGAAAAGCGTGCTAGTGCGCGGTGGACTGACGATGCTACGAGTATACGGTCTTGCTGCGTTGCATTGCGTTCAGTTTCATTCTGTGAGTTCGACAGCTACTTGACTAAATGTTGTATTTTCGCCTTACGCGACTTGTTCTTCTTCTTCTTCTTCTTCTTAATCTGTTTTCTTCTTCTGCTTCTTCTTCTTTCGTTGGTGTTCCTGTTCCTGCTGTTGTCTTCTTATCTTTCCAGTTGATCTGCATCTTCTTTTTCTTCTTCTTCTTCTTTTTCTTCTTCTTCTGTTTCTTCTTCTTTCGTTGGTGTTCCTGTTCCTGCTGTTGTCTTCTTTTCTTTCCAATTCTCTCTCACTCTCTCGCTCTCTCTCTCTCTCTCTCTCTCTCTCTCTCTCTCTCTCTCTCTCTCTCTCTCTCTCTCTCTCTCTCTCTCTCTCTCTCTCTCTCTCTCTCTCTCTCTCTCTCTCTCTCTCTCTCTCTCTCTTTCTCTTTGTATCCTTCCATTTTCATTATTTATGTTTTTATATTTGTCTATGTCTTTTTCTTTTTATCAGTCGCTTATCTATCTTCTGTATTGCTAAAACCGTAGTTGTATGGGTTTTCAGAATGAGAATGACATCCAAGTTCGTGTTTTCATGCAGACTGGGTTTATTATTTATGCAAAATACCTCTGTAACTTACTTCTCAAATACTAACAATACAAATCAACGTAAAAAGATGGACGCCAGTCAGTGAAACGGAATGATGCTAGTTTTGCGACTTTCTTGAACTCCTCCAGTGAAGAGGCTATCAAGGGAGATAAGGCTAACAATTCCTCTCTAGCCTAATTGTCTGGGTACGAACGGCAACTGTCGACAGTACGGAAGAGAGTTATCTGTCAGTGATTCTCCTATCAGTGTCTGAACGGTAATTCTATTGTTTTGAGTCTCTTTGGAGCTAATGTATAGAGCAATTAGACGAGTTACTATTGCAGGCGTAATTTTCTTCAGAGTTGCTCAGACTTGCTGTCCACTATCCGCCACTTTTGAGTCGTACCTTCTTGTCTTGGCTTTCAGTCGTCGCAATCTTCTTCCTCCTCCTCTTCCTCCTCCTGCTCCTCCTCCCCCGAGACTCGCATCGGTCTCGAAAATCTTTAACTGCTGAAGAGAAAATAAATAATAATAACCAACCAACCAACCTCCTCCTCCTCCTCCTCCTCCTCCTTCTTTTTCCCTTTACGTCTTACTCATCTTCTCTGACTCAGGGAGTTGACTTTTGGATCATAACATAAAAACAAAGAAACATAAAGTTAGTTCAGACAGAGAGAGAGAGAGAGAGAGAGAGAGAGAGAGAGAGAGAGAGAGAGAGAGAGAGAGAGAGAGAGAGAGAGAGAGAGAGAGAGAGAGAGAGAGAGAGAGAGAGACACCCACATCCCACCTGAAACCTGTTCATCTTCCAAAGTGTGCACTGACCTGTAATTAGGAAACATGATTAAAGCTAAAAATGATATTTTCCCTCCTCTTTTACCTCTTTAAAATCTCCTCCACTGTTGATGGCGCAAAGAATAATAGTGACATTTCAAACATGTTATTGATACGAGTTCTGTTTCTCTCTATACTTTAAAAGCGTATTTCTTTGGATGTGTGGGGGATACATTGCTTGATGTTATCTGTCTCTCTATCTCGATCTATCAGTCTGTTTTTGTCTGTTTATGTCAGTCTGTCTGTCTGCTCGCAAACATACAAATACACGCATTAAACGTACGGGATCTAAACTATACGAGCTCAAACACATGGGGATATCTCTCTCTCTCTCGCTCTCTCTCTCTCTCTCTCTCTCTCTCTCTCTCTCTCTCTCTCTCTCTCTCTCTCTCTCTCTCTCTCTCTCTCTCTCTCTCTCGCCCTGGCTGTTTGATGGGCGGATTAGAAGAGTATCGTCATCGATATTCTTTGCAGCTGTTTTTTAATTTTAATGATTATTGAAGTCAGATAGACGTTTTCCAACCCTCGTGTCATGCCGACCCCACACCATATTTAGTGTCAACTTTCATCGGGTGTCGTTAATGAGTCTGTTGAAATGTGTCAGGTTGACACAGACACACAGTTGGGGTGCAATGACATCTTTCGGGAGCGTAGTGATCTTGATCTTTCACCTTTGAAAGATTCTTGGTGTATTCTGGTGGCAACCAAAAGATTAGTTTACACACTCTCTGTCTATGTCTGTGTTTGTGTCTCTCTGTCTATCTGTCTGTCTGTCTGTCTGTCTGTCTCTCTGTCACGATTTAGTGACATGGATCGAGAAAAGTGTCACTCTGTGGGGTGCCTTTCTCGAATTGCGACAGAACGCGCCTGTGCATTCTGTCGACGGCTGGGGTTTTAGCTGACCGAGCATA
>NC_090250.1:35053502-35071002 GCF_037325665.1 Littorina saxatilis | reverse complement strand
TTTGTCTGATTGTCTTTGTGTCTGTCTGTCTGTCTGTCTGTCTGTCTGTCTGTCTGTCTGCTTTTGTCTGTGTCTGTGTCTGTGAATGTGTCTGTGTATACTGTGCGTTGCAGTTTCTCCATAAGCGCATGTTCGGCATGCCTACATATTTCGAATGTCTCTATCATAAGTGTTAATGTGTTGTTGTTGTTTTTGTTTTGTGTGTGTTTTTGTGTGTGTGGCTTTTTTGCCTTTGTTTTTGTTTTATAATTGATCGGCAACCCGGAACTAGATGACTAGGTTTCGCTTGAAGTGCTGAAATGAGAGAGCAATCACAGATTGTTTTAGGAATGTTTTTAGTGAATTGGCCAGGAGCCCTGAAGCTGTTAATTCTCTATGAATTACGGGAATGAACGGTCCAAGAACAACACACGATCCAGGTGTTACTTTTTGGCGTAAGAACATCAGTTTTAAAGATAACCTCTTCCCGTGCAAATCATCGTGTTTACTAGCTCAGATCTCTCTTCGGACTTTTAGATGGGTTAAGAGCAACCTTCCTCTTGGATATAAAAAAAAAAGCCAAACAGCCTGGATTACACAGCCTGTGCAAAATAGGTGATCGAGGTTTTTTTGTGTTGTTTTTAGCCTGTGCAAAATACGTGATCGAGGTTGTTGTTGGGTTTTTTTCGGTTTTTTTCTTCAAGTTTTGCAAATTTACACATGTGTTGCTTTTGGGGGCATTCATCCCGCGGTTGCCAATTTCTCCTGACCGGAATTCTGAAGAAGACTCCGAATTAAAGTTCCAACATTAATCAAAGCGAGCTGCTCTATTCTGTGAACATTGACAGTTGTTAGAATATAATTATAGTCATGTTTTGATGTGCATATTTAACATCGTTGTGCAATTGTCGAAGCGCATGATAATAAAACCGATGTGTCGTATCTCGCACATTTATTTATATCTTTAGCTGTGCACCTCTCGCACGGCTTTCTAGATTTTTATTTTGTAATCTGACACAGCTGTCTTCTGTGCTAGTTCAAAGGGTGCAAATAGCAGACGCTGGTATTTTACTGCAGATAGCTATACTAGTCTCAACAAAGGAACAAATACTTTCACAGATCATCTCGCGCATTTATAAGTCTGGACTTTAGTGTGCTGCGCAATGCAAAGACACAGACAGGATGATAATTATGATGGCAAGCGAGTGTTTTGCACCTGTCGCAATTTTTGTTCGTCATTGTCATACTTTCTCTTTCCTGTCTAAGGTGCGTTCAAGTGCAAACTGATGTTCAGTCTAATCAAAAGCTGCAAAGGCGCACATTATTTGATAACATAACGAAATTCCAATGACAGTATTCAGCTTTTATTGTACACAACATTGTATCTTAATCTGTGAGTGTTGAGATAGTGCTTTGGCAGATATCGCTCTTCATATCAAAACCAAGCACCTTCCCGTGCAAAACAGTTCGGTTCACCATATCAGATCTGGGTGAAAATTCGCTGATGAATTGATGTTGTAAATGAACTAGTGGATTTTTCAGCAATTAATGGTTTTGTTAATTCCACCGCAAGCAGTCAGGGTATTGATTTTTCGAATGTAAGCAAGTGGAGGGATGGTCTTATTATTATTATTATTATTATTATAATTATTATTATTATTATTATTATTATTATTATTATTATTATTATTATTATTATTATTATTATTATAGTGAGTATTTCTACGCACATACCCTCCCAGAGGGAGGCTCATGGCGTTTACAATATGCCGTGTGAGATGGAATTTTTTACACAATATATCACGCATTCACATCGGCCAGTAAATCTCAAGCGTGTTAGGCGAGTATATACTTTCACGGCCTATTATTCCAAGTCACACGGGTATTTGGTGGACATTTTTATATATATGTCTATACAATTTTGCCAGGAAAGACCCTCTTGTCAATCGTGGGATCTTTAACGTGCACACCCCAATGTAGTGTACACGGGACCTCGGTTTTTCGTCTCATCCGAAAGACTAGCACTTGAACCCACCACCTAGGTTAGGAAAGGGGGGAGAAAATAGTGGCCTGACCCAGGGTCGAACACGCAACCTCTCGATTCCGAGCGCAAGTGCGTTACCACTCGGCCACCCAGACCTGATATTCCATGTAAAAGCCTGAATCCGAGATGGTGAGCCGAACTGCTTACACGGGGAGGTATAGTATGCCGTTAAGGACAACAGCCAAATAACACCTCATCAGTCTCGCTGTGTATTATCTACCGACCGCCGTCTACTTTTCAATCATATTCTTTTCAGTCGAGTTGTTAAGACGAATAAGAGGGAGTCCAAAATTGAGTCCATCCAGCAAACCAAAAGAGCCGCCGGTCGAGCTAGACTAATTTCATCTCGGCGCGTGGTCTTTAATGAGGCTTTTCATTTGTTCCTGTACGGCGCCCTCAAAGAACCCGAGAACTCAAACGATTGCCCTTTATTTTACCCGTCAGACATCTGCCAGCAGAGAACCGGAAATGAGCGTCTTGGAGTCCCGGATGTGTAAAATGGGTCACCAAAGACCGACGGTCTGCCGCATCAATCGTGGCTGTCGCTGACGTCGGACTGTGTTCAACTGTTGAAAGTTACTTGATGAAAATCAGTCCAAAGCCCATTTGCTAGCACTCGCTTTTACGTGGGGCTTTTTTTGGCTGCAATCTGATTATTTCGAGTCTGATTTCCGAGACGTATGTCTTGAAAGTGGATTAGAGAGAAAAATTACACAAAATTGATGTCCTGTTTTCGTGTATTTCCTTCTCAGCCTCAGACTCATCTGCCGAGTCTCTATCTGTGCCGACTGTGTCTGTCTGCTTTGGGTGTCCTCATCAGTACTTATTCTTCGCCCCCGTACGTTCTTCTACTCTCTTCCTTCCTTTCTTCCTGTCCACCCTAGCCCAACCATGATGTTACTTTTATTTCGATTATCTGTGTATTTGTGTCCGTCTGGGACTTTTTGCTATTCTGTTGATTCAACACTTCTATTTGAGCAATACAATAATTATGTTAGTACTAAATTATGGACATTTCTCAAAGTATTTCGATAATTTCTTAACCTTAAAGAAAATATTATTACCCGTTTCATTTTATTCGAAATCTGTTTTGTTTACCGGGCTCATTTTTTTTTTTAATTTAGGCTATTTCATGTGAAAGCCACTTAAATGAAGGTGCCCTCAAAAATCGACTTGACGGAAATTTAAAATTCAAAATGAGCACAATTTAGCAACTGCTGCATACTTAGCTAAAGACCTATTATATCCTAATCAGTGCAAGTAAGGTCACATGGTTATCGTGCGTATTTGTGTTGGTACAACATCCCGACTCAAGCAGATGTCAACCCCGTTAGCGGTCCGTAATGGCGTCAAGTTCTAGGGATTGCACGACAGAAAGCGCTAGCTTAAAATAAATGATATAGTAAAGGTGGGAAGCTTTTTTCAGAATGTCACAATTACATACTCAAGTTACTTCTAGAGCAATGCTGGAGTGTTTTCAGCTTTCGGCGGAAAGTTATGGCAATATTTTGTTAAACTTCACACAAAAAACAAAAAATAGCAGACAAAAAAATTGTTCAAAATGTGTGTCTCTGTCTTTCTGTGTGTGTGTGTGTGTGTGTGTGTGTGTGTGTGTGTGTGTGTGTGTGTGTGTGTCTGTGTCTGTGTGTGTGTGTCTCTCTCTCTCTCTCTCTCTCTCTCTCTCTCTCTCTCTCTCTCTCTCTCTCTCTCTCTCTCTCTCTCTCTCTCTCTCTCTCTCTCTGTGCCTCTCTCTCTCTCTGTCTCTCTGTCTCTCTGTCTCTCTGTCTCTCTGTCTCTCTGTCTCTCTCTCTCTCTCTCTCTCTCTCTCTCTCTCTCTCTCTCTCTCTCTCTCCTCTCTCTTTCTTTTTTTTGTTTTAAAGTATGATCGGAGACTCCTAAGAGAATCGTTATTCACACACAAAAATTAATTTGTGATGAATTTTATGCCAGACGTCTTTAACTCCACGTGTCATGCCGACCCCAAAGAAAATTAAATGTTGGGTGTTTTTTGTTTTTTATTGGATGTTGTTTATGAGTTTTGTAAATGTGTCAGGGTGACCTCGCCTTAAAGGTGGTTTGAGATTACTTCTTTCGGGAGCGCTGTAATCTAGTTCAGCTTTGAAAGATTCGTAAAAGATGCAGGTGATTACTATAGAATAGCCTTTGTGCACACCGGTGATAATGCCATTATTTCAAAAGCTGTAATAAGTTTAGGTTGGGTACCCTTACTACAACATAATAGTATGAGGAAAGTAGATGCCATACATTCTCAGAGATTGCGTTAACGGAAATTACTGGTATTTTAGCCAACAACAACAAATTAAACAAAAAAGCGGAAATAAAATAGGCATCCAGTCATAGTCTGGTATTTCATTAGACAAAAATGTTTCCTTTCAAACAATATAATCAGAGTGTTTAAGACTTGGTTTGAGTGGTTGGCTTTACAGAGTGACCGGTGTCAGTTGGAGCCAGAATTCGTACCTTACCAGAAAATAATACAGCTTTCAAAAACGGCGTCATAACGAGCTGTTGAATTAAACAAAATGCAGCAACTCTATTTGGAACGAGTGTGCCGTTAATTTTGTAATTGTTCGTGCAATTGACTTGACTGGCTCTTTATGGCCTCAAGTTCAAAGGTGTGTAATAACAAAAAAAATTAATAAAAACATAACATTACATACAAAAGAAGGCAAAATAGAAAAACAGACTATGCGTGCACATAACACCAACAGCCCATGCATTCACTCCAACACATAATTATTCATCATGAACTCATTATGAAGGGGCACCGGGTAGCTCAGTTGGTAGAGCACTGGACTTGTGATCCTAAGGTCGCAGGTTCGTTTCCCAGCAAGGACAGACACGGGTCAACTTTATGTGCAGACTCAGAGACGGTATCCATGTCCCACCCCCCGTGTCACCACAGTGGCACGTAAAAGACCTCGGTCATTCTGCCATAAGAGCAAGTGGCTGACTACACCTAAACACGCACACACCTCGGTAGCGCGACTCTTGTTGCTGCTAGCTTTCCACTTGGAGGAAGCGACAAGAATTTCCCAGCATTGGGATCATAAAGTACATAAAATGAAATCTTCTTCTTCTGCGTTCGTGGGCTGAAACTCCCACGTACACTCGTGTTTTTTGCATGAGTGGAATTTTACGTGTATGACCGTTTTTTACCCCGCCATTTAGGCAGCCATACGCCGTTTTCGGAGGAAGCATGCTGGGTATTTTCGTGTTTCTATAACCCACCGAACTCTGGCATGGATTACAGGATCTTTTTCGTGCGCACTTGGTCTTGTGCTTGCGTGTACACACGGGGGTGTTCGGACACCGAGGAGAGTCTGCACACAAAGTTGACTCTGAGAAATAAATCTCTCGCCGAACGTGGGGACGAACTCACGCTGACAGCGGCCAACTGGATACAAATCCAGCGCGCTACCGACTGAGCTACATCCCCGCCCAAATGAAATGAAATGAAATGAAACTCAAATCCCCACGAATGATAAAATAATGTGACGGACCCTTCAAAGCTTGGAACGAGCTGTTGAATTGAACAAAATGCATCAAATCTACTTGGTTTAAATATAAGTTTATTTTAACAAAGGTTACAATCATGACATGTATACAAAGTTCACAGAAACAGCAACAAGCTAGAAGCTTATAGTGGTGTTCCTGCATGACAGTACAACATAAGGCGGTAACGGCTGACAAATTTGTCTCAATAAACCAAATCTATTAATAACGTAATGAACGTTGCATAATGATGATAAAGAAAGACAGTAAAGGAAGGAAGGAGGGAAAGAAGATGAATAAAAAGAAGAGGGATGGGTAGGAGATGTGCAGAAGTTAAAGTTGTTGTCCGGCTTGTAGAGCATTTATTCTGATTTATCCAAAGCGGCCTGAACGTTTAATGAACGAGTGTACGGTGGAAAAAATGTTCCTGTTCAAATCTGAGGAATACTGTCTGTCTCCGTTTAAAAGGTGGGGGAGGTGAATTATGTGATTGGGGAGGGTACAGTTTAAATGAAAAGCAAGCAAACATGAAAAGAAAATTGAATGAAAATTGTACATCAAAACAAAAATCAGTTTTAGAATACAAATATAATATTTATGGTGTTAGCGAGTAAGAGATAGGGAGGGAGAGAGGGAGGGAGGGAGGGGGAAAGTGAGAGAGAGGGGGAGAGTGAGAGAGAGAGAGAGGGGGGGAGAGAGAGAGAGAGAGAGAGAGAGAGAGAGAGAGAGGGAAAGAGAGAGAGAGAGAGAGAGAGAGAGAGAGAGAGAGAGAGAGAGAGAGAGAGAGAGAGAGAGACGAGTAGACGTATCGATTTTGTTTTCACTTTACATGTTTATCTGTTCGAAACGGCCGGACTGTCCAACAAATTCCTGCACTGTTAAAAAGATTTTTTTGTTAATTTTTGTTTGCAAGGAGGGGTTTCCATGAAGTAGAATATCTGTGTGTATGAGGTTGTTGGTTAGTTTGTTGATTGTGTTGTTTCTTGCAGCTAAGTGTAAACGGCATTCTAGTAAGAAGTGTGTTGCAGTTTCTGTTCCATCACCACAGTCGCATACGCTGTTTTCCGCAAGGTGTCGCTCAACTAAGTCTTTCTTTAGATCGCTAATATTAAGTCTCATTTTTGTGTGGATTATTTGTGTTTGTCGACTGCCACTGTAGAAGTAAACGGGAATTTGTGTGTCGTCTTTTGTTAAGTAATGTTTAAATTCCCCGAGGGAGTCGGTTAACTGTATTTGTTCAGGTAGTTGGTTCCAGAGTACTGTTGTCGAAGGAAAAAAGGATGTTTTGTACGTTTCTGTTCGATGTGGGGGTATACTTCGTTCTAAGGGGCGGCGTCTGTGGTAGGGGTTGTTGGCTGCTACGAGAGGTGGGAGTGCTGCTTGTAGGTATGGGGGGGTCTTGTCGTGAGTAATTTTATGGAACATTGTTAGTTCATGACGGTTACGCCTTTCAGATAATGATTGGAGTCCAGATTCTCCGTAAAGCTTAAAGTGACTGGTTCCGCGGACAGCTCCGATGATTGTTCGTATTGCATCTAGGTTTAACTTTTCGAGTTCATCTGTTAGGGTTTTGCTACAATTGTCCCATATTATGTCGCAATAATCAAAGTGTGGTAGAATGAAGGATTTAAACATAATTTCCAATGATTTTCGGCTCAGTCTATATTTGTATGTACGCAAGCAAGCTACGAGAGTTCTGCACTTTGCAACAAGAGATTTTATATGTTCATCCCATTTACAGTTGTTTTGTATTATTATTCCTAAGTGTTTGTGATTTTGGGAACTTTCAAGGATGGTATTGCCAAAGTTTAGATCTGCGATATCAGGGGTTCTTTGTGTACAAAAGTTCACCAATTCAGTTTTTGCATGGTTAAATGCTACCTTCCATGTTTCTGCCCAATTTACAATTTTTTCAAGATCTGAGTTTAAAATTTCGGCACGGATGTTGTGATTGGCTAAATCTACTTTGAATGAGTGTGTCGTTTGTTTGTTTTTATTATTTGTACCGTGCAATTGACTTGACTGGCTCGTTATGGCCTCAAGTTCGTACATGTATGTGTAATAAATAAAAACAAATGTCTTGACAAATAAAATTATATAATATATGCAGAAGGCAAAATAGAAATAGCAATCTAAGGTTTTGCCTTCGTGCACATGCCATCAACAACCCATTCAATCCAACACACATCCATCATGAACTCAAATCCCCACTTTCGCCCTGCAGTCCGGACTGACGATCTAACAGCGAACGACAAGAAGAAGAAGAAGAAATCCCCACTAATGATAAATGTGACCCTTCAAAGCTTGGAACGATCTGTTGAATTGAACAACATGCGGCATATCTACTTGGAACGAGCGTGTCGTTTATTTTGTTGTTGTTCGTGCAATTGGCGTGAATTTGTGTCATAAAAAGAAGTATTAAAACATAAATTATATAAATAATGCAAAAATAAGTCCAAACAAGTCGCGTAAGGCGAAAATACAACATTTAGTCAAGTAGCTGTCGAACTCACAGAATGAAACTGAACGCAATGCCATTTTTCAGCAAGACCGTATACTCGTAGCATCGTCAGTCCACCGCTCATGGCAAAGGCAGTGAAATTGACAAGAAGAGCGGGGTAGTAGTTGCGCTAAGAAGGATAGCACGCTTTTCTGTACCTCTCTTTGTTTTAACTTTCTGAGCGTGTTTTTAATCCAAACATATCATATCTATATGTTTTTGGAATCAGGAACCGACAAGGAATAAGGTGAAAGTGTTTTTGATTTCGACAATTTAATTTTGATAATAATTTTTATATATTTAATTTTCAGAGCTTGTTTTTTATCCAAATATAACATATTTATATGTTTTTGGAATCAGAAAATGATGGAGAATAAGATGAACGTAAATTTGGATCGTTTTATAAAAAAAATCTTTTTTACAATTTTCCGATTTTTAATGACCAAAGTCATAAATTAAATTTTAAGCTGAAATGCAATACCGAAGTCCGGGCTTTGTCGAACATTACTTGACCAAAATTTCAACCAATTTGGTTAAAAAATGAGGGCGTGACAGTGCCGCCTCAACTTTCACGAAAAGCCGGATATGACGTCATCAAAGACATTTATCAAAAAAAATGAAAAAATGAAAAAAGTGTATGGGGATATCATACCCAGGAACTCTCATGTCAAATTTCATAAAGATCGGTCCAGTAGTTTGGTCTGAATCGTTCTACACGCACGCACACACACACACACACACACACACATACACCACGACCCTCGTCTCGATTCCCCCCTCTACGTTAAAACATTTAGTCAAAACTTGACTAAATGTAAAAAAGAAACTGCCAACGTTCCAAACTTCAGAATCAAAAAACAAGAAAGGTAGGTTGTTGGAACGTTTGTTATTGACTAAACAATACATTCACAGATATTTCGACCCAACGGTCTTTTATGTGAACAGACAAACAAATAAGTGTTGTGTGAATATTTGTTTGTCTGTTCACTTGAAAGACCGTTGAGTCGAAATATCTGTGAATGTATTGTTTTGTCAATAACAAACGTTCCAACAACCTACCTTTTCTTGTTTGTTGATCAAGGCAGAAATAGAAAAACGGATTAGATTATACCACATGACATCAACAACCCATTCTATTAAACACACATTCATCATGGACTCAAATCCCCACGAATGATAAATGGGACAACTTTATCCAAGACGATCCAAAAACGATCAGAAACATAGGGTAAGAACTGCGACATGTTAGACCCCAACGGTAATCACCAAGTATGGGTATCGTGGGCTGTTTGACTCCCAGACCTCCCGTCCTAATGGGGCTGAGGGTCATCCTTTGTCTACTTAGACTCTCCCTCCCGCTTAGTCTAAATCCGCTACCTACTGTTCGATGGAGCAAATCGGAGCGGACACAAAGAGTCGGGATCATTGAGGTGAGATAGATTATGCGAAATTCACTTAAAGCTGTCCGTTTCGATTTATAAGACTTCTTTGGTTTTGCATTGCTACTACTGGGTTTTGTGTATTTTTGTTTGGAATCGTTGGAATACGTGTTGTATTCTCTCTTTCTCGTAGACAAGCACTCCGTTTAAACATCGGAATAAGAATGCAAAACAAGTTTAAACGGACACATTAAATCAAAAGTCGCTGTGCTTATTACGTCTTCAAGACTTTCAAAAAGGACCATTTTTATTAGAAATTGTCAAACTCTGCTCATCACAACACGGTACGTCTGTGTCATTTATTAATGAGTACACAAAATATAGGTGAAAGTATTATTGTCGTTCAAGTTTTTTTTTTCCCCTTACACCTGTTCCTTGTCCCGGTGTGCTCTCACGCCGCCCCGTCCCTGCACTCACTGCTCCATCCACATCTGAATTTCGTTCCGCTGCCAGACTTGCCGATTTTACAGACGCTCCAGGGAGGGATGTCGGGTCGTTGCGGTAGGCTACCCTCGGAAGATGACACTGCACTTCTGCTGAGTCACTTCGACGGTGTTCAGTAGTGGGTCTGTCCCGAGCTAACGGACGCAGCCCACTACCTACTATGCCCCCTACTAACGACATTGACTGCTAAGTCGCGGAGCCAGACTGAGTGAGGGTCCCCTCCAGAGAGCAGACAGCCACCACGTCCCTCCGTCGACCCCCCAGAACGTCACACGTTGAAGACTGACAGCAGAAGTACTTTTCAGGGAAGGATGGAACAGGAACACTGAGACCAAGGTCACCATGAGAGCTCCGGGCATGAAGGGCCACAAGAGCAAGGACAATTTATAATTTTTGGATGATTAATGAGATGAGGATGATTATAATGATGATGCTATGGATTTCCAATTTTGGTTTGAGACTACGTGACAGGGCAGCACTCTACGCTTACTGTCATAATATATCCTGGTGTCAACCAGGCCCGAGAACTGCAGCACCTGCGGTGTTGGTCAGGTAAACAGAACCTGAGCACCCTCAAAGTCGCATTCGTTAAGTGAATGACACTCGGCTGTGTGATTCCAGCCTTCCCATATGAACCATAGCACTTCCACTCTGGGTAGGAGCCGACCGTAGCCCGAAAAACCCACATGACCCTGATGGGATTCGAACCCACGACCTCCCGGCCCACAGTCCGATGCGCTAACCACTGCGCTACGGGGCCCGGTATTGTCGTTCAAGTTAGAGCTGGCTAACTGACTGGTCAATTGAGTGGCATTTAGCTGTGGCAGGGAAAGAAATCTGTAATTACCAATGCTGCTAGCGAGTGGTAGATGTCTTTTCTGTTACTGCTTTTTGTTTCACTGCTTGTTTCACTGCTAATGATATTTGCAATTTGCGTGTAATTCTTGTATTATGTTATGTTGTCGTAGTGTTGTCACAAGCAATGCCTGCTTTTCAGGAAACGTGTTCTTGAAAACATCTTAAGTGTAAGAATATCTACCCAATGGCAAACCTTTTAACTTGTGGGGATTTTATCAGCTTACGAATTCGAAGTTCATGATTTTTATTTTCTCTGAATGTTTGTTGATCGCGAGCTCTCCTGTCACAGGTGATGCAACATCATGAAAATCCGTTATGAACATTCAACACTCCTCGCTGTCAAATTTCAAGCCATAGATAAAAACGGACAAGCGTGACAAGCCTTCCCTGTCCAGTCATGTGACACCTATCAAAATGGCAGCAGTGAAGTGGCACGACCCAGTTTGACTCTTATCATAATTGGTCCATTAACACATAATGAAGGCCCACATTGTGCAGTACTTCATGGACCGTCTTGAAAAAAGACAACAAGCTCATATTAATCAAACTTCAGTTCTCGAAATATGGCTTCATATTATGTTGTGATTGCTGAATGGTGGAGGAAATCCCGAAGAAAATAGATTGCCAACGTTCCAAAATTCAGAATTTAAAAACTAGAAAGGTATATAATTGGAACGTTATATTTATAACAAAATAATATGATAAAATAAAATGATATAAGTAACTTTTTTGTTTATGAATATAACGTTCCCAAACCATACCTTTCTTGATTTTTTATTCTGAATGGTGGATGGTTGAATTGTTCGCTAATTTCCCCTCAGCACGAACGATAATTTTGGTACCCACCGCCTACATAGTTATGCCTATCTGAAACAATTAAAGCCATTCACTATCACGTTCATGGTTATAGCTATCTAAAACAAACAAACGATTACTACCACTCACTAACACTTTCATGATGACGTCTACCTGAAACAATGTGACAGCGACAGGTAGGACAGGTAATACGTGTTGAAAGTGATCAGAGTGGAGTGGCATTGACAGGTCTGGTTATCAGTGCGTGGAGCGTGAGGGGAACAGCATCTGGAGTGGCAGGCCCCAGATACCGTTAAGTCCACTGACCATTTAGATAGAGAGAGTATTCTTAAAGCTGCTGCGGATGGCGCCCGGGGGCCCGGGTAGCTCAGGTGGTAGAGCACTGGACTTGTGATCGAAAGGTCGCTGGTTCGAATCCGGGCCGGGACGGACACGGGTCAACTTTATGTTCAGACCCAGAGACGGTATCCATCTCCCACCCCCGTGTCACCACAATGGCACGTTAAAGATCTTGGTCATTCTACCATAAGTGCAGATGGCTGATACCACCTAAACACGCATACATCAAAAGCCGTGAGGGCGTAAAAACTCGAATCGTATAAACCAGCAATTCATGTCCAATATAGGCAATTAAGACCTGACGGACATTAAGCCCCTTAAAATTTACTTTTGCTGCGGATGGGACGTACAGTTAAGGCAATAGAAACCATGCAATCTTCTTCTTCTTGTCGTTCGCCTTTACACTTGGAGTCCAGCTCTGGAAATGAAGTCGGTGGTCTTATGTTTTGCCTCCACAGGTCCATGCAGCTTCTCGTGGAGGGTCGTCGGCCTGGTCCAGATCTCTCTCCTCAGGGGCTGGAGATTCCTGCAGTCCTGCAGGATGTGAAACCATGCAATAAATCTGTATTGCTTAATTGCATTGCGATATACTCTCTCAATATATATAATATATATATTGCGATATAGTAATACGATGTATTACTCTCGTTTTGAGTTCAAACCAATGGCAATTCTGCTTCAACACACACTTCTTTCAGCACTTTCACAACGACTAGAAACTCTAGCTGGGCAGAAAGCTAAATGATTATGTTTGATGCATGAATGCAGGCCCAGTACAAAAGATCAAGTCACGCAAACAAAGGGTGGACTAGATTTATCATTGAGGTTTAAAGTAAACAAAACAAAACGTAACTGGATACGCGAGGGAGTCCGGAGATGTGAGAGAGAAAAATCGACACTTGGCTTCGTTTTCCTGAGTGTTCTTGAACAAACATGTGCTTTAAGGCGATGTGTGGCACTAAAATTAAACTTGGAGAATACATGGAATAACCTAGTTTTCTTGGTAGTTATTGAAGTGACTTATAACAATGAATGAACATTTTTTAAATATTAATGGATGCACAGAAACAGCCGCCATATTGGATTTCTAGGAAACGGTTTTACAGCGACATCATACATCAGAAATGCATGATATTTGGCACAAAGATACACATGACTTTTATCTACAATCATGTAGAACGATAGTTTTACTAAAGACTACAGTTGAATTTATATTAATCTTTGTAATAAAGATTAATGAATTTCTAACCGCATATTCATTCATCCTTATTTCAAAAATTAATATAAATTCATCTGTAGTCTTTTCTCAAAACATCGTTCTATATGATTGTAGATAAAAGTCATGTGTATATTTGTGCCAAATATTAAGCATTTGTGATGTATGATGTTGCTGTAAAACCGTTTCCTAGAAATCCAATATGGTGCTGTTTAAGCCAGTTTGCATAGCAACGTCTATGTCTTGTAGTATTCACATATTTTTCATTTCTTTTCATAAGTCACTTCAATAACTACCCAGAAAACTAAGTTATTCCATGTATTCTCCAAGTTTAATTTTGGTGATTTTAGTGCCTCACATCGCCTCAACATCCTTGATAAGATGCTGTAACGGTTAAGAGTTTCAAGAGGGCTTGACGTTTAAGGAGACGCGCGTGTTTGTCCGCGAAGTGTTTGTACTGATTTCTGTTTCAGAGTATGAGGGGTACATTCAAATGTCTGTTTGTTATCGTATAATATTACATAATAAAGGTACATGTTGTGTATGCTGGGTTGTGTTGAATTGTATTGTCTTGCATTGTGTTCTGCACTATATTGTTTTGTAGTCTGATGTAGTGTAGTATAGTATAATAAAGTCCAGTAGTGTATAGTGTTTAGCATTGTAGAATGTAGTGTACTGCAGTGTACAGTACGCCCATGATGCCTGTAACTTCTGAAGAAAGAAGGCTTAAATCTTGGGACTATCAGTTCCTATTGGAAAGAGTCTTACCACGTAACCGTTCTACAGGAGGACACGAGAAGAGAGAAAATGTAAGTTTTACGCCCTCACGGCAAAGCCATTAGGGGCATGTTACACGGGAAAACCCGGCTTTGTATGAAAATAAAAAATAAAAATGCAGGGGGGGGGGGGGGGGGGGGAAGGAGGACACGATGAGCCACGGTTTGTTTTAAAAGAACGGCAACACCTAATCTCATGAAAACTTATGAACACGAGAAAAAGGAGATCCCAAAATTATTTCACCATCAAAAGGGCGAGAAAACATATGGCAAATTCGTAAATACAAAAATGGCCGTCCATTTCAATCAAAACAAATCTTCATTGCCGGAAAAAAGTAAATCAAAATTGCGCCACAAGCTCAAAAACGCACAATGGGTTTTTTAAATACCAGTGCGAAGGTAAGCGAGTCAACAACAACAACAACAACAACAACAACAACAACAACAACAACAACAACAACAACACCACAACAACAACAACAACACACACACACACACACGCACACACACACACTCACACATAGACACACACACACACACTCACACACACACACACACACACACACACACACACACACACACACATACACACACACACACACACACACACACACACACACACAGACCAAACACACAGACATACCAGATCGGCAGATACACAGAACGAGAGAGAATCGCAAACGGGAAAAAACAAACAGACCGTGACTAAAAAGTCAGTCTATGAGCCAACTGACAGCCACTTTCAGCGCACCAAGAACCTGTCATGCATACCACACCAGCAATGACATGTGGCAATCGCCCATCCCAGATACAACACTCGAGAATTTCAATCTGTAATGTTTGATCTGCTGTCAAAACTGTTCCGCGCCCAAAAGAAAAGACCAACACCACTTCAGGCGCAGCCGTGCGGGTAGTTTTTGAACTACAAGGATCGAACGAACTGTCAAAGATGTCACCGCTGTGGATTTGATAAAACGGAAAATATATCGGCCGCAATGCCCTATTCTGAGTGTGTGTGAGAGAGAGAGAGAGAGAGAGAGAGAGAGAGAGAGAGAGAGAGAGAGTAAGCGAGGTAGTGAAAAAGAGAGTGAGAGACAGACTGACACCCACAGACAAACAGAGAGACAAAGACAGATATTGAGAGGCAGAGAGGGAGAGAGAAAAAGACGGAAAGGATCGAGGCAGAGACAGAAACACACAGAGATAGCAAAAGAGAGAGAGAGAAAGAGAGAGAGAGAGAGAGAGAGAGAGAGAGAGAGATGTAGGCAAACACACTAAGACAGAACAAGAATAAAAATGGACAGGCATGCTTACAGGAAGGACAGACTATACTGACTCAGCAAGCTTCTTTAGATTTCTCAAGACATTTAGATTTTTGTGTACTAGTGTGTGTGTGTTTTTCTTCTTATTTTTCTGAACTTAAAAACCCTATGGGGCCTATAATTATGAGAAATGAAAACCTTGTGAAACCTTCTTTATTTTCTCTCTCTCGGTGGAACCAAAGATATTCCAGTGTTACCGCCGCTTTGCGGAATATTTTTGCTGCAGCCAAACCGACACCAAAAAAAAGACTGCACAACAAGAAAATGAAACTGATGCTTCATCACCCTTCCTTCGTGAGAAACATAATGGTTCCAACAACCTCATGATTGTGTCCTTCTGGCGTATTTCAATCCATCAAGAAAGAGTGAAAAATACAAGAAAAAACAATCATAGAAAAACAATTGTTGACACATCGCAATGCGAGTGTTGATGTCTTTGTGCCATAGTTCTCTCACTATGTCATTCCATGTGAATGCAAGAGACGACACTCGGCTGATTAATGACGCTCTGAGAGTGAGAGAAATACGTTTTATATGGACTTATGAATAGCACATTCGCGTGTGAGATGGAAAAAGCTACAGGCGTTAAAATGGGGGTTCGTGACAGCGACATGGTGAGGTGTCATTGATGAGATGAGATGGGATGGTATCTCTCTCTCTCTCTCTCTCTCTCTCTCTCTCTCTCTCTCTCTCTCTCTCTCTCTCTCTCTCTCTCTCTCTTTCTCTCTCTCTCTCTCTCTCTCTCTCTCTCTCTCTCTCTCTCTCTCTCTCTCTCTCTCTCTCTCTCTCTCTCTCTCTCTCTCTCTCTCTCTCTCTCTCTCTCTCTCTCTCTCTATGTCCCTCTCTCTCACACACACACACACTCTCTCTGTAGTTTCCTGACCATTTCCCTCAGGGGAAAAAGATTGAGTTTTTCTCTTCTTTGTGCAGAGAACAGAGGGAAATATTGGGAACCATCTCCCTCAGTGGCTGTTCCTTTTTCATGTTCGTTCAACTTCTTTCAACCAGAAAGAAAGAGAGAGAGATGGAGGCACAGAGAGAGAGAGAGAGAGAGAGAGAGAGAGAGAGAGAGAGACTAACACACACACAAACACACACACACACACACACATACCCACACACAGAGGCACACAAACACACACACACACACACACACACACACACACATACACACACACACAAAACTGTGAGAGAGACAGATGATGATGAGAGAGAGAGAGAGAGAGAGAGAGAGAGAGGGGAGAGAGAGAGAGAGAGGTGGGGAGAGAGAGAGAGAGAGGTGGGGAGAGAGAGAGAGAGAGATATGGGAGAGAAAGAGAGAGAGATATGGGAGAGAAAGAGAGACAGAGAGAGAGAGACAGAGAGAGAGAGAGACAGAGAGAGAGAGAGACAGAGACAGAGACAGAGACAGAGACAGAGAAAGAGGTGGGGAAAGAAAGAGAGAGCCGTTGGCGCTGCCATTTTCCGTGCTAATGTATTTCTGTTTGCTTTCAAATGCTTATAGTTGGGGCACGCAAGCTAGAGTACTCGTCTGATAACTTGTTACATTAAAACCTCGTCAAAGACCTGGGCTCACCCACGGACCACATCAAGGGTCAAACGGGTTTAGATTTACACACGATAGGAAACTGTACACCGGATGCGCCGCCACACCCAGGCTACACGCAACATAACCATCACACTCCGGAACCCTTCATTGTGAAAACGCTTTGTTCAGCTAAGAGCAAACGATTCCTGTACAGCCTCTAATCCTAACACCGGACACTATCCGTAACTTCAACCTTGGTCACGACTGTGGCATAAAACCCTGGATACGGTACAGCTTCGATTTGAATCTCACACCACTCTTGTTGCACCGTGTTTGAAGATGTTATCGGCGTTCCGATTGGCCCCCAGGCGTGTAACACTAACGCTCGTACCATTCCGAAGGATTAACAGGAATCTCCGCACGGGATTAGCAGCTGTTCGCGACTGTCGATACAGGCGGAGATAAAAGAGACTACTGTTGTTGTCAGTACACGCTGTTCACCCCTTCTCTCATTACTGTCGTTCAGGCGTACCCGTGTCAAAGTAAACCAACGCCTTTTGCTAAAGGTGTCGAACCACGCGCGCGATTAATTCCTCCCTTTCAATTGCTCATTGGCTATTGCAAGTGGCACGTGTCACTGGAGATTTGATTGGTCAACATTGGTTGAACCCTGCATTTAGGTTAATCTTTGGTAAGTCAGTAGGTATAGAATCTGACAGTTGC
>NC_090250.1:35041002-35048502 GCF_037325665.1 Littorina saxatilis | reverse complement strand
TAAGTACACTATTTTACATGTTCTCGACATTTCTGTTGATCTTTCCTTAACTTTAATTGTTTCCTTGATTTAAAACCCTAGGGCTTGTATTTTCAGTTGTGATACTAAGCACGTATCTTTACCACAGTAGTTGATCACTTCACACTTGAATTTTGGAATGATGAAGTGGAATTATTTCTGGATCAAATTTATTCCTTGTTCCCCCCTCTCGATTCCTTTTTTCGCCACATATGTATTGTCGTGTAAGGGGGTAGATGCGTGTACTGGCTGAATTTTTTACTTCGGTCAGATACAGATGATTGGAAAAAAAACTTGTCAAGGATTTCAGAATTTAATAGATCTGTTCGAAGTTTTTACGGGATGGGTCCTGTTACAATACAGACTGAATGTGCGCAAGATTAACTTTTGATTAAACATACACACACAAATGAATCTCTTGATTTTGTTATACGGCGAATGTCCAGTTTCCACCACCACGTCTGTGGTATGTTTTTATACTGTTTGATTGAATAGACTGACGTGCATTCTCTCGCAAATGTGCGCGCGTGTGTGTTTGTCTGTGCCTCAGACTTATTAATCAAAGATGATGTTGCACATTGCAGATCTATGCGACAGGAGCAAGTGGACAGCTACATTTGTCTGAGCGAAGATCCAACGGTAACCAAGCTCTTTTAGCCGAAGACAGCGAGCCTGGGTGCATGCAAGCTTCTATCATGTTCGTGTGAGTGCTGCAGGGCTATTAGACGACTTTTCATTATTCTTGATTTGGAGATCCATGCAGGGTATTAGAAAGTGCAGAATATACACGTTTGAACAAATACGATGTGTGTTTGCTCTGAAAAAAAGAAAAAACGCAACAAACAAACATTTGTTTAAAGTATCACAAATATTTATTACCTGTATCTGCATGTTTTGATAATGATGAAGGGTAAATTTCTTTGACGTGTGCTTTTGTTTTAACCACACTGATAACGAATGATAGAAACACAGACACACTTAATAACATATCCACAAAAATTGTAACAATAAATGTAAGCTGAACAATGCCTGCAACACATTTCAGGCCTCAGAAGGAAGTAATTATGAGATTCAGACAGAGAGAGAAAGCCCAACACGAAACCAGTTGTGACATTTTTTATTTCATTATGTAATATTAAAAACACGACAACAACGTATTTTCTGTACTTAGTTTCGTGCAATTATGGATTGCAAAGTATGTCTAATTGAGTGGCATAAAGAGGCACAGTTGCATGAAAAACCAACTCGGATCTTGACTAGGATCAGGATTTTACATGGACACAACCTAGAATTTAACATCCTGGGGGGAGGGGGGTACTGCGCCTTTCACATCAAGATGTAAAGATCTATTTTAAATAATACTTATTGGAAAGGAACAAAATCAAACAAACTACAACAATCGTTCTGAGGGGAGAGAATTACCTCTTCCGAAGAAATTACCTCCCTTGCTTTTCTTGTCGTGACTTATGTAGAGTAAAGTGAATAGAAAGTTAATCAGTCAGTAACAAAAAAAACCACAACATTTCTTAAGATCAATGAGGAGTCTTGAAGTATTTGTCAATGTTAATCTTGTATGCATAACAAACAATATATTACGGATTGATAATTAAAGAAAATCGTCTCTTCTACAGGGTTGACCCCCCTAAAAAGGACACCCACAACCATGCAAATTACTTCTGCATCTGTTGAACCAATTATTTTATATGTGGTATTCATTAACTTCAGTGTATGTTCTGCCTTTCCAGTAAGTGGCAATTTTGTAAATTGAATGGTCTGACTTTTGTGCAATTTTAATTTTTTTCTCCAAATTCGGGGGTCGACTAAACAGAACGAGTTTTGACATTGAGCGGTAGCCATTTTTACCTAATTTAAACCCTTCAGGCTTTTACCTTTTTGATTATTTTGAATGTCTGAGTATGTAAAAACATCCCCTTCAACCCCCAGGCTATCGATGACCTGAAGAAAGCATGCAGTTACAGCTAGGTTCAGGGCAATCCTCAGACACGAAAGCGTTGGTGTCATTGGTGATGCAAAAGTTAGATAATTTAACCTACAAATGTGCCACTTTGTGAACTGCACATGCATAAAATCAAGTTTAAGTATGCTGAATATGAAGTTATCCAGTCCATTGGTGTAGAAGTTATAGCATTTCTGTCAGTTAACAGTATTTAAAATCTCTAAAGTAAAATCTGACATATTCGAAAGTTTTGCAGACAATTTTTACGATATTCTCCTAAGCTTCTCCACTTCTCAGCCCTGTCTTGGAAATGAATTCGAATAAGGCAGTCAAAATAACTTAGTTTGGAGCACCCATCAATCAGAATAAGCATTAACTTTTGACACAGGAAATATCTTCTACCGAAAGCTCTCCTGGTTTTATTCTACATTTTTCCTGCATAATGGTAACAAATTTAATGATAAATCTAAACAACGAAGTGACTGTGGTAAGATGAACAAAGTTAAAAAACAGAGGATTACTGTAAATGGTTTACGAATCGAAATCTAAACAAGTTTTAATGATAAGTAAAATGATAAAAAAAATCAAATAAAAAAAAGCTAACGTCCTCGCATTTGTCCAGAATTATTCCATGTTTAACATGGGAACAGAGGGATAATTGGTCTAAAGAATTTTTAAAAAGGAGGGTTAGGGTAACCCTCTTTGGACTATCTGTATGCAATGCCCGCTATAGGTGAAAGACTTTTGTGGAAGCCATGGAAGAATGCATCGCTGTTGTGCTGGTTCAGCTTGAGGTCCTGTCCTAGCGAATATCCTGCACACACAAAAACACGACTTTTTAAGTCACTTATGTTGCATTCCGTGACATAGCTTTGTTAAAACCGTGTGCCTGATAATAATGACAGATTTTGTTGATATACATTTTTTTTAAAACACCCCATATAATATTGTTTGACAATCTCTTTCAACATAGTTTACGAATCACCAATGTGTATACAAACGCAAATAACCCACAGGTCAATAAATTACTTTCCAGACAGAGAGAGAGAGAGAGAGAGAGAGAGAGAGAGAGAGAGAGAGAGAGAGAGAGAGAGAGAGAGAGAGAGAGAGAGAGAGAGAGAGAGAGAGAGAGAGAGAGAGAGAGAGAGAGAGAGATTAAAACTAGAAAATGTGTGCTATATAAAACAAGGATAATCACTGTCAAATCTTTGCTTGTACCTGCATGGTGTTTACTGCGCTATATACACAACCTGTTTTATTTCATTTATTTAATTTTTTTTTATTTATTTTTTTTTTTTTTGGGGGGGGGGGGGGGATGTTTTGTGATGAGGGTTTTTTCAAAGCCTTTACTGCTTTAGTCATTGAATCCACCAGACTTCGATTTATTGTTCAGTGATGGGTAATTGTGTGACCAACTATGTAAGCTAGTGATTGTTCTGGCTTCATACAATGACATTGCATTAATTTTATGACAATACCAACAACCATGCAAAACAAATATCCCCCCTCATACTAAGGGGGGATAATCAATAAAAACACAAGGCTTATGATCAGTCAAGTTCATTTTTATTAGACTGATAAAAAGATATATAGGTAAAAGTTTGGCATGATATGGGCACGGATTGGCGGAAGATAAGCATGACAACCTGTTTTATTTCATTTATTTAATTTTTTTTTTTTGGGGGGGGGGGTGTTTTGTGATGAGGGTTTTTTCAAAGCCTTTAATGCTTTAGTCATTGAATCCACCCGACTTCGATTTATTGTTCAGTGATGGGTAATTGTGTGACCAACTATGTAAGTTAGTGATTGTTCTGGCTTCATACAATGACATTGCATTAATTTTATAAGTGTATGTGTGTGTGTTTCAGGCAAAAGCTGATATTACAGTCCTAGTTGTATGCAGTACCTCTGCTTCTTCGTTCAGGAATCAAAGTATACAATCTAAACCGATTATTTTGTTCAATAATGTTCAGCTTACCATCCCGAAGAAGGCAGTAACGTGCCGAGATATTGATTATAGATATTAACGTACCTAACCTGGTTACTGGTGTGTTTTCTTTTTATTTCAATAATGTAAATGTGTGACAACTTGCAGGGTACTTGATGTTCAGAGCAATTTTTCTGGCAAAAGACTTTTTATGGATCAAAGAAAACTTTTGTCATGGTGCACAAGTCAATCAATTTGGTTCATAAATAATTTGTGCTGCATTTTCCCTGGTTCCAAAACGTAGTATGTATTACCACATGTCCTTACCTGTCATTGGCATCACATGATTCTCTGCAAGCAGTCTTTTGTGGAAATACGTCATTTAACACTTGCACTTATAGTAGGTGGCTGTGGAACGGTAGACATGCAACGACAACGAACAACAAAAGACAAAGTGTGGAGTACACTCATTTTTCTTAACATACGCTAAGTTTCTTTGAGAATGCTCCAAGTGAAAATCAGGGGTTCCTAGGCCTGATATCACAATTAAACAGCTTCTTCTCAGAATCAGGAGGGAAAAAACTGTTATATGGCGAGATGTCGTGACAAGAACAGACAGCAGCAGCAGCAACAACAACATTGCTAAATCGTCGCTTTAACAAAATTTCATGTTTAGCATCGCAGACAAAGCACGGCTACTGATCCGACCAAAGCCACACTTCATGCACGATGGGCACATTGTTGTGGCCAGCTTGTTAACGTGCGCATTGTGTATGTTTTACATAGAATTGAATGTGTTTGTCGTTGTGTCTGTCATCTATCCTAGTCGTTTGATTTAGAATAAAGCAAACTTATTACAATGACGATTTTCTTCGGTTTTTGATGAAGGATTGGCATCAAGACTTTTCCTATTTTCCAACTCTGCCACCATACACTGGCCGTTCAGGTCTGCATGTCGACCACATGGTGTGTGATCAGATTTTTCGGACATGTTCACAATGCTTACATGACCACCAAATGGAAAATCAGTTGGTATTTGTTATGTTTTTGTGTTAGCACAATCTTCATACAAGTAAACAGAAACAGTTTTGTTGCAAACAGAGCCTTCATAAGAAAAAATGCTTCTAAGTCAAAATACATACCCCCTTTTTCGTATTGCGTAAAATATACCCATAAATTCTGGACATCATATTTTTATTTTTTTTCACAACAATGAAACCAAACTTTGGCATATGTTTTAGCAATATATTCACAATAAAACCTATGAGTTTGAAGGCTGCATTCTTGTTTTGTTTATTTTTGAGAATTTTTTTGCAAACCCATGCAAATGGCCAGTTTCTGGGGAGAGACTGGGGAGATAATGGCCAGTATAGAAAGAGTTAATAAGTAAACTAATGTCAGAAGTAGGTATTTACCTTGTTTGCCTTCGCGTTCTTGATAGCCCGCTGCAGCATTTGTATCACTTCCCTTGACATTCAAAACGCCAATGTATTTCTGAAAGGAAAATAAAGATATTGACCGAAACATCACACAAGTGGTATATCATGCTAGGTTTTGTTTACAGCGCCTGTTCTACGACCACATCTGATTGTAATTTAAATAAAGAAAAACTGTATCCATTTATTACTTCTCTATTTGTGTGTGTTTGTGTGTGTGCAGGGGCGGATCACATCACTTTTAAGGGGGAGTTTCCAAATTTCTTTTAGGGACAATTTGACGACGCGAAGCGTTTAGTTGAAGACGCGAAGCGTTCAACCTCCTTGGGGGGGGGGGGGGGGGGGGGTCCGACAAATGTTGATAAAAACAAGGAAAATGGATCAATCTGAGCCAAGAAACATCCCCTGATACACCTTCCAAAAAAGTAAATATATTAAGAAGAAAAATTTGAATCACAACAAGGACAATTGATCGATCTGGCGCAACCTGAGCAAACTAATTAGCCAACTTCTTTCCAAAATCGTCACTTAGAATACAAAGGCCGGCTCCTAAGTGGTCCGGAAACCCCGGAACACCCCTCCGGATCCGCCCAGTGTGTGTGTGTGTGTGTGTGTGTGTGTGTGTGTGTGTGTGTGTGTGTGTGTGTGACCGATGACCTTCTCTAAATTCTAATCGTTGCGTTTGCATGGTAATAAAGTTTTAATACTGGATATGCCCATGAAAAAATATCATTTCTTGTTCATGTCATTGTGTGTGTGTGGCCAGGACCGTGACTTCTGCTTGCCTCAACGTCTTCAGAAAAGACACAAAATGCCAGCAGGCGTATGTTCTTGGAGCACTCAGTATGCCGTCATCTGCAAACAAATAAATACAAATTATTCAATTGTGTAAATAAAGAACAATCATTTTAATATTACAACAAAAAATTCATATAACTGTAGTCTTCACCAGAGACATCCACTACACTATCTTTAAATAAAACTGCCGTAAAAAATTGAAATACTATAAAACTTACCCCCACTCAGATCTATTTGGGATTATTCAAGTTTCAACCATGTAACGATGCCGGTTTGGACAGATCTGCTAGTTTGCCGCTGAAACTGAAATCAAAGGCGATCTTCAGAACTATTTCTAATCTTGTATTTGTGATTAATATAAAATACTGATCTTCCCAATAGAAGCTGATGTGCATACACATGACCAGGACAAGGTATTTTGTTACAGGGCATTTACGCAGACGTCGCAGTTCAAAATATCGTTTTAGATCTGATTTTGTACAGCAGCCTGTGTGATTTAGAATCGTCTGCCCTTTTTCGGTTTAACATTTTATGGACGATTCCTATGAGACTGCTCAATCATAACTGATGACAAATTCAGAAACAGATGATGGTTTCAAGTAGGCTACAGTAATGATTCGTTAAAAATGTCAAGCCACTCGTCGATCATTCACACTCAAAGAACCCAAGCCAAATCTGCTCTGGTTCCGAGCAGCTTTTTCCAACTGAGACCCTAATTGTTACGCATCTGCCGCGAAAAGATAGACCACAAACAAGCGGCACTGTACCATGCTTTCGTTTATGTTGCTAAACAGATTAAATGTGCATTGTAAATGTGCTTACAGCAAAGAAATGCATCCTTACTTACCACAAAAATACTGGTACCACATTCATCGCACTTGTGTCTTCTTACCAAAACCTATCGATATGTTTGTTTACGATATATTGGTAATTACTAACCGTTAACTATTTTTCAAAAATCTGAAATGACTTTTAAGAATCAAAGAAAGATTAGCTAAAACGGTTGACTTCAGAAAATAAGCAATATTTTTCTGAACCATGAAATAAAAATCGAAAACTCCGTTTGATCTTTTATTTTGGTAGATTAATGACAACAGCCGGAACTGAAAGTACCAGAACCAAAAATTAAGGGCATTAATCAGGTAAACTAAGAAGATTGTCGTTCCTGGCGCGCACTTCACATGTCCGTCAAAAGTGTCCGAGTGAGAGAAAAAAAAATTTTTTTTCGCAGTTCGACAGTATATGAGGCCCTTCTTCATATCAAAGTGTAAAGGTTGCTGAACGATGTTTTTCCTTTTTGCTTGTTTAGTTACACTTTAAAGTTGTATGATTTATAGTGAGAGGAGAAGATGTGTGAAGAATCT
>NC_090250.1:35033502-35036002 GCF_037325665.1 Littorina saxatilis | reverse complement strand
CTAGCAGGGTGTTTGTGTCCGCGTTCAAGAATGGCCAGTAATTGTCAGCAGATTCTCTTCACTGTCTCTTCTTCGGCGCGAGAAAAGGGAAACCAGCAATCAAGCAGTCCCGAGCCAAAGACCGTCAGGCTGTAGAATTATGTTTGTAGTCAAACTGACCGAGGCTAAGTCTACGACTATGTGCTCGGGCTCTCTAAATAGAAAAGAGCATCCTTCATCTTTTACACATAATTATACACAAACAAATCTGCTTTCTGTGCAATGCGTGTAGCATGTTTGTGATTTTTTTTCTTCAAATAAATGTTGTGACTGTGTCCTGTATTAATGAATTCAACGACAATAATCCCTTCTCCACAGAAAAACAGTGAATATGTTGATTTTTCGAATGATTCTTATATAGTCAGTGTAGGGATGAACTTATACCATGTACAAGTCTGAGAGCAGAATTGTTTTCAAGGTAAGATCTTTCTTATGTAAGTCGGATAGAAATGCGTTTCATTGAGGCACTGTCAGACTGTACACTAACACAGTTGAACAGTTTGATCTAGCCTACATTCAAAAAATGATAAAATAAGCAGACAGAAAAAAAGAAGCAGAGACGAGGGAGGTGGGGGGAGGAGGAGGGGGGGGGGAAGAGGCAGTTCATCTACGTGGGAGGTTACAGAAGACAGATGACCACTTCCTGTAGTTTTTGATTGAGTCTCGGCCACCTCCAAAATTGGTTCTGTGATTCCTGAAGATGTCTGTGAATGATGCCTTCGACAAGATCCATCATTTGCTTTGGCCACGCTGAGGTTTGTAATGACACAGGACAAGGGGGGGAAGGACTTGTGGAGATATGGGGGCGGGGGGAGAGGGATGGAGGGAGGGAAGGGGGGCAGGGAAAAAGAGTGGGTTTTTTTGTGTGTAAGTCTGTTTCGTGTGTCTGGTATGTTTTGGGGTTGGTCAGTAATGACAAGTTGTCAAAGAAGAGAAAAAGCAGTTTGTTTTTCTGTGATGCCCTTTTGTGTTGTACTTTTGTTTTTTTAAATCTTACTTTTTGTGAATGTGTGAGAGGGGGTGAGTGTATGTGTGTCTGTGTGTGTTAGCAAAATTTATTTTGTGTGTGTGCATCCGTTTATTTCCGCAGAAAATGAGTGTTTTGTGGTGGGTTTTTTTTTTTTTTTTTAATGTATTCATGCCATGCTGTTTGCTTTGACTTGTTGTTTTTCTCCTTGCTTCTTCTCTTTTTTTTCAGTGTTTCGGCTGTTTGTTTGTTTGTTTGTTTGTTTGTTTGTTTTGCCACTTCTATGCTTCTCTTGCAAGATAGAAATCAACAGCATAGAAGCTAATATCATGAAATTTAACAGCATTGAAGTTCATAACATGGAATTACATAACTTTTGGGATTCTTCGTGTAACTGACAGTAACATTACGTCTGAAATGAGGCAGAGTTTTGGATGAATGACATTTAACACAGTTTAACTTCCAAACAAATTAACCAGGGGAGAAGTCTGAGATTGATTGAAGAGCAGAAAATTGAGCGAGAAAAAAAGTATCGTCCTCCTCTGCTACGGAAATGCTGTCCGTTGACGTAACGGAGTAATAAGAAATAGACCTGTGTTTATTTGCGTTTCCAATTGTGTGAACACGGACAAAATGCTTTACAGAGTATCTGTCTATCTTTGTGTCTGCGTGTGTCTGTTTGTTTAAAGGACGCGCTTAACGTTGCTTTGCATCCATAGAAGCGTTTCAAAAAGCTTCGAGCTACGCTGTAGAGTTGTGAAGTACACACAAAACACTCTTTTGTTGCAACAAAATCGTTGCCAATTTGTGTCCGACAAAAGTTCCTTGTATCAAACGAGCGCGCTCGCGCGCACACACACACACACACACATACACACACACGCATGCACACACGCACGCACGCACGCACACACACACACACACACACACGCACACACACACGCACGCACACACACACACACACACACATACACACACACACACACACACACACACACACACAACTTTACTCCCATACCCTACAATCACACATCATCAAACACCGTGCATGTTGTTTAATGAAGATGACATTTACCTTTCCCAGCAGCTCAAACTTTTAACCGTCAGTTACACTCTTTGCTTAAAACTAGACCTTCATATAACGAGAGCTCCGTAATCAACACGCATTGTTCAACGTCATCTGAGGTGACACGTTTCCATCTTTGACTCACGGGTGATAATCACACGTCCTTGACTCTCCTTTTGTATTTGCAGAATCGAACGTGAAACTCTGGCAGGAGCGAACATGTTAAAGTTAAGACCTTGTTTCCACTTTAGCGACCGCTGCAAGACCGGTCTGCAGTAACAAGTTTACGCTTGACTTTGCCCATTAGAACATCTCTCTTTATAACTAACCTAATCTAAAAGCTACCCGACATCCCTCGCGGCAAAGATGGCTGTCTCGCGCTTCCGTAATGAAATCACGTAACACCTCGTGCCGACAGACGAGAACTC
>NC_090250.1:35016002-35028502 GCF_037325665.1 Littorina saxatilis | reverse complement strand
GCGTTTGGCTTTGAAGTTGTCACGGAGCCTGGGAGCTGTCTCTGTAGCGTTGAACAGTCCTCTCCGGCGGCAGCCTGGTCTTCTTTCCTGGTATTTCACAAGCATTCTTCTTCTTCTTTTTCTTCGTGGGCATAAACGTCCACGTACACTCGCGATTTCACAAGTATGATTCCTTTGGCATCTGAGAAATTGCAGCCCATGTTCATCGCAGCAGACTGAACAACCCTTATCTTCGTTTGAGGAGGGGAATGTATGCGCTTTTATTATTATTATTATTATTATTATTATTATTATTGTGATCATTTGTATGGGCCTAATCTAGATATAGCCCTAGGCGCTTACATATTAATTTCTGCCGTTTGAAATGGAATTTTTTACAGACAGACAGACAAACAGACATTTTTTACACCAATATATAACGCTTTTACTGCTTGGAATTTTCTTTTCTCTCCGGTTGGAAATCGTGCGCCCACGTCTCATCCATGGTGACATACCTTGCAAGAGACAGTTCCTGCCTGAGGCGTTTCCAGTCTATAGTCAGAAGTTTGGGCACCCACCTGGCAGAGTATTTTGAAAATCTGCTGCAGAACTCAGTCGTTAAGGTACACAAATACTCCTTTCATTTTGCTTATCTGCTTGCTGCCTGGAGTGAATTGCAGAATGTTGTGTGCTTGGTGCGTAAATAAGCAGCACCCTGGACAGACACACCCAACGTTTAGAACAAAAACTAAACCAAACTAAACTTACTCATCTACCTACCTGGCTAAGTAGCTTACAAACTTACAAACAAATCAAAACAAATCAAATATTTACCAAGATGTTGTAATTTTGTTTGCACATTTCTCGATGCAATACTCTATGGATCAAACCGCAAAACGGCTTCTCACTTGATACATTTCTAGTCCTATAACTCTCATTTTTCGTCGAGGGGCTCTTTGAGTGAGTTATAATCGTCAGTTTTACAGAGTCAATCATGTGGGTTTCATTTTTGCGAGTTAGTGAAGATGTCTGCCGCCTTTCCCGTTCAGAGCAATCAAGGATGAATTAGAAAAAGGTGGATGAAAAACTGAAGATGACGAAGGGTGGAAAATGATCTCAAAGTATCGGTCTGTCAAGAGTAACTAGACAGGAAAAAGGATCGTTCGGACGCAGTCTGCCAAGGCCAAAAGACGGGAAAGTGATCTTTCGAGACGACTTCAGACGAACCGGAGAACCTTCACGACTCTTCTCCAAGACTCTTCAGCGTGGAATCAGCACCGATTCCCAGTCTCTGATCAAATCACTGACTCCGGCGTTTGTCTTTGGTTGCTCCTACCGTTTGGCCCTCTTCACTCGCCCACAATTGAAAGTAATGCAAATTGAAACTAGGAGGGAGATGAAATTTCCCAGCCGCCACTGGGGATCGACGTTGGGCCCGTTCCGCTGGAGGAGGACCTAGGAATCCAATCCGAGAGTGAAGAGTCGGTCTGGTCCTCAAGTGGTCAGTGGTTTTGCCTGCCTACTGCCGGTGTCAATTTCCACTTAGCATACGTCACTGTCAGAGATTGTATCGTCGGCGCCAACGTAAACATAGCTGTCTAATTCGCTGCTGTCGGAAGTTATAGATTTTTTTGACGCAGGCTTGTCAAAGGACATAAAAGGATAATGCCAGATGGTAGCTCTTTGGTTTAAATTACAGAAAGGCGGTCTTTTCTTCGTTCTCTGTGAAGATAATGGCGTGTGGGAAATCAAAGGACAACACGAAGTGATGATGGGAAATGTTGAGGAAAGTTTGAAATAATCATCTCTTGTCAAAAAGTTCTGAAGTTCTGTTATGTTAACATACTCTCTCTCTCTGAATGTCTTTGTCTCCCTCCGATGCCACTCCCTACCCTACCCCCCCCCCCCCCCCCCCCCCCCCCCATCTCCTGCTCACCACTAACTATCCGTTGGAAATAGACCACAATGCAAAGCGTCTGAAGCGCGCGTTTCGCGAGATTCGAACCTCCAAGTGACAAGAGTTCCAGCAAACACACTCGTCTGTCTCAGTCACGTCTGTGTCAACTGGTGTCGACCCCTTTTTTCCCAGTTGCCTCCCTTAGGCCGCACGTAAATGTCCAGTTGTTGCCCTTTAGCTGCGCCGGAGAAAGGTCAGTTGTCTCCCATGTTGATCTTTTCCTTTGAAGGAGGGTAAACAGCAGCGAGTCATTGAAAGGTGTCTGAATTGAATCAACTGTTTGGACTGCTCCCGTTCCTTTTCTTTCGTGTTTGGGGAGAGATTGGGTATCTGCAGTGTCCATTGCTGACCAACGTCCAGGCTCGGTCGATGAAATTGCAACTTGTTCAGGTGTGCGCTGGCTGCTGCGTCTTGGCGAGGGGGCACCAAGGCACACAGACACACGCGCGGACATTCTCTGGCACAGAAGCAAGCCCACGCGACAATAGGGAAGCACAGAGGGTTGAAATACCTGAACACAGTGATAGCCCAGGCCCTGCATGCTCGCAAACATACAAATACAGGCTTGAAACGTACAGGATCTAAACTACGAACAGAAACTCTCGAAGATCTCTCTCTCTCTCTCTCTCTCTCTCTCTCTCTCTCTCTCTCTCTCTCTCTCTCTCTCTCTCTCTCTCTCTCCCTCTCTCCCTCTCTCTCTCCCTCCCTCTCTCTCTCTCTCTCCCCTCCCTCCCTTTCTCTCTCTCTCTCTCTCTCTCTCTCTCTCTCTCTCTCTCTCTCTCTCTCTCTCTCTCTCTCTCTCTCTCTCTCTCTCTCTCTCTCTCTCTCTCTCTCTCTCTGACGTACGCACGCACACACACACGACATTCACCAAAAAATAGTTTACCATTTTGATGCCTGTAGGCTATACCCTTGCACAAAATCAGCGTTAACTTAACGTATCTTCATTCCCGTCTTGCAAATAACCACAAAAATGGGGGATAAGAACAACCCTCTTACGAGCGTGCGCACCAAAAATCTTCAGCTTTGCTCCTTTTTCTGCAGATGAAATGTTTGGCTGAATCAATTTGTTCTCTGACACCTTGTCATCCTGCGAAATTAATTCAGCAATAAATATCTCTCTCTGCACTCGATGCTCTCAGGTTGTTAAGTTCTGGGTTTGGTTCAAGTAAGATCGAGGGTGCTCTTATCCTATGTAAAGTCCGGGACAGATCTTGAAATTATATTTAAAGACATACGATACCAATATATGCACACACTGCTGATATGACCGAGATAAACGTCATTCTCGAAACACTTTGTTGTTTAGTCAGGAGACATACTTAAGAAGTGACAGAGGGTTTCCGTGACGCCATTCTTCGTACTGTCTTTTCGAACTTTGTCGTATCAGATTTTCACTTTCGAAGAGGGGGGTAAGAAGAGACCTCTTGGGTTGCTCAGTTAATGTCGTATCTCATTTTTTGTTTAAACAGTATTTTATTCGTAAACAGACACATGATAATATAACAACAACATTAAAAAGGAGCACAACAAGTTTAAAACTTATGATAAGTGCTCACATAAACATGCCTGAAATTTCATGGCGGAATATGATCAATGCGACACATTTTTTGTAATAAGAAAAGAAAGGAAAAAAAAAGAAGAAAAAAAAGAAGAAGAGAAAAACAATCAGAAAAACTTTGTTTTAATTATCGAAGACAATCTGTGTCAATACCGAAAACGAAAACAAATACAAAACCAAAACGAAAAACACAACAAAATATCAAAAAGTAGATGGGCCCCAAGTAATATATATTTTTTTAAAACAACATCGAACAAAGGTGTCCCAAAGCGGTTTGATTTCTCAATATAGCTTTGGACAACAACAAAAATAGCACTATTTTCAAATATGAAAATGTTTGAACCACCTGTCAGGAGTGTGTCAATATTAACAAATTCTGGAGCTAATGTACCGATTGTTGCGGTTCTTACATCATTAAACAAGGGATATGATAACAAATAATGAAGAACAGTTTCAGCAAAATAACCACAAGAACAGTCCGGGTTGTTTACTAAGTGGCGATTAAACATATCATATTGTAAATCACTCATTCCAAGTCTTAACCTGCAATGCAAAACCTCAGTTTTGCGATTTGGGGAATAGTAATATGGTGGAATTGAAATATCAAAAGCTGCGAAATGTCGCTAGAACATACCAACAGAATCACATTGTTGTATATTTTTAGGCAACTTATTCCAGAGACTAGTTGCAGAAGGAATAAAAGATGACTTGTACAAATCTGATTTACACTGGGGAGTCATACGCTCAAGTGGGCGTCTGTGGTGGTAGGGATTCAGGTCAGAAACAAGGGGTGGCAATAGAACTTTGAGGTAATTTGGTACATTGCCGTGGACCATTTTATAGTATAACATTAATTTGTGACGACGTGTTCGCTCTGTAAGTGGTATAAAGCCAGATTATGTATACAATTTTTCGTGTCAAGTGCCTTTTACAGCACCAACAATAATTCTAATGGATTCGAGTTGCAGCTTCTCCAGCTCATCTGAAAGCTTCTTTGAACAATTATCCCACACAACATCGCAATAATCAAAATGAGGTAAAATAAAGGATTTATACATTGCTTCCAGGGATCTTCGACTGAGCCTATATTTATAAGATTTTAAACAAGCCACGAGTACTCGACAAGTTGCCACAATAGACTGTATGTGTAAGGCCCATTTACAATTATCTTGAAAAACAACACCTAAATGTTTATGACTTTCTTTTTCTATGAGGGCTACATCGCCAAAAACAAGGGAAAATTTCTGTATACATCGTTGACCGGAAAAGGATATTAACTCTGTTTTCGACTGATTAAATTTCACTTTCCATTTAATCGCCCAATTTGCAATCTTACCTAAATCAGAATTAAGTATTTCAGTTCTACGTATCTCATTAAATGTGACAAGCGCTTGTAGCCTTTCAGATTCAATTCAAATAATGCAGAATTACTCCAGCCAAGATTCTGGGTCGGCTCTTATTTCAATTCTTTTCTCTCTATTTTTTTTAGGGGGGGTGGGGGGGGGCTTCACAAGTTCTTTTTCTCAAAGGAATCAACGTATAGAATTACTGATTAAACAGTCTGACAAACAAACACTGATAAAATGAGTTTTTAATGCGTACCAAAGAAGTTAAATCAGACACAGCCACGTGTGTTTTTCATTGCCTAGAGTTTTTATCACACTGTAGTGGAAGTAACATGACCAATGAAATCTTTTTTTAATTTTTTTTTAACTTTATTGTGAGGCGCCGTAACGACTTTCGATGTGAACCAGATCGCATTTCACTAGTCCGTAGACTTCTCTGTCCATAAAACCTAAAACGTCAACTCATTTTAGCACATAAATATAGCTCAAAAAGCTAGAAATGATAAAAACATTTATCATAAAAAAAGACGGACTGCCCACGTTCCAAAATCCAGAACCAAAAAAAACAAGAAATGTCGGTTAATGGAACGTGTATTTTTTGACAAAAAGGGATATTCACTAATACATCGACAAATGAAAAGAAAATGAAATGAAAAATAGAGAAGACTTGCTGAGCTCGGACTCCCAGGAGCATCTAATTTGTAAACAGCTCTCACCGCCTTTCTGATGCGGTGAATCCAACAAAGAAGTAAACCAGGCTTTCAAAGCAGTGTCCCAGGAATTCCCAGTGTTGCACTCATGTGAAAATACCGGAATTGAAAGCACTAAAGGGTCAGTCCTCCCGGTTTTAGTGGCATCTGACTTTTTTTCTGGTCGAAGTAGAAGCTTTTGCTGTGTTATCTCACCTTAGTTTGACGGGTTGCTGTCCCACGTGAACTTAGTTTCACGGGATGCTCTGCAGCATGACCTTATTTTAACGGTTTGCTCTACATGTAGAACATGACCTTATTTGACGGGTTGCTCTAGAACATGACCTTATTTGACGGGTTGCTCTAGAACATGGCTTAATTTGACGGTTTGCTCTAGAACATGACGTTATTTTGACGGTTTGCTCTAGAACATGACCTTATTTGACAGTTTGCTCCAGAAAATGACCTTATTTGACGGGTTGCTCTGCAAGGTGACCCCTTTGGGGGGGTCATATTCTTCTTGCCTTTGCTGTAATATAATAGTGATTTACAAAACACCTAGCCTGATGACTGACTAAGGTTTTGACAAAGAGCATACTGTACTGAGCATGGCAACAGAGACTACCTACCACTGGTAGTCTGTCAGCACTTTAGTCTCTCTCTCCCCTCCCCCCCCCCCCCCCCCCCCGATCGTTTAGGTCACACTGCATGCCCTTTCTATCTGCTGCAAATTATTTTATTTAGCTTATCCGGGGATAGAAAATGCTTTCTTGACATAGCATCCATAAGCGGTCAATATTTTCTCCGACAACGCATCTCGACGGAAGATAACGTCTCTGTTTGGTATTCAGCGGAACAACAGATGCTTATAAATCTTACCTTTCTTAACGTCTACACCACAAGGACCCTCATCAAAAGTGTTTGCTGTTTTCCTTTGGTACAAGAGACCTTAAAATTCATGAATGGATCTAGCCTTTCTCCAACAACACAGAATTCTCGAGGGAAGATAACGTCTCTGGCTGGTATTAGGCATGACAACGGATGCGTAAAAATCTGATCTTCTTAACAGCTAAAAATAAAAAAGACAAGGACCATCAGCGAAAGTGTTTGCTGTTTTCTTCAGGTGCAAGAGACCTTAAAATTCCGGGCATTAGTGGGAACGTCTCTGTTTGGTATTTAAGCAGGACAACGGATGTGTATAAATCTGATCTTCTTAACGCCTAAAAAAAACACGGACCATCAGCGAAATTAAGTGTTTGCTGGGTGTTTTTTTGGTGCAAGAGACCTTAAATTTCATGAGTGGATCTAGCCTTTCTAACACAGAATTGTCGAGAGAAGATAACGTGTAAAAATCTGATCTTCTTTACGCCTAAAAAACAAGAACCATCAGCGGACGTGTTTACTGTTTTCTTCAGGTGCAAGAGACCTTGAAATTCCAGGCATTAGTGGGAACGTCTCTGTTTGGTTTTTAAGCAAGACAACGGATGTATAAATCTGATCTTCTTAACGCCTAAAAAAAACAAGGACCATCCGCGAATGTGTTTACTGGGTTTTTTTTTGGGGGGGTGCAAGAGACCTTAAATTTCATGAGTGGATCTAGCCTTTCTAACACGGAATTGTCGAGAGAAGATAACGTGTAAAAATCTGATCTGCTTTACGCCTAAAAAAACAAGGACCATCAGCGAATGTGTTTGTTGGGATTTTTTGGTGCAAGAGACCTTAAAATTCATTAGTGGACCTAGCTTTTCTCCAACAACACAGAATTTTCAAGAGAAGATATTAACGTGTCCAAATCTGATCTTCTTTACGCCTAAAAAACAAGAACCATCAGCAAAAGTGTTTACTGTTTTCTTCAGGTGCAAAAGACCTTAACATTCCAGGCATTATTGGGAACGTCTCTGTGTGGTATTTAAGCAGGACAACAGATGTGTAAAAATCGTATCTTCTGAACACCTAAAAATAGAAATTAAATTTAAAAAAACAAGGACCATCAGCGAAAGAGTTTAGTGTTTTCTTCAGGTGCAGGAGACCTTGAAATTCATCATTAGTTGGTCCAGTTTGTCCAAGGACCCAACACAGCAGGACGTGTTTGGAGGAAAGGTTTGCACTCAAACCAAAGGTGCTTCGCTCTTGTCTGGCGAAATCTCAAAGGCGCCGGGGGTTTGATTGCATCACGTTCGCTTTCCACCAGCAAGTCAGTGGGACTTTTGGGTCCTTTGTTAGCCCTTTGAGACCTGCCGGCGACAAGAATGCTGCAAGGTAAAAGGGTTAACGAGGGAACGTGGACTGAACTTAGCTTGCTGTGAAGTTTGTGCTGGTTTTCAAAAGGTAACAGTTTGACGCTGTCGAAGATGGGGCAGTTTGTATGTAATTAGTAGAACAATGCGAAAAAGCCACAGTCCAACACTTTTGAGGAAACGCTAATCTGTATTCAATCACCAGTGATGCCGCTTGGCGTCAGTAGTCCATGAAACGCCGAAACTTGTTTAAAAAAAACTAAAAAACGTTACCGTCCTTTCGACAATGACTGCGGAAAACTTCCCAAAATTAAAAACATATCTGTAAACTTGTCGAAGAAACTGTTTTCTAGCAAAATTCTGACAATACAAAAATTACAATCAGTGAAACATAAACGGACAGTGAATAATTGTTTTCTTGCCCACCCGTCCGTTGGGAGGTATCTATCACGTACCCGAGACGCTATTGGACACACGATTTTTCCCCATTGTTATTGTGTTGGACGTGGGCAAAAGGAAGTTCTAATTATCTTAGTTGTTGGATAATTTTTAATTTTTTTTAGCTTAAGCATTGAATTAAATTACCACTTCTGTTACGTTATTGAAAACAAAGCAACACTGAGAGAAAAAGATAGATAAATAAATAAATGATGCTTCAGGAACACCCACATACACGTCAGTTGCTGAATGGTTCTGCCCACCCGTCCGTCGGGAGGTCTCTATCACCCGTGACGCTATTAGACACACGGTTTTCCCCATTTTCATCGTGTTGGACGTGGGTAGAAGGAAGTTCTAATCCTAGTTTTGTTGTTGTTGGGTTGTTGTTGTTTTTTTTTTTTTTTTTTTTGCTTAAGCGTTGAATTGTATTACCACTGCTGTTACGTCATGGAAATCAAAGCAAAACTGAAGAAAAAAAGATAGATAAATAAATAAAGAAACAATGCTTCACGAACACCCGCACTCACTGCTGTTGCAGAAAGCCTGAATGGTTCTGAAGTTCAACTCACCACACATCTGTAACTGAGCCTTTAAAAGCCCTGCCTAACACGTCCCGGTTGGTTTCTCCACCATTCGTGTTAAAAAAAAGAAACTCCTGAGGAAGTCTCACTTGATGTGATGATCTCGTTTGTAACTCACCACACATCTGTAAGTGAGACTTGGAAAGCCCTGGCTAACACGTCCCGACCGGTTTCTCCACCGTTCATGTGAAGAAGAAAAAGTGTTGAGGACGTACGTCTCACTTGATGTGATGATCTCGTTTGTGGAACCAATGACCTACGTCCAGGCTGAACGGATGGAGACCAGTTTTAGTCTTAAGCCAATCCCGCCGCCCGCTGACTTTCCTGAAACCCTTTCACACCCGTCTCTGTCTTGATTCACACAGACACGTGCAGTAAGTTGTTTCCCAAAACCAGCAAAGTAAACCATCCTCATCATGAATCCAAAAACAAGAAAGGTATGTTATGGAACGTGGTTTTTTTTTATAGGCTTTACATTACATTACATGTTATGGAACGTTTAATTCTGAACAAAACAGGGGGGGGGGGGGGTCAAAGGTTTTACTTTGAACGTTAGTCGTCTATCCGTTTCAGGTTGTTGGTGGTTTTGTTTTTTCTTTGTTTTGTTTGTTTTCAATCTCATTCTCATTATAAATTGTGGCGAAGCCTGTCTTGCAGCAAGGCGTTACTGTGCTAACATTTAAAACAGAAAGCTTTATTGGTAAAAAAAATGTCTTGGAATACATTTTAAAAAAGTAATTACATGGTTAAATAAATCAATCAATTTAACAATCAATCAAATAATGTATAGGCAAACGATGACCCCGTCGCGATATAACCTTCGTGGTTGAAAACGACGTTAAACACCAAATAAAGAAAGAAAGAAAGAAAGAAAGAAAACGATGACCGATACTGAGTCGGTTTAACTTTACGACGAAACGCGTTCATGAACGAAAATAAGACATGAATAGAATTAGGCAAAATATGCATCATCTTAAACAAAACAAAAACGGTTAAGCGAGTTCATGAGAAAAATGTGAACTGGAAATATTCTATCGTCAAATCTACAATGTCACAGAAATGCCGTCTAGCGAAAAAGCCCCGATTTACAGAAAGCTTTGCAAGCTTGGGCAGATTTCATACCCGCGTATAAACATGTACAGAAAATATTACGCTTTCGTGTAGCTGTGGTTAAAGAAATTAGCTAGAGCGAGAAGAGGGTGTCAGACGGAATAAGGAAAAGAAGACGGTAATTCATTCCAGCACTAATCGACTTCACTGATTCCTTTGACACTCTAGCCTTTCTCACGTGCCGAGCTGCTTCAGACGAGGTCAAAGGCTGAGTAATTAGGTCACTGGTGGGGAACAATCCAAGGCCAGTGACAACGGTGTTTTTTTTCTCGTGTGTGTGTTGTTGCTTTCTGTTGTTTTGTTTTCGTTGTTCTTATTTTTTTTAGATTTTGTGTTTGTTTGTACTGTTTTGTTAGTTGTTTGTAGTGGGTTGGGTTTCTCTTTTTTTTTTTAGGGGGGTGTATGCAGAGAGGTACACAGAGAAGGACTTTGTTACGCCCAGAAATCGTTTGTCATAGGTCATTATTACATTACACCCTTAATGTCCGTATGTTCAAAATTTCACGAAGCTAGCTCGCTGTTTACATGGTGACGCACAGTTGGATTGTGTATACACTGTGACGTCATGCACTCCCCTGAAGCTAGCGTTGATGTTGTAATTTACAGGCAAAACCATTTAGTTTTAGTGTTGAATTATAAATGATTGAAACACGAAGGAGACAAAGGGCGGGGAAGAGGTAGTACTTTAAAATTGTCCAGAACTGTGCGATGAAAGATATTTTGCAACATGTGTGCAAGCCATGCCGTATAGGTTCTTGTGGGTGGAGCAGACTTATCTGGTGCCAGAAATGTCTTGTTCAAAAAGAACCGTGTGCTGTCCAAGAAATGAATTAAAGTGCCATGTTGTCTCATCAGGGTGTATTCAAATCTCTCGTTGAATGACTCTTAATGTCCAAGAAATGAAAATATATAACTCAATCATTTTGTATGCAAATATTTCGAAAGACGGTTGATGTATGACAGAATGTAATTGGAACTTTTAATGTTTGACAAAACAAAACAAAACAAAACAAAACGTTCACTGATCTTTGAACCAGCGGTCTTTTAAGTGAACAGACAGACAAACACTTATAATACCGATAAAAAAACGTATCTGACAAATTGTCCAGAATCTAGCACAGAAGACACAAACTGGGTCGAAGATCAGTGAACGCAACGTTTTATTGAGTCACAAATTAAACGTTCCAATCTAAATTTAATTTTATTGAGTCACACATTAACGTTTAATTAAACAAATTAAACGTTGGCAGTCTCTTTGTTTTTGGATTTATTTAAACGTTCCAATAACATGTACCTTTCTAATTTTCTATTCTGAATTTTGGAACGTTGGCAGTCTATTTATTTTTGGATTATTGTTGATCTCTCAGATATGACTAGCAAAATCAAATCTGTTGAATGACTGTCGATGTCGAAAGAATTAGTGTGCATAAACTGTCGTTGCAACGGTTTTGAAGTATCCTGTTGGAGAAATAACTGGTTATCTAGATTCCTTTGACATTAACAGTCAGTAGCTGCTGACACTAGATATTTCAAATCAACTGTACTAACTACCCTGGCGGACTTAGATATTTTGGAGAGAGAGAGAGAGAGAGAGAGAGAGAGAGAGAGAGAGAGAGAGAGAGAGAGAGAGAGAGAGAGAGAGAGAGAGGGAGGACAAGAAGGATAGTTTGGGAAGAAATACATTGTGCTTTTGGAAAGAACGTCTATTTTGGTGAAGTTTGTAGTCACAAAAGCTTTGCTTTCCCGCACAAATTATACAGATTTTCTTGCTTGAAAGAAACAGAAAAAGATAATTTGCCGAAACACCAATCGACTTCCCTGATCCCATATGACACTCCAACGTTTTCACGTGCCGATCGAGCTGCTTCAGACGAGTTCAAAGGCTGACTAATTAGGTCACTAGGAGAGGGAAGGGGTAGGACTCAAGGCAACTGACAAAGACTTTGTTTGGCAGACACGTTCACAAAAGAACCTGAATCCTTGAGTAAAGATATCTTAGTGATGTCTCTACTTCTAAAGACATCGTGTCTACACAGTCGTGCCCTGATGATAAAACCCAGAGAGAAAAAAAAGTGCAAAACACTTTACACTGATATTTGATACAAGCTTTAGTCTCTAGAGAATGTCCAGACTGTGCCGTTACAAAGAAATGGAAGACAGTATTTCATTCCATCACTAATCGACTTCATTGATCAGCTCGATACCAAAATCGAGTTTCACGTGTCGAGCTACCATAGACGCCTTTGCACGCTGTGTATTTAGGTCACGGCTGGCAAAGACGCTTAGTTTTCAACTGAAGATTTTGTGGGGGGTTTCTTGGCGAAATTCTCAAGAGAGTTTGCTGCCCTTTAAGAAAATACTATGAGGCTGCTTTCCATTTAGTCGCATGACACTGATAAATATTTCTTGTGTGCATTTTCTGATGTATCGCCCGAAACACCCTAACGGTTTGACAGCAGTGCGGTGTTTTCTGACAAATGATCTTTTTCATAGCTTAAAGGCCCACTCGGCCTCGTGAAAACAGTTCGCCTCAACGTCTCAGATCTGGTCAGGCGTTTTACATGGAAAAAGACCATCCCTCAACTTGGTCACATACCAAAAA
>NC_090250.1:35008502-35011002 GCF_037325665.1 Littorina saxatilis | reverse complement strand
TCTGTCTTTTTTTCTTCACGACAGTCCTCCCATTAATCAAACTGCGCTTCTCGATTCCTACCAAGAAATTCCAACAGACGGGGGAACTACAATTAGCAGCTCTGATGCAGACCCGCTAAAGGTCACAAGTCAAAGGACACTGCAAGGTCACTCGAGTGACCTTCACGGTCGGCACGTGTCAGTCTCCGGGTCCTTTGCATGCTCGATAGCTCACTGGGTGATTCTGGGATCACACGGCACTGGACACTTGACGGAAAGGAGCGAGGTGAGAGAGCAAGAAAATGGGCAGGGAGGGAGTTGGAAGAAGAGGGGAGGAGGAGGTGGGGAAGAACCCCTCACGATCACGAACTGGTAGGAGAGAGAAAGACGAGGAATGGGGAGGATGAGACAGACAGAAGAGAGACACAGGGGAAAACGATCAGGAATTTGTTTAGGAGCCGGAGAGGAATAGAGGAGGAGGGCAGGGGTGGTGAGGAAACAACAAATCCACTATGATCAGGAACTGGAGAGAAAGGGAGAGAAAACGGCCAGGAATTGGGAGGAAGGGAAGACAGGGGGAGGAAAGGATGGAGGCGAGAAGACGATCAGACCTTGATCTTGACCAACTGTAGGCTGGAGTGACAGACACACGGACGCACGGATAGACGGAGGGACAAGCAATCACGCTGGCGGTCAGGTTTGGAGCGATTGCAAAGGGTCGCAGTGTGACCGCAAGCTGTTGGATTGAACAGACAGACGGGCAGAAAGACAGACATGCTGTGACTTGGACTTGCACTCTCGCTGATGGTAACAGTCCTGAGTTTTTGGCGAACATCTCATTTGTGACATTTTTATATTTAGTCAAGTTTTGACTAAATATTTTAACATCGAGGGGGAATCGAAACGAGGGTCGTGGTGTATGTGCGTCTGTCTGTCTGTCTGTCTGTGTGTGTGTGTAGAGCGATTCAGACTAAACTACTGGACCGATCTTTATGAAATTTGACATGAGAGTTCCTGGGTATGAAATCCCCGAACGTTTTTTTCAGTTTTTTGATAAATGTCTTTTATGACGTCATATCCGGCTTTTCGTGAAAGTTGAGGCGGCACTGTCACGCCCTCATTTTTCAACCAAATTGGTTGAAATTTTGGTCAAGTACTCTTCGACGAAGCCCGGGGTTCGGTATTGCATTTCAGCTTGGTGGCTTAAAAATTAATTAATGACTTTGGTCATTAAAAATCGGAAAATTGTAAAAAAAAATAAAAATTTATAAAATGATCCAAATTTACGTTTATCTTATTCTCCATCATTTGCTGATTCCAAAAACATATAAATATGTTATATTCGGATTAAAACCAAGCTCTGAAAATTAAATATATAAAAATTATTATCAAAATTTTTTTTTCGAAATCAATTTAAAAACACTTTCATCTTATTCCTTGTCGGTTCCTGATTCCAAAAACATATAGATATGATATGTTTGGATTAAAAACACGCTCAGAAAGTTAAAACAAACAGAGGTACAGAAAAGCGTGCTATCTTTCTTAGCGCAACTACTACCCCGCTCTTCTTGTCAATTCCACGTGCACTGCCTTTGCCACGGGCGGTGGAGTGACGATGCTACGAGTATACGGTCTTGCTGCGTTGCGTTGCGTTCAGTTTCATTCTGTGAGTTCGACAGCTACTTGACTAAATATTGTATTTTCGCCTTACGCGACTTGTTTTTCTTATTTTCTTTTTAACTTGTTGAGAACCAAACCGTGAAGCTGCGAAATTACAGCACTCATACAAAAGGAACAATTATGCAAAGAAGTAACAAACGGTAAAACCAAAAGGAAGTTAGCGCTCAGCAAAAGAGACAATAGTTACTGAGACTTTACAGTTTCGATAACAGTGTAAATATGCAGTAACATCGACTTTCACGGTCAAGGGTGGAATGTAAAACTAGGGATACTCTGCACTTTTCAACGTTATTTTCCTTCCGTTATTGTCCTTTAATCCTGCTGCAAGTACTAATACCGGGAGTTTGCAATGGGCACCTCTACACATGCTTGTATTGACATGCCCACTGATATGACAGCAACAACAGAGAGATAAAAAGTCCTTCAATGCGACTTAAACGTCCGATGCAAGGGAACTTGCACACTCTGTTAAAGGAACAGTTTTCAAACACTGACATTCCTGTACGGGGGAAAAACACACACAACAAAACAAAATTAAAAGCAGCAACAACAAAATAAACATAATAATAAAAACCAACAAAACACAAGAAAGGAAAAAGAAAACTAACAAGTCAAGTCAAGTACTTTATTGTTTTGGGCCCAGAGGGCTTTGAAACAAAGATATAACTTTGACAAAAAAAGGTAACAAATCAGACAGTTAATATATGTATACAAATTGAGCGGACAAATACAACAAAACTATACAACCAAAATAAATTGGCAATATACACTTCCATACATACAAACAAAAAGAAAAGAAAAATAGGTTTAACAAAATCAGGTAAGAAATCAGACAGATAAT
>NC_090250.1:34991002-35003502 GCF_037325665.1 Littorina saxatilis | reverse complement strand
AAAGTCATACCTTTGCCAAAGAAAAAAGGTTCTCAAGACTTAAATGATTTTAGACCTATATCTTTGTTATCTGTATTATCTAAGCCTCTTGAAAGGCATGTTCAAAAACATCTGGTTACTTATTTGGAGGACCACAATCTCTTGCATCAACTTCAGTCTGGTTTTCGCTCTCAACATTCATGTAACACTGCCCTTGCCAGATTAACTGATTCATGGTACTCATCCATCAATAGGTTAGACATTTCTGGTGATGTTTTCTTGGACCTAAAAAAAGCTTTTGACCTCGTGGATCACGAGATCCTTCTACAGAAATTAAAGTGTTATTTGAAAAGTTCTAGCACTGTCGCTTTTTTTTACTCTTATCTTAAAGAGAGGGTTCAATCTGTATACGTACACGATACGTACTCTTCTCAGGGCACTGTGAAATGTGGAGTGCCACAGGGGTCTGTTTTAGGACCTGTATTATTTTGCATGTATATAAATGATTTGCCCTTGTACCTACAGTCCGAATCTGTTGAGTGTCATATGTTAGCAGATGATACTACCTTACATGCAACAGGGAAAAGCCCTGCACAAATTCAAGACAAATTACAACAGAGCCTAAACGATGTTTCTGAGTGGTGTTCTGCAAATCGTATGCTTATTAATCCAGTTAAAACAAAGTCTATGATAATCAGCACTCGCCAAAAACATCAACTTTCAGAAGTGACTCTGAGTCTGTCCCTAAATGAGCACTCCATTGAGCAAGTAGCTGAGCACCGTTTACTGGGACTTACTGTTGATAATAATCTCAAATGGCAGACTCACATCAATGGAATCTGCAAAAAAATTGCTAAAAACCTGTTTCTTTTGTCAAAGTTACAAAGCATTATTAATCTAGACACAAGGAAACTATTTTACAATGCCCACATAAAACCCCATATTGATTATGCTTCCATAGTATGGGACGGGTGTAGTGAAGTTCACTTGAAGAAGCTGAACTCGCTCCAGCGTAGAGCTGCTAAACTAGTTCTGCCCAGTCCATCTCTTTCTACAAAGGAAAAGATGAAAAGTATTGGGATGTTAAGCTTAAAAAAGCAGCTTTTGTATAATAAATGTTCATTTATGTATAAAGTCGTCTATAAGGACGCCCCAACATATCTTATACAACTCTTCAAATCATCTCCGTCATATTATTCAAACACTCGAAATAACCTTGCCTTGTCAAGGCCCCGCATCGATTTGTTTAAAACTAGTTTTTCTTATTCTGGTGCGTTCCTTTGGAATTCACTACCTGTAAATATCAAGTCATGTCTGTCATTATCTTCTTTTAAAAGACAGCTCCAAAAGCACCTCTCTAACGACTAAGTCGGTGTACAATTTGTGCGAGTGTGTGTGAAAGAGAAAGTGTATAGTATGCTTCCATTAACAAGCACACTTTTGAATTTTTTATTTTTATTTTGTTATACTTTTCCCCACATAATTTTGTTTTATTTGATTTTTTGTTTAAATGTTTTCATTCTTCATATTTGTTCTTTGTTTCATGTGTGTATTATAGAAGGGACTAGCTGTAAGAAAGGACCATATGGACCTAATGCTATCATCCCTCGGTAATAAAGTTTTCGAGTTCGAGTTCGAGTTCTCTCTCTTCCTCCCCCGCCTCTCTCTAAAGTGCCACTATATATTTCATCATTATGTAAGAGAGCTACCGACAGATATGGATCTGCCAAACTTAATCCCACTAATTCCAATAATAGACCTTTATAAAACCAGTCTTGCCTTTTCCGGTACATCAATTTGGAACACACTGCCATCATCCTTCAAACGCTTGAAGTCCCTGAAAAGTTTCAAAAAGGCTGTTCATAATCACCCCAAAACCTCCACACCCAGACACACCCGCACACTCCCCCCCCCCCCCCCCTCACACACACACACATGTTCATCCCTTACCGTTGTTCTCTTCATTACAACTGCTGTGGTCAATATTTGAACCGTAGCCTGGGCGTATAACGATCTAGGGGAGGAAACCCAAAGCCTTGTTTCTGTTCTTCATTTTATACAAGAGTTTGTTCCCATGTTGAATACGCTCGCTCAGAGTACTGCCACGTCAATCTCATTCTGTGTATGTAGATATCTGTCTGTCTGTCTGTTTGTCTGCCTGCCTGCCTGCTTGCCTGCCTGCCTGCCTGCCTGCCTACCTGCCTGCCTGTCTGCCTGCCTGCCTGCCTGCCTGCCTGCCTGCCTGTCTGCTTGTCTGCCTGTCTGTCTCGTACACTTATGTCTGCAAACTATGTACAATACAAAAAACATGACAATTGTGTTTCTGTCGACATCTGTATGTCTGTTTGTCTGTTTGTCTGTTTTTCTGTTTGTCTGTGTGTCTGTGTGTCTGTTTGTCTGGATGCCTGGCTGCCTGGCTGCCTGGCTGTCCGTCTGTGTCCTAGTTCTTCTTTACAAGGTCAAGCTAGCTATCTATCCGTTCTTTTGAGACCGGCTTTTTTTCTCAGCGCTTTGAACCTCATAAAATCGGAGGCACCGCAGTTCTCCCTTTCTGCTGCATATTCCCTTGACAAATCTTGTCACTCTCATACTAAACATGTCTTTTCATTTAATTAGGATCATGATTTTAAGCTGGGTAAGTGAGAGGTGTGCTCTATTTTTAGACTTTGTTTTACACTGACACGTAAAGGTGTTGCAGCCTTTCAACGCCAAAAACAGTACAGGCACGAATTTAGGATTTGTTTCTTTGCAAAACATTTCAGTTTTTGTCTTTAAAGGTCCCTGATTTAAAATCCTAAGAAAATTGGTTTTTCTGTCCTAAAAAGTGAAATTTACATGTTTTATAAGTCAGAATTGTTGGGGTTGGTTTTTTTGCGACTTTAAATGGTAAAACATTTAGTTTTGGGGAAACATTCATCTTCAAGAAAAATAAAAACACAATTTTGAAGTATTTGTATTCAACTCTCAACAGGTCCCATCATGCAGTAACAGAGCATTATCTTCAAATGTATGAACAGTATTTGGTTCCCTGGGTAGATATCATATACACAATATAAATTGTGTTTGTTTTTTGTTTTGGTTTTTTTTTGGTTTTAAGACCGTTGGCAGAATTCCTAAAATCATTCCTCTCTATAATTCATAGTCTCTCTGTTATTGCACAGATACATCATTTCTGGCGAAACAGTAAGAAGATTGAACAGTTAGTCCAAAGTAGAATATAAGTATTTCCTAATTATGGCACTGGTGCTCAACAAACGATTCTAAAATAAACTGCCTCAAATTTTGTCAAAAGGATGTCATATGTGAAGAAATCATTTTGTAAATGATCACTTTATACCAAGGAAGAGGAGGATGATGACAAAATATCATAAATAAAAAAATAAATAAAAAAAAATAAAAATAAAAATATATCATCTAACCATGATTTCATGGTGTTTGAATTACTTAAGAATTCTGAGAACCCAAACACGTTTTGGGACCAACATTTCGTGCAACCTCTGGCCTTTAAACAGCACAGTTTTAAACAAACAAACGTGTTGGTAAAACGAACGGGTATAGCTGCTTCTCACAACAAACTCAATCAGCAAATGTTCTTCTGGAACAAAGCCGGTATTCCGTCTCAGTGCTACTTGGATTAAAATTCACAAACTAAGCTGGGTGAGAGGTGGGCCCTTGTGTTATTTCTCAGCATTTGTGTAACATCAACAAGTTATTTCTGTCGCCTGTGGGCGCGGCACTGCGTCAGACCACTGCAAAGTGTATTGATTTTTCATTCTCTAGTTCGTGTTAGTTTCTTGCGTGCGCTGATCGTTTCGCCAAGCAACTTGAAGAGAAACAATGATCGAAGGATGATCTGCTGGTCACTGTTACTTTCAAACGCGTCCACGCCCTACCTTGTTTTCTTCGCGCTAGTGTTATGCTGGTGTTGACGAATCTACTAGTGAACGGTTTGCGTAAATAGTGTGTGCATGTTAGACATAGGTGTTTACAGTGTTGTAATTATATAGAAATATCTTGCGAAGAAAAATACTTTTTAATACAATAGCCTTAGCACAACGAGTTAATACCGTGTATGTTGTTGTCTGTGTTTTTACTGAGCGTGCATGCCTGCATCCTTTTCCCGCTTGTTTTAAAGGCACACTCCTTCCCGCGTGAAACCGGCACGGTTGGCCTAGTGGTAAGGCGTCCGCCCCGTGATCGGGAGGTCGTGGGTTCGAACCTAAGACTTTAAAATTGGCAATCTAGTGGCTGCTCCGCCTGGCGTCTGGCATTATGGGGTTAGTGCTGGGACTGGTTGGTCCGGTGTCAGAATAATGTGACTGGGTGAGACATGAAGCCTGTGCTGCGACTTCTGTCTTGTGTGTGGCGCACGTTATATGTCAAAGCAGCACCGCCCTGATATGGCCCTTCGTGGTCGGCTGGGCGTTAAGCAAACAAACAAACAAATTCCCGCGTGATGAACTGTTCGGCTCATCGCCTCATACTACCTGGTCAAGCTTTTACATGGAAGAGGTTCTTCACTCCGCTTGGTCACGTACAAAAGTTGACAAACCGGTGCACAGTGGTAGATTTTTTGTGGGAATTAACTTCGTAATTCACCAAAACATTTCAACTCTCCACAGGAAGCAGACAGGGTGTTCATTTTTCGGTTTTCGTCTAAGTGGATGGATCGGGCTACTCCGTGTAAAAACCTGGCCAAAGCCGAGGTGGCGAACCCACACACACACACACACACACTCACACACACACACACACTCAAACTCACAGATACACACACACACACACACACACACACACACACACACACGCCTACACATGCAAGCACGTACGTACGCACGCACGCACGCACGTACGCTCACACGCACGCACGCACACACACACACACACACACACACACACACACACACACACACACACACAAACACACACACACATACATAAACACACATTCACACAAACACACACACACACACACAATCGAACACACACACACACAGACAGGCAGACCGACAGACAGACAGACTGACAGACACACACACACACACACACACACACACACACACACACACACACACACATATATATATATATATATATATATATATATATATATATATATATATATATATATATATATATATATATATCCCATGACCTCCCTTCTTTGTCTCTGTAACTTCAGTATGGGTATATATGTTGTATTTTTATAGCTCAATAAATACATCATGGACTCCAAAAAATATATGATAGTGCAGATTCCGATTTGGGCAAAGGACTACTTTCCTCCCGACCTTTGACCTCGCTCGCGCCGAACAATGTGACACATTTGTATGAAGTTCTAAAATCGTATTGCACGGCTCAGAAAACCATATCAGTTGCACGCAAAAATGAATCTCAGAACTGATCTGATGTATGAGATGCAATAAGCAAAAGTTTCTTTCATTATGAAAGCAATGCAGGTCGAAAAAAACGAACATTCAACTTACAAGATAACCAGATGCTAGCGAACCAAAACAAAAACACGAGTACCCTCCCCTTGCATCGTTAGCAGACGACTTTTGAGAATCTGTCGGTAGTGTGTTTTGCCGGTGTGCGCCTTCAGCTATCAAACATCGGCTGTTTCACGTGTTTTGCGAGCAAGTCTACTCTTTTGCCTGGCTCTGCAGTAAGTCCACATATTTTTCCGTAATCCAGTCATATTCCTTCAAAATGCAATCAATCGGCGGTGACAGACGTGTCGGTCGCGTTTTCCTCTCACCCATACCAGTTTAAGTTCATCCATGCAAACACACTCACAAAACAGTTTATCACGTAGATACATTTCAAATAGGGAGCAAATGGTTAAATCTAAACCCACATATTTGTTCCCTAAGATTTGCTTCTCTGTCAATAAGCCTAATTACACACGTTCGAGAAAAACAACGTGGAATCAATTCTGAATCGAGTAAGCCAAATGGGTCCCAAACCCGTTTCGCCCGTTCTGCCGACCTGAAACGCAAAACAAAAGAATTGTGCGATTCAACTAAACTAATTTCTATTCGACTTCATTACTTTCTTGCAACTTATGAACCTTTACTTAAAGCTTTTAAATGGTCTGAAAGTAGTGTTACCGCGTACTTATCGATGCACTCATTCGTTTTATTTTTTCAGCGACGGTCACTTAGTTTAAGGTTGCAAAAGGGCTAAGTCTCGCTGGCAACAGTTTTACCCTGCACAGATCGCAACAGTGCCGCTAGTAGTCTACACTTTGTGTTTGATGGTAGAATGGGATATACAGATTACAACACTCGTGGTTTTTTTATATGGCTTGTATTTCAGTCAAGACCCAGCGGGAATATCAATCGAGAGACACTCGCCAGAGGCTCGTGTCTCCCGATGATATTCATCCGCTGGGTCTTGACTGAAATACAAGCCATATAAAAAACCACTCGTGTTGTAACCTATACATATACGGCTTGTGTGTGTCTGTCTGTCACTTCGCGATGCACGGCCAAAGTTCTCGATGGATCTGCTTCAAATTTGGTGGGCATATTCAGGTAGACCCCGGACACAATCTGGTCGATGAATTTTCAACACGTGCTCTCAGCGCGTAGCGCTGAACCGATTTTGGTTTTTATGGTTTTTCTGTACATCCATTCCCAGTAACTCTTCCTTATCTTCTCCAGTGTTTTGCGCGTTTATCTCCCTTCCTTCGTGTGGCGTCAATCGCGTACGGAGCCGGGTACCCGGCTTCCCGGCGAAGCCGGGTATTCGGCTCTACTTCTTCTCGGCGAAGCCGGGTATTCATCTAGTGCCGAATTCACGTAATTGCCGATTCCGCGTAATGGGCAACATTTTTGCCCATTTCGCGGAATCGGCAAAACGCTGCCCAATACGTGAAATCGGCAGCGTTTTGCCGAAATCGCGTAAACGCCTCTAAAACTCGCCTATTTCGCGAATTCGGCAGCCGATTACGCGGAATGGGCAGCCGATTACGCGTAGTGGGCAAGTTGCCCATTACGCGAAATCGGCAATAGCAAGTTGTGTGTGTGTGTGTGTGTGTGTGTGTGTGTGTGTGTGTGTGTGTGTGTGTGTGTGTGTGTGTGTGTGTGTGTGTGTGTGTGTGTGTGTGTGTGTTCTCTCTCTCTCTCTCTCTCTCTCTCTCTCTCTCTCTTATTTATTTTAATAAACTTGCTTCTGAGAAGAAAGATACCGCTTCCTTATGGAGAGCAATAAACGAAGTAACTGCAAAATGAAAAACCTGACAACATTCAACTTCGGTTGGTATTTCACCCAGTGCCTTTAATGATTATTTCTTATCTCTTCCTAGTAAGCTTTTGGAGTCTACCTATAGGTAAAATGACAAAAGCGAGTATGAATGCCCACAATTTCTTCAATTATTTTGCCAGGCCAATATGAAAGAAGTTGAACCTTTTAACATCCCATTCATTGCAGTCCACGAAGTCGGGCGACTAATAACTGACTTGAGTAATAAAAAGTCAATGGGACCCGATAACATACCCGCTTCCTTACTCAAGTTAGCGTTACCCTTTCTTGTTGAGCCAATTACGTATGCGTACAACTTATGTATTGACCGAAATGTGTTTCCAGAAATATTTAAAACCGCAAAAGTAATTCCACTTCCCAAAACAAAAGACTAAACCGACATAAACAATTTTAGGCCAATTTCGCTATTGTCTGTTCTATCAAAACCATTAGAAAAACATGTACAAAAGTGCTTGCTTCTCCACATGGAAAGCCGTGGTCTTTTCGCTCCATCTCAATCAGGATTTCGCCCTAAACATTCGTGTCACACAGCTCTCGTTAAACTATGCGATACATGGCTCTCTGCCAATCCCATTAACCATTCGGAAACAGTCTGCGCCGTCTTCCTCGATTTTAAGAAAGCGTTTGATATTGTTGATCACACAATTCTGTTAAAGAAATTATCTTGTTATTTAGGCGACGCATCCTACTTACCTTTTTTTCGTTCTTATTTAGCGAACAGAACGCAGTCCAGAAAGGGAAAGAAAGCAGTCATTGAGACACAGTCACTGCCACCCGAAAAACAGCAAATGTAAAAACAAATAAAAATTACTACCAAACTGCATGTCAGCCAAGCTATAACCTGTGTTTGAGGTACTGAAAGATGAAAATAGCAGCTTAACTTGTATTTTTGAGAAGCGTTTTTTTTCTCACAATTATGCGTAATTCTTCATGTTCATCTATTTGTTCATCTTTTCCTATTATCGTTCTCTTGTTTCGAAAATAAATGTTTGCCTCGTTTGCATCACTAGTATACTGTGTGTGTGTGTGTGTGTGTGTGTGTGTGTGTGTGTGTGTGTGTGTGTGTGTGTGTGTGTGTGTGTGTGTGTTTGTGAGTGTGTGTGCGTGCGTGCTAAAAAGTATATTATCACAGTCATGGTCAGTATCGACGACAACACACACACACACACACACACACACACACACACACACACACACACACACACACACACACACACACACATACACACACACACACACACACAAACACACACACACAAACAAACATACACACTAAACTCACTATTGCCGATTTCGCGTAATGGGCAACTTGCCTATTACGCGTAATCGGCTGCCGATTCCGCGTAATCGGCTGCTGAATTCGCGAAATAGGCAAGTTTTAGAGTCCTTTACGCGATTTCGGCAAAACGCTGCCGATTTCACGTATTGGGCAGCGTTTTGCCGATTACGCGAAATGGGCAAAAATGTTGCCCATTACGCGTAATCGGCAATTACGTGAATTCGGCACGACATATATACACACACACACACACACACACACACACACACACACACAATCAGACCGATTCAAAGAAGATCCTGAGAAGTAGCGTGCTTTTACGGTGGTGTGTTATGAGCTTAAAAGCACTTCTTGGTTTGTGTATGCATGGCTACAAGGTAAAGATTCTTTTGAGCGGAAACATGCGAATTTAGTACAAAAGACATGGTTGTAATGCATCAACCAAATACAATGTTCGATAAACGTGAGGACTGCATAATTGAGTATGTTTTCAGTCAACCGTTTCATTCAAGAATCAAATCATGTCAGACTGAATGAAGAGAATAAATGAATACATACGACATGATATCCTGGTTCATTCAAAATATCCACAAGTAATATATTTGCCTTCATTCAACCGTTTCAATAATACACAGACCATATAATACGCCTAGGGCTTCTGCTTTGTATTTTTTTTGAATACATTCTGCCAATGACTGACATGGTTTGGGGGAAGCTCTTTGTTATTTACATTGGTTACGGTGCTGACAATGAGAACTTCAAATTGTGTCTGGGGGAAAAAAATCCCTCGCCGAACGTGGGGATTGAACTCACGCCGATATAGCGACAACTTGTTTTAAAGCCAGCGCCACTACCGACTGAGCTATTCCCCCAGGGCTATTCACAAAATATGATCTTGTCACAGATCCTGAATAGATTGTCGCATATGCGCAATTACTAACTGCGTAATCTGTCTCAAATTGTCACATCTGCAGAGACAGTTTGTCACAGAAAGTGCGACAGAAGTGCCGGGCATGAGAGAGCTGCCTTCATTTAACAGCAACATGCGCTTTGAGCTCGTTCCGGTAACGTTTCTTTCGAACGTATTGGGGTAGGATTTGAAATTCTTTGTGTAAAACTGTTGATCCTAATAATTCTTTGTCATAACACATACTTTAATGTTATAGAAAATCGTAGTGTGTCCGATATCAGTGATCGTGTGATAAGCCAGAGCGCGGTAGCACTCATGACGCTCGGTGCTGGTGTTTCAACCTGTATTGACTAATGGAGACTCGCCGCCTCGTTTTGTGGTTCAAGAACACACATGCATACCCTCACACAAACAAACACACACACACACACACACACACACACACACACACACACACACACACACTGTGACACACACACACACACACACACACACACACACACACACACTGTGACACACACACACACACACACACACTCACACACACATTCTGTTTCTCCTGCTTTTCTTCTATTTCTTTTAATTCTGTCTTTCTTGGCTGCTTATGTCAGACCCAGTTCTGCGCCGTAATGTAACTGTCACAAACAGAAAACAATACAACCGTTCTTGATGAGCTGGCTTCGGCGAGATTTTATCGTCACTAACAAAAAGAAATACAGCCGTACTTGACAAATACTGTCCCCCGCCCACAAGACCTCCGCCACTTGATGCCGCACAGGCGCCAGACACATCAATAGTAGATGGGGTTTTTCTAGGCAATGATAATTATAGAATAAGGGTATTTATATGGCGCAAATACCACTGTACATCATTTCCTAGTGACTTACATTACTTACAAAACGTTTAACTATGCATACACATGACTGCAAAGACCAAAACGTGGTTGAACATGAAGCAATTCTACGTGTATCGGGCGCCTGTTTTTGAAGCTTCTAACTAGACCTTCTTTAAAACTATTCTGAGTCTGTGCGTAAACCGATTAATTGGACCTTCCTGAAGCTATTTTTGTGCGTCTGGCGCCTGTTTTTAAAGCTACAAACTAAACCTCCCTGAAGCTATTTTCGGTGCGTCAAGAGCCTGTTTTTGGAGCTTCTAACTAGACCTTCCTGAAGCTATTCTTGGTGTCTCTGGCGCCTCTTTTTGAAGCTACATTGTACTAACTAGACTCTCCTGCAGCTATTCTGGGTGTCTAGCGCCTGTTTTTAAAGCGACTAACTTAGACCCTCCTGAAGCTATTCTGGGACCGGCACGGTTGGCCTAGTGGTAAGGAGTCCGCCCCGTGATCGGGAGGTCGTGGGTTCGAACCCCGGCCGGGTCATACCTAAGACTTTAAAATTGGCAATCTAGTGGCTGCTCCGCCTGGCGTCTGGCATTATGGGGTTAGTGCTAGGACTGGTTGGTCCGGTGTCAGAATAATGTGACTGGGTGAGACATGAAGCCTGTGCTGCGACTTCTGTCTTGTGTGTGGCGCACGTTATATGTCAAAGCAGCACCGCCCTGATATGGCCCTTCGTGGTCGGCTGGGCGTTAAGCAAACAAACAAACAAACAAACAAGCTATTCTGGGTGTATCTAGCGCCTGTTTTTAAAGCGACTAACTAGACCCCCTGAAGCTATTCTGGATGTATCTAGCTCCTGTTTTTAAAGCAACTAACTTAGACCCCCCTGCAGCTATTCTGAGTGTCTTGCGCCTGTTTTTAAAGCGACTAACTTAGACCCTCCTGAAGCTATTCTGGGTGTATCTAGCGCCTGTTTTTAAAGCGACTAACTAGACCCTCCTGAAGCTATCCTGGGTGTACCTAGCACCTGTTTTTAAAGCGACTAACTAGACCCCCTGAAGCTATCCTGGGTGTATCTAGCGCCTGTTTTAAGCGACTAACGAGACCCTCCTGAAGCTATTCTGGGTGTATCTAGCGCCTGCTTTTAAAGCGACTAATTAGACCTTCCTAAAGCTATTATCCTTGTGTCTGCCGTCTGTTTATAAAGCTCCTAACTAGACCCTCCTGATGCTATTCTGGGCGTATCTAGCGCCTGTTTTTAAAACGACTAACTAGACGCTCCTGGTGCTATTCTGTGTGTATCTAGCGCCTGTTTTAAAGCGACTAACTGGACCCCCTGGTGCTATTCTGGGTGTATTTAGGGCCCGTTTTTAAAGCGACTAACTAGACCCTCCTGAAGCTATACTGAGTGTATCTAGCGCCTGTTTTTAAAGCGATTAACTAGACCCTTCCTGAAGCTATTCTAGCGCCTGTTCTAATAGCGACTAACTAGACCCTCCGGAAGCTATTTTGTGTGTATCTAGCGCCTGTTTTTTAACCGTCTAACTAGAACCTCCTGGTGCTATTCTGGGTGTATCTGGCGCCTGTTTTTAAAGCGATTAACTAGACCTCATGAAGCTATACTGGGTGTATATAGCGCCTGTTTTTAAAGCGACTAACTAGACCCTCCTGAAGCTATTCTGGATGTATCTAGCGTCCGTTTTTAAAGCGACAAACTAGACCCCCCTGAAGCTATCCTGGGTGTATCTAACGCCTGTTTTTAACGGACTAACTCGACCCTCCTGAAGCTATTCTGGGTGTATCTAGCGCCTGTTTTTAAAGCGACTAACTAGACCCTCCTGGTGCTATTCTGTGTATCTAGCGCCTGTTTTAAAGCGACTAACTAGACCCCCCTGAAGCTATTCTGGGTGTATCTAGCGCCCGTTTTTAAAGCAACTAACTTGACCCTCCTGAAGCTATACTGAGTGTATCTAGCGCCTGTTTTTAAAGCGACTAACTAGACCCTCCTGAACCTATTTGGAATCATGTTACTATTCCTGTTAGTGTACATATGCGTGCGCGAGTGTAGTATGCTTCGTATGGTATTTTTATCTGTTGTCTTATTATTTGTTTTGTCTTTTAATGTGCACCACACTGAAATTTTTCTGTATGAGATAATAAAGTATTCGTATTCGTATTCGTATTCTGGGTGTATCTAGCGCCTGTTTTAATATCGACTAACTGGACCC
>NC_090250.1:34958502-34986002 GCF_037325665.1 Littorina saxatilis | reverse complement strand
TCGAACCCCGGCCGGGTCATACCTAAGACTTTAAAATTGGCAATTTAGTGGCTGCTCCGCCTGGCGTCTGGCATTATGGGGTTAGTCACGTGCTAGGACTGGTTGGTCCGGTGTCAGAATAATGTGACTGGGTGAGACATGAAGCCTGTGCTGCGACTTCTGTCTTGTGTGTGGCGCACGTTATATGTCAAAGCAGCACCGCCCTGACTATGGCCCTTCGTGGTCGGCTGGGCGTTAAGCAAACAAAGAAACAAACAAAGTTTGGACAGAAAGTTGCAACATGGTTTCTCCGAATTTTCCCAAAACCATACACCACCTTTTTACCTTACGTTGAAATGAAAGATGGCGTGTTGACCATATAAGAAACATTAAATTGCAATCAAAGAGTGTACACAATAAATGTACGTCATTCAGCGATACCATTATTTTTTCGTTCATCGTACAACAATCGTCTGGGTCTTTTGTCGGCTGTGTAAGTTGATCATTGTCATTGCTACTGTTGGCAGCAGGGGCGGAGCAGCCCGAGGGGGGGGGGTTACAACCTGGGGTCCAGGGGTCGGTAGAGGTGGCAACTGGGGGGTCTGGGAGGCAAAGCCCCCCTGAAGCTGAAGAAATTTAGCTATCTTATAAACAATTTAATGCTTGTATGTAATTTCTTACGAGAAAACTTTTTATGTAAAATGTTAAATTTTAATGTCTAATGTAAAGCGCCATGAGACTGCCATTCGGCGGTGAACAGCGCTATAAAAGAATGTTTTATTGTTATTATTATTAATAATTTGTGGCTTATCCGTGATTTTAAACATGATCAACTGGTGTCAGCAGCCACTCATTATTTCTTTTAAAGTTAGTATTAAATAATGGCAATTTATCTTCCATGATATCTGCTCCCGACATCATATAGTATGGTTAGAAGAAAGACATGTCGCATAGGAGTGGCAGTTAAAACTGTACAAAAATGATACTGATTAAACAATTAACACTTCCCCCGGCTTTACAGATAGAAACAACATTCACAAACTTTTTTTTTTTTTTTTACAGTCGAGGGGGGGGGGGGGGTCCGGAACCCCGGTAACCACCCCCCTAATCCGCCCCTGGGCAGACAGAGATTAGTTTAGCGTGTATCATCATACTCTCTAACAAATCGAGTTTTTAATCTCTATCCATTACTGACAGTGTTTTGTTGGTCTTGCAGTGTGTCCCGATCAGTTCTACGGACTCGACTGTCTAGAAGAGTGTCATTGTTTGAACAACAGCGTATGTGACAAGGTGCTGGGATTCTGTCCTGGTAACAAATGCCATCCAGACTGGACCAAATTTGCTTGCAGTAAACGTGAGTACCGACTGTCGTATTTTCTCTGTGCGTCGTATTCTCTGCAAATCTGGCTGCCTGTCTGGCTGTGTTTTTACATTTAGTCAAGTTTTGACTAAATGTTTTAACGTAGAGGGGGGAATCGAGACGAGGGTCGTGGTGTATGTGCGTGCGCGCGTGTGTGTGTGTGTGTGTGTGTGTGTGTGTGTGTGTATGTGTGTGAGTGTGAGTGTCTGTGTGTGTCTGTGTGTGTGTGTATGTGTGTGTAGTGCGATTCAGACTAAACTACTGACGTTTTTTTCATTTCTTTGATAAATGTCTTTGATGACGTCATATCCGGATTTTCGTGAAAGTTGAGGCGGCACTGTCACGCCCTCATTTTTCAACCAAATTGGTTGAAATTTTGGTCAAGTAATGTTCGACGAAGCCCGGATTTTGGTATCGCATTTCAGCTTGGTGGCTTAAAAATTAATGAATGACTTTGGTCATTAAAAATCTGAAAATTGTAAAAAACAATTTGTTTTTATAAAACGATCCAAATTTACGTTCATCTTATTCTCCATCATTTGCTGATTCCAAAAACATATAAATATGTTATATTTGGATTAAAAACAAGCTCTGAAAATTAAATATACAAAAATTATTACCAAAATTAAATTGTCGAAATCAATTTAAAAACACTTTCATCGTATTCCTTGTCGGTTCCTGATTCCAAAAACATATAGATATGATATGTTTGGATTAAAAACACGCTCAGAAAGTTAAAACGAAGAGAGGTACAGAAAAGCGTGCTATCGTTCTCAGCGCAACTACTACCCCGCTCTTCTTGTCAATTTCACTGCCTTTGCCGTGAGCGGTGGACTGACGATGCTACGAGTATACGGTCTTGCTGCGTTGCATTGCGTTCAGTTTCATTCTGTGAGTTCGACAGCTACTTGACTAAATGTTGTATTTTCGCCTTACGCGACTTGTTTATGTCTTACTGTCTGTCTGTCTGTTTGTCTGTCATGTCTGTCTTTCCGTGCTTCTCTCTGTCTCTGTCTCTCTCTGTCTCTCTCTGTCTCTCTCTCTGTCTCTGTCGCTGCTGTCTGTCTGCATGTCTCTCTCTGTCTCTCTCTCTCTCTCTCTCTCTCTGTCTCTCTGTCTGTCTGTCTGTCTGTCTGTCTGTCTGTCTGTCTCTCTCTCTCTCTTTCTCTCTCTCTCTCTTTCTCTCTCTCTCTCTCTCTCGCTCTCTCTCTCTCTCTTCTCTCTCTCTCTCTCCTCTCTCTCTCTCTCTCTCTCTCTCTCTCTCTCTCTCTCTCTCTCTCTCTCTCTCTCTCTCTCTCTCTCTCTCTCTCTCTCTCTCTCTCTCTCTCTCTCTCTCTCTCTCTCTCTCTGAGTGTTTCATTATTCTAATACTGTTGTGAAATGTGTTTAGACGAATAGCAGGAAACACAAGAAGCTAACACAAACAAAAAGTCAAAACAATGGATGACCCATAACTGATTCCTGATTCACCATGAATGTACATGCATAGTGCTACATCATTACAAGTGTAAAATCCATGCAGACTTTCTTTTCATGCACGAGAGCCAACGCATTATAATCCGTCCAACGTCTCAGAAATTCCTTGTGAAGATATTGTCCTTCGTGACGTGGGTATTATGTGACGTAATATCCATCTCACGCAGGTAAACCGAAGTTAGCTCTTCCGCCTAACGTCACCAAGGCACTATGTAACGTCATCACCCTTGCGTGGCCTGCCTGGAGTGCGGAGAGGGACTTCGGGGACATAAGTTTACCTGTGTATGACTACAGGTAAATGTAATACTGTGAGCAATGGGGAGTTAGAAAGGAGTGTGATGGCGGAGAGTTGTGTAGCATGTGCTTGCTTGTTTGCGCCTGTCTGTCTGTCTGTCTGTCTGTGTGTCTGTGTGTCTGTCTGTCTGTCTTTCTGCCTGCCTGTCTGTCTGTGTATCAACGATGCGGTTGACTCTTGACAATAAATTATGTCCTTCTCATGTAAGAGTTACGTTCACCACCACAACTCTGTCCAAGATTTTACATGGCAACGATTCACTTGGATATATATGTCACAGGGGAAACCGGAATCCAGGGGGATCTGGAATCGCCCTGGGGGAAATTGGAATTCTAGTTTCCCCTACGGGAAACTGGAATTCCAATATCAACTGGAAAATATCTAGTGGAGATTGGAATTCTAGTTTCACCTGGGGGAAACTGGAATCCTTTCTCTAGGGGAAACTGGAATTCTGATTTGCCCTAGGGGAAATTGGAATTTGTATTATAAATGGTTTTACTGCTGATAAAGAACTATATTTGAATGTTAACGTGAGTGATACTGTGTGTGTATGGTTGACAATTATTTATTTTCATTCCAACAATGACAATTAAAAGATATTCTAGCGAAAATAAAACACAATCAATGACCAGCCATGCATGTGTAATGTTCTATTCGGTATTCTTGCATGCTTTGCTGTCTGTGTGACACTTGGTGCCACATTCAAGTCCTGCTTTTCTGCAGCAACAGCGCTTTGTAGTACACGGCCCTTTACACTTGCACACGCTGGCACCAGATGGCACCCTTGAACCCGTATCACGCCATTTCACGGAGAGACGACACGCTTTGATGAGAGATATTTCCTCAAGCAAGTCTGGGTTAACCTCATTCAGGCTTTCAAAATGTACACTTCTCAAATCGGAAAGTTCTTCGCCTGCGATCCACGGCCCGAGGATTCCGGTGGCGGAGTACAATTTGTACAGGTGCCTTTGTCCACCAACAGGCTTTGACATGAGTACTTTGCACGGTAACAAGCGAGCATCACTATTAGCTCTGTCTACCTTGTGGATGTTCAAGCCCACAGTATCACCAAGAGAGTACACGTTCGTTCTCGAAGCCAATTTCTTCACGTACCGTGATTCTTGTTTCTTCGCGGCTTTCAAATATTTTTTTCTTGCTTGCATCCTTTCCTCTCTGTGTGAGTCACCTTCATCAACGTCAAACATTTGACTTCGCCTCCATGTCACAAACTGGCCGATCTCTATGCATTCCTCGAATGGATTGTCTTCCACAGGTATGAATTCGGCATCATGTACTTCAGTAACAGACACTACAGCGTGGCTACTTGTGTTCACCGACTGTCCATGGATCATGTTTCTACTTGGACACTCTGTGCCTGTGGCAATCATTCGGTGATCATGTAACAAAATGTATTCTCTGCCGCGCTTTCCATGGCTATGGTTGCTGACAGATTCCTCCAGGCGCCGAGGTGTATGCTGTGACGAGTCCGATGTATGCGGCACAGATTTCTCCAGGCGCCGAGGTGTATGCTGTGACGAGTCCGATGTATGCGGCACAGATTCCTCCAGGCGCCGAGGTGTATGCTGTGACGAGTCCGATGTATGCGGCACAGATTCCTCCAGGCGCCGAGGTGTATGCTGTGACGAGTCCGATGTATGCGGCACAGATTCCTTCAGGCGCCGAGGTGTATGCTGTGACGAGTCCGATGTATGCGGCACAGATTCCTCCAGGCGCCGAGGTGTATGCTGTGACGAGTCCGATGTATGCGGCACAGATTCCTCCAGGCGCCGAGGTGTATGCTGTGACGAGTCCGATGTATGCGGCACAGATTTCTCCAGGCGCCGAGGTGTATGCTGTGACGAGTCCGATGTATGCGGCACAGATTCCTCCAGGCGCCGAGGTGTATGCTGTGACGAGTCCGATGTATGCGGCACAGATTCCTCCAGGCGCCGAGGTGTATGCTGTGACGATTCCGATGTATGCGGCACAGATTCCTCCAGGCGCCGAGGTGTATGCTGTGACGAGTCCGAGGTATGCGGCACAGATTCCTCCAGGCGCCGAGGTGTATGCTGTGACGAGTCCGATGTATGCGGCACAGATTCCTCCATTTCAAGTTGCTGAAGAAAATCCTCGGAAAGGTCCTCTTCATGCAAAATCCCTTGACGAGACAGTTCCTGCCACAAAGACGAATTTGTCCTTGAAGGTTGTCCAAAAACCAGTTGGTAAGGTGACTTTCCGGTGGTGTCCGAGATTGAGGTATTTATGGCATGTACGACAAATTTCAACCCTTTTGTCCATTCGGAGCCGTGTTCATCCATCCATTTGCCCAACTTGATCTCAAGGTCACCGTTCCCACGTTCCACACAACCTGTGTATGAAGGAACGAAATGATTAGGAACGTTACTTTTATTCTCATTTCTTTCAATCTCCTTATTTCTCCGGGCAATAGTTATGGTATTGATTTAAAGGGGCCCTCCATACTGTTTTTTGGCAAATCACTTTATTAGCCTATCAAAATCCTCACAATGGAAAATGTTTGTGACAAAATTTGTATGTCTCAGAAGTACCTTGACGTCCAAGCAAACAATCTTCCGATAGTTTATTTTGCCTAGTTTTCTTTAGATTATCGGAATCCTCACATTGGTAAATATCTGTGACCGAATTTGTATGTCTAAAGTTATGAGCCAAAAATAGTTCTATAGTCGGGTGAGAACGCCAATTTATTAAAAAAAAGAGTGAAGGTCTCCCCGACTGCATTGCATTCAGAGCGCTCATTGATGCAGTTTATTGTGGAGGAATGCTAGCTTCCTCGAGATTAAAACTTGGGTAAAATTTAGAACTTAGGAAGGTTGGGATTCAGGTCAGCTAATAAAAAGACAGGGCAACAATTGCTCTGGACGGGCCCTTTAATAAAGGTGTAGAAGACATCCACAATTCATTGTTAATGCTAATAACTTTAAAAAGCAAAATGTCAAAACTTCAAATATGTGACGTTTTCTGAGATTTTGGTCAAAATTTCAGTTGTTCATCTTACCTTGGGATTGGGGATGGCGGGGTCTGCCATGGATGATCACCATTCCAGGCCACATCGTTGTCAGCTCATTGATCACCCTCGCAGTGAATTCCCGCCCGTTGTCGGTCTGCATAATCTTTGGCGCACCGAATACACTGAACTGATTGATCATAGCATCGGCGACTTCTTGTGCGCATTTGGACTTTAATGCGTACGCCCAGCTGAATTTCGTGAAATGATCACGGGCATGCAGCACCCACTTGAAATCACCATCAGGTCTATTTCTGTAGTCAATGAGATCAACTTGCAGACGCAGAAGAAAGGTGAGATTGATCATCGGCTTCCCAGATGGTGCATTTTGGTGGACTTTTCTTGTTGAGCAAGATGTACACGTTTTCAGGAAAACATCAATTGCGTCATACTTTATTCCAGAGTAATTGGTTTTCACCTCGTGCCATGTTTTGTCGCGCCCAGAATGGCACACTTCCTCATGACACGTCTTGATGGTCTCAAAGGTGTCTTCTTTTGTAACAAGAGGAGTTTTCGCCTTCACGCAGTAAACAAGTGTCCGAGTTCCAATTGTTTGGAGGCAAAAATGTTGGCCAGCCCTGTGTTTGAACTTGGCTCCTTGTGCACATTTCGCTCCTTTGGCCAGCTGAAGAGCTTGAAGAATATGGTTGTATTTGCTCTGTGATGTACAAAACGCCTCCTTCTTATTATCTTCTAAAGTCATGATATGATCTTCCAAGAGTTGGTAAAATTTATCTTTTTGCTCCATGGTAGAACATGTACAAGTAAGTACAACTGGTTTCACATTACAGTAAAACTACTGTCGCCAACCTAGGCAAACATGAAAGCAAGTAGCAGATTTTCCAGAGTTGTGTGTAAACAGTGTTCACATTGTTAAATATAAGAATGATTAACTCACACCACCGATGTGTGCATGATTCAAACATGAAAGCAAGTAGCAGATTTTCCAGAGTTGTGTGTAAACAGTGTTCACATTGTTAAATATAAGAATGATCAACTCACACCACCGATGTGTGCATGATTATCATTCCTCATGCTTTAAACTAAAGGGAAGTATGACTGATGATTACATACTCGGCTTATTGTCGAACTATGAGCGAAGTAATAGTGTAGGTAGTCATGTTTAATTCGCTTTGTAATTTGCAAAACATTCCACAAAGCATGTGTTAAATGCAAAACAATGTTTGTGAATATAATATTTATCAGCAGTGAAACCATTCATAATACAAATTCCAATTTCCCCTAGGGCAAATCAGAATTCCAGTTTCCCCTAGAGAAAGGATTCCAGTTTCCCCTAGGTGAAACTAGAATTCCAATCTCCACTAGATATTTTCCAGTTGATATGTGACCCTCCACCACGGAATGAGTCGCATGTCACCTTTTCATGATTTTCATATTTTTACATTTTCTTAGAGGGTTTTTTATTCTCTATCCAGTGGTGAAAACCGTTTTAGAAAAGAGCAAAAACTTTTCGAGTTATAAGCCTGTGACTATGGTGACCCTCACACTGTTACTAGACACCCCCCGGACTTATATTATGCCTAGCGCAGAACCGCGTGAGGTGACATGCGACTCATTTCGTGGTGGAGGGTCACATATTGGAATTCCAGTTTCCCCTAGGGGAAACTAGAATTCCAATTTCCCCTAGGGCGATTCCAGATCCCCCTGGATTCCGGTTTCCCCTGTGACATATATACCAAAACTGGTTGCTTTTTGTGCATGGTAGGAAATAAAGGCGGAATCAAATTTAGCAGATTTGATTTATGTGTCTCTTACAACAGTAATTCAGCACACACAATAAGTGTCATTGTTGAGGAAAGAAGTTAGACTTTGTTCTGCCCTTATGGAAGAATGCTTGTATCACATGTCAAAAGTCCGGAGAGATTTGTGTTGGTGTACATGATCGCTTTAACGGTGTCGTGCGACGGTTCCGTGCAACTTGCTGCATGCAGCGAAAGTGCACGGTGTCACTAAGGCCAACAAAAAAATAGTCTGTTTACGGTATCCCGACCGACCCTATTTTTTCGCGCGACCCTAGACTTTTTGGGGGGCATTTGGGGGAGAGAGAAAAAACAAGTCGCGTAAGGCGAAAATACAACATTTAGTCAAGTAGCTGTCGAACTCACAGAATGAAACTGAACGCAATGCAACGCAGCAAGACCGTATACTCGTAGCATCGTCAGTCCACCGCTCACGGCAAAGGCAGTGAAATTGACAAGAAGAGCGGGGTAGTAGTTGCGCTTAGAAGGATAGCACGCTTTTCTGTACCTCTCTTCGTTTTAACTTTCTGAGCGTGTTTTTAATCCAAACATAACATATTTATATGTTTTTAGAATCAGCAAATGATGGAAAATAAAATGAACGTAAATTTGGATCGTTTTATAAAAAAAATATTTTTTTTACAATTTTCAGATTTTTAATGACCAAAGTCATCAAATAATGTTTAAGCCACCAAGCTGAAATGCAATACCAAATTCGGGGCTTTGTCGAAAAATCCTTGACCAAAATTTCAACCAATTTGGTTAAAAAATGAGGGCGTGACAGTGCCGCCTCAACTTTCACGAAAAGCCGGATATGACGTCATCAAAGACATTTATCAAAAAAATGAAAAAAACGTCTGGGGATATCATACCCAGGAACTCTCATGTCAAATTTCATAAAGATCGGTCCAGTAGTTTGGTCTGAGTCGCTCTACACACACACACAGACAGACAGACACACACACACACATACACCACGACCCTCGTCTCGATTCCCCCCTCTACGTTAAAACATTTAGTCAAAACTTGACTAAATGTAAAAATTTAAAAATTAAAAAAAGTCTTTGTTTTTTGGCAAAATAACTTAAAAATATGTTTTTTTGGAGAAAAAAAATTTAAAAAATCCCGACCTACCGACCCTATTTGTTTTGGCCTATGTTACCGTAAACAGACTATTTTTCTTTTGTTGGCCTAAATTCCTCTTCTTCGTTCATGGGCTGAAATTCCCATGTTCACTGATGATTTTTGCACGAGTGGGTGTTTACGTGTATGACCGTTTTTACCCCGCCATTCAAGGCAGCCATACGCCGATTTCGGGGGAGAATGCATGGTGTTGCTAATTCTAAAGATTTCTATATTCAGCGCAGTCCGAACTAATCACTATACTGTATATTTCCAGAGTGCATAAAAAGTTGAACAACAACAACAGTATCACTTATTCTTGAACTTATTATTCAGCGCAGTCCGAAATAATCACTGCTGTATATTTCCAGAGTGTATACAAAGTTGAACAGGTCTGACGTGTGGCCAACATTCCCAACTTGCTACAACACACATCAACCAACCACACAGATCTACAGCTGCAACATCCCAGGCCTACAGCGTGACGAGTTCTACGATTTCAGGGTGGATGTGCATTACAGTGACAACGGCAAGCCGCAGGGGAATGATGCCAGTCCCGGCTTCGTCACGGATCCGCCCATATGGGTACCCTGCACCAGTGAGTGTTGTGCATGTAGATGATCTATACGACGGGCGCTGTGGCGGGGTGGTAAGACGTGGGCATCTTAATCGGAAGGTCGAGGGTTCGAATCCCGGCCGCGGCCGCCTGGTGGGTTAAGTGTGGAGATTTTTCCGATCTCCCAAATCAACTTATGTGCAGACCTGCTAGTGGCTTATCCCCCTTCGTGTGTTCACGCAAGCACAAGACCAAGTGCGCACGGAAAAGATCCTGTAATCCATGTCAGAGTTCGGTGGGTTATAGAAACACGAAAATACCCAGCATGCTTCCTCCGAAAGCGGCGTATGGCGGGGTAAAAACGGTCATACACGAGTTTCAGCCCACGAACGCAGAAGAAGAAGAAGATCTATACTATAAGCTTCTTTTTTTTTAATCGTGTCTTTGTGTTATTAGAAATGTGATTTTGTGCCAAAAGAAAAATGTCCATGTTTGTGTAAAATGAAAATGGACATTGAAGTTTACTAATATTATCTTATCTTATCTTATGCGAGAAAAACGAGAGGCAGACAGCAGCCAGAGTCTCACATGTTTAATCGGCCGTCTTGCAGAGTGTACAGAATAGACGATCAGTGTTCGGAAATAGGTCTGTCGGGTATGTATGGTTTGTGAAAGAGTGAATACCCTTATTTTTTTAGGGACAAATAAATTCACACGTGCTCCTGCCCACGTGTTTCCGACACACCCCTCGCTAGTGATTGGCCCCTCCAGCGTGTGTCCGACACACCCCTCGCTAGTGATTGGCATCTCCGATGTTTGTCCCCGTAAAAGCAAGGGTATTCACTCTTTCACAACCAATACAAACCCAACCGAATTATTTTCGAAATTTTCCATTGTCTCACGAATTCTCATTGGCTAAATGAGCACTGAAAACTAGCGATAGACAATAGCCAGTCACACATTTTATTCAGCCATGTTGCTACGTGTAATGAATTTTCTCGCGAATTCTCAGTGACTAAAAGCTAGGGAGCAGTCGTTGGTCCATGTCCATATTGCCAGAGAGAAGTCATTATCTCACAGTCTGGATGTAAATGTAGATGGTGGCAGAGCTTCAAAAATACCCTCCGTACGTTCTCCTCCCCGTCATAAACAAAACTAGGCAGATACGTGTGTGTGCAGATCTTTGTTATGAGACCATTTATTGTAACACCAATTGTATAACTCAGACTGGAAAGACCAGTCACTCCCCTACCATATCCAGCAAACAGAGTATGATTTAACTTCAGAAAGTGTCTATGCAGTTGAACCTACAACACAGACACCTCCCAAAATCAAATTCACACTGAAAAGTAAGTTCCCGCATTAAAATCGTCAAAAACTCAGATCAGCTAAAATGGAACAAGCTTTGCATGTCATTTGAAAGAAAAATCACATTTGCATCTAAAAACAGTCAGTTTTGTTTACCTGTCGTGTCAAAATAATGACGTTATGACATGCTGAACGATGTATAAAATTATGTCACTCGTCTCAGATGCCATAAAAGGCGGTTTCTGAAGCCGTTTTAGCGGGTAATGAAACAAAAAACAGTACATTTCAGTAACTCCTCTTCAGACCGTATATCATGCAAAACCCTAGCTAGATCTTAGACGGTGAGCTGAAATGTTTTCACGGGAAGCAGTTTGCCTTTTAACGTTAAAAGACCATATCTTGACAGGAATTGTTAAGATCATAGGGGGAAAAGTAAAACATTGGTGATGACAAAGCTTTTTTGTCTCTGTTTCAGCCACTACTTCACTACCGCGTGTGACAATTCCAATTATTGTTGGTAAGTACATTTATATATATATATATATATATATATATAAATATATTATATCATGTAATTATGTTGCTGTGAAATTAATGTAATGGCATCTGCTACGAGTCCCCTGTTTTTGTTTGTTTGTATGTATGTATGTATGTATGTATGTATGTATGTATGTATGTATGTATGTATGTATGTATGTATGTATGTATGTATGTATGTATGTATGTATGTATGTATGTATGTATGTATGTTTGTATGTATGTATGTATGTATGTATGTATGTATGTATGTATGTATGTATGTATGTATGTATGTTTATTTGTTTGTTTGTTTGTTTGTCTTCCAAAATAATTACACTTTTTTGCGGGTGAAACTTGCTTGCCCACATAGAGAAACTAGGCTGCTTCTCTTCAAAAAGCCTGTTTTGTTGTGTGTGTTGTTGGGGTTTTTTTTTTTTTAAAGAGCTCAAAACCAGTCTTTGTTTTGCAACTTGCTCTGCTTCATCTCTTGATTTGTATTCCAGGTTCAGAAGTTTTCGATACCATGTCAGCAAGCAACCAACCAGATGGCTCGCTTCTAGTCACGTGGTCTCTCGACCCTGACATTCGCCGTTTTTCATGGGACATAATTCTCTCCTACCAGCGTGTTGGTATCGGTGATTGCGCTCCCCTATTAGACATCGGGGAAGTGATTGTCCCGATCAACCAATCTCTTTCCAGCTACAGGTACGTTTTGAGAACAAAACTTCAATAAGTGTGTTCCAAAATGCGCACTAAGTAGCGAGTGTAGTCTGTATGCTAGTTTGGTAAATGCTTGGAGAAGAATTTTTCAACAATCTTGCCTAATGACAGATATATTTCGTTCAAGATTGAGACAAAGTTAAGAAACTTACAATACCGAGGTCTTATTATTGTCACGACCACAGGAGCTTGTATCCAACCACCGGTCGATAATTATTTACTCCTGCATGCTTATCATTTACTGCTGCATGCTTACCCTTACTACTAAATAGTAGTAGTAAGGAGACTGTATGGAATACGGAGTAAATATATGGAATAATGAGTAAATAATGATCGACCGGCGATTGGATACAAGCTCCTGTGGTCACGACCAATATGATATTGTTTCTCAGGCAGATATATACATCTAATTAGAAAGATAAAGCGAACGAAGGGGGGTGACAGACAGACAGACAAGTAAACAGTCAGGCAAAGAGACAGACAAGCAGACATACAGGCAGGCAAACATACAAACAGAGATACAAACAGACAGAGGAACGGACAGACGGACAAACAAGTAGGCAAACAGACAAACAAACAGACAGACAGACACGCAGACACACAGACATGCAGAGGCAGTAGAAAACAGGAAGAAGCAATCTACACTAACTAACGAGATTCATCATTCTCTAGCCTGACGAATCTTGCCAGCTGGAGCCGTTACAACATAAGATTGAACGCCCAGGGGTTAGGTGCCATCGCTTCTGCCAGCGGCTCAGAGAACATCATAGCCACGTCTTCTGAAGTCCGTAAGTTGTCTTATCCGGCCCCGCGGCAGATTCCCTTTCGGTTGGAAACTGTCTCGTACACAACAACCCACCTGGCCCCTCAGACAATGAGAAGAAGCATGAATGATAATGATAATATATGATAATATTCAGTTATAGGTTTATGAGACAGATGATTTCAAGGACTAATGCATGTCAGATTTAAGCATACAATATCAATCAATCAATCAATCAATGAAGCTTATATCGCGCATATTCCGTGGGTACAGTTCTAGGCGCTCTGCAGTGATGCCGTGTGAGATGAAATTTTATACGGCCAGTAGATTGCAGCCATGTCGGCGCATATTTCCCTTTCACGGCCTTATTCCAAGTCACACGGGTATGGTAGACAATTATTAACTGTGCCTAAGCAATTTTGCCAGGAAAGACCCTTTTGTCAATCGTGGGATCTTTAACGTGCACACCCAATGTAGTATACACGGGGGGTGGTTCGGACACCGAAGAGAGTCTGCACACAAAGTTGACTCTGTGAAATAAATTTCCGCCGAACCTGGGATCGAACTCGCGCTGACAGCGGCCAACTGAATACAAATCCAGCGCGCTACCAACTGAGCTATATCCCCGCCCCGTACATATAATGCATCGACATTTGCTTGTCCTTGTTTCGATTTCATTTCGAAATTAAGTATGATGAGTGTAAGTATGACGAGTTTAGAAGCCTTTGTTTCCCGGTGGTGTGTCATTTGTGCTCGTATGTGTATGGGAATTCGAACATGGGGAGGTAGAGTGAGCAGAGAGGCGTGACTCGGGGGTATGTGTATGCATGCGTGTGTGTGTGTGTGAGGCCGAGAGTGGTGGTAGCGAGTGCATGTTTGTGTTTATGTACATTCCTGGCAGCGGTAATCACCACCAATTGTAACTATCTATCTAATTCTAACTGTCCGTTTCTGCCTGCTCCTCACAGCACCCATCGGTAAAATCATCAACGTGAGGGTCAGCAACTTTAATTCGAAGAACGCAACCATCGCCTGGGATCCTCTCCTTTGCCCTGAGCGTGGCGGACTGTTACTGAGATACGAAGTTTTGTTAAGACCCCTTGACAACAACAGAGCGAGTAGCCTGTCGCAAAGTTCCAATGTGACGTCACTATTAGTCACAGGTCTGACGCCATTCACCACGTATGAGACGAAAGTGCGTTACGTCAACAGCAAGGGGGCGGGACCTTACAGCGACGGGGTCAACTTCACGACTATAGAAGACAGTGAGTTTTCACATGTTTATACGTAATAAGTGTGATTGAAGCCTGATAAACAAAACAAAAATTAGCGTACATAGAGAATAACAATTTGACCCAAACTGAGAAAGTTGTCTCCAGGGGAGGCAATCATCTTGCTGCATTTCAAAGGGCAATATACAGCGGTTGTTTCCCTTGTCTTAGTTAGCGATTGTTTTCTTTTAGCCAAGTACTGAACTGGTTAGTACTATCGCAGAGAGTGGTTTAAATGAGAGAAAAGGAAAAAGGAGAGAGGCAAATTCTTGGACTTCGGTTGTGTTATATCACTTGTGGTGAAAAGAGAAGTGTCGTTTTTCCTCATTCCTCTTCAGTACTAGACCCAGAGACTATAGAGTATGCTAGACCTGTTTAAAAATAGATACGCGAGTAGCAATAGCGTGTGGTTTTGATTCCTACCTGTGATTCTGTTTTTCTTGTTTATTTCTTGTGTGTTTTCTTGATTCAATAGTGTCGCCCGCTACATATATTATGATAGTCGCTTAACGTTGTCCGTTATGGGGTCGCCCTTCCCTAGGAAGTTCGATTTGGCTGGAAAGTGTCGAATTGTTCATATCATCCCAAACTAGGGTATGTTGTGAACAGGAAAGCCGAATAGTGCAGCTGAGACGACCCCACTGTGTGTACGGGTTTTTTCTGATTGGGGCATAATGTGCGATAAATATTTCCTTGATGAGACCGTGTTCTCACAAGAATATTTTTTGGATTGTAATCGGATACTTTTTTTCTTCAAAGATGTTTTATTCAGTCAATTTTACAATTTGTCATGCAATGCATATTAGTCAGATAATAATAGAGTGGATATGACGGATAAACACATATTCAATTCAACATACAATCAATTATAATAAGTGCTGTTCCACAAGGGTAAAATATGAAGCCCACTCCAGCCTAAATTTTCCATAAGGCCAACAAACAAAAATAGTCTGTTTACGGTATCCCGACCGACCCTATTTTTTAGCGCGACCCTAGGCTTTTTTTTTTTTTGGCATTTGCGAGGGGGAAATGGCAAAATAACTTAAAAATACGGTTTTTGGGAGAAAAAAAATTATAAAATAATAATCCCGACCTACCGACCCTATTTTTTTTGCCTATGTTACCGTAAACAGACTATTTTTCTGGGGGGGGCCTAATTCAATTCTGTACAGTGGATATGTTTATCGATCTTGTATGTGTAGGCCAGTTCCTTTAAAAAAAAAAAAAAAGTTTAATGTTGGCTTTACTTTATTTATTCTACATTTGTATTAAAAAAATTTGGCTTGCAATAAAAAATACAATCAAAACCTTCATCGGTGTTTGTTATGCCGTCTTGTGCAAATAATATAAGTGTGGGGTTTAGCTAACTCGGATACTTAACTCCCACGTGCCATCCTCCTCCCCCACTCCCCATGAGATATTCATTTAATCGCTACCAAAGGATTGACTTTATCTGATGTCCTGCATGGCCATATCTATTGAAGGAACGTAACAAATAATGTTAACTTTTTGTTAAGTTATCTGATTTTCTTTGCTTTTCGTGTTTGCGTCATCCACTACAAGAGCTTTCTGTAAATACGACTACGAGTACTAAGACATTACAATTGTCTTTTCAGTACCAGCAGCCGTGTCCATCTCACGTCTAGACCCGACGATGACGACCATGACGGTGAACTTTCAAGCTCCCACACAAGCCAACGGCATCATTACGGAATACTACATCCAGTATAGCGAGAATTCGACCTTCATCATGCCAACGTCCTTGACTTTCAATGACCTTCACCCGAACGGATCTGTCGCAAGCACTCCGGTTCTACGGCGGCTGAATCCTAACACCCGTTATTATGTCAAGGTCAGTGCTTTTATTATTGACTTCAAAGCAAGAAAGAACATATATTTATGGAGGTGTTGAATTGGAGATCAACCAATTAACAGCAGTTCCGCCTTAAAGTTCTGAAAACCGTTCTTATCTATTCTTCTTTTTGTTTTAATGGCAGTCCATCAAGACTCCATGATATTTACATCTTCTATCATTACACCGATGGTATAGTATGTAATTATGTTCTTATCTGCTTGTGTTATGTCAGGTTCGCGCTAAAAGTATGGAATAGAGGATGCGTACCTTATAGTTATCTATTTAACTGTGGTAAAACGTATTGATTTGTGATTGCTTGTGTTGCAACATGTTCGTGACAGAATAACGGCAGAATACGAACCCTACTTATCTATTTATCCGTGAAATAGTGAATTTATAAGGCTTGCTTGCGTTGCAGCAGGTCGATCTGCGTCAAAATAATAGCAGAATACGAATTGATTTCAGGGGCGGATCAGCGGGTGGTTACAGGGGTTCCGGACTCCCCCCCCCCCCCCCCCCCCCCTCGGCTGTAAAAAATAAAAAGGAATAAATAAAAAGTTTGTGAATGTTGTTGTTTCTATCTGTAAAGCCGGGGAAAGTGTTAATCCCAGCGAAGCTGGAGGTATCCTCACGACTTTCCGACCTTGACATTGTAGTGGAGGTCAAGTGGGCGTCGGCATCATTGTCCAATCAGGAATTGCGATGCGCTTCCTGTTCCGGTCCCGCCCAGTCGGAAGTTTACTTTCAACTGAAGAAATGGCGCAAAACAGTTTGCGCGGAAAAAGGTGATGAAAAAAAGAACACAACCTGGTTTGACAACCAAATGATTGCGACCTTGCATTCTAGCATCGTCTAATGTGGAACAACGACACATCTGATAAACACATTATAAGATGTTTGATGGGTTGTTGACAGACCAGCTTTTTTGTCGTCCGAGGGGGAGCATATCGTCTTTTGTTTCATATTTATTGACCAAGGCCGAAGGCCGCGGTCAATAAATATGAAACAAAAGTCGATATGTCCCCCGAGGACCGACAAAAAAAGCTGGTCTGACAACAAACCACCAAACATCGTTTTTGTTATCATTTTGGTAGTGAGAAAATAAGATAACAATCAACACAGGGAGCCATGCTTTGAAACACGGGTTCCGTGCCGATAACCAGACGCATTGCGTTGTTCAGCTTTCCAGAAATATATTAACTCAATCAGAAACCGCTTCATGATATTTTATTTCAGGAAAGAGTCAATCGAATCTACACAAAAAAGGTTATTGCGTTCTTCTGTCTTAGAGACTGTATTTCATGATATGGAGCTACTAGAAGAAACATGTCTGTGGCATAGTTTGACCCAACAGATAGAGAAGTCAACAGAGGTCTTTACATTGTGCCGAATATCCTTGCGAATATGAACATGTTGTATTCGGCAAAAAAATAGACACATGGACATGAATAATATAGAAAATTGGAAGCCTTACCAATCCTTGCGAATGTCTTACAAATGGTTGCGAGTGCTTGCGAATCTGTTCCGATCATTGAGAATACATACCATCAAAATCGCCGTTTAGTTGCAAGACGTTTGCAAGATATTCTTACTGTTTTTAAAACATTCGCAAGCAATTGCAGTCAATCGCAAGCATTCGTAAGGCTTTCGCAATATTCTTATGAATTGGGAAGAAATGGTCAAAACATTCCTGAGAAATTCGTAATGAATTCGCAACCATTCGCAAGATGTTGGCAAAATGTGCACGAATAAAATCCTTACGAATGCTTGCGAGCGCTACGCATACCTTTACAATGATTACGAATGGTTTGCGAATACTTACGAGTACGTTGCGAAACATTCAGAATATGACTTCCTTGCGAATATTAGGAGCATGTTGCTAATGTTCGCAAACAGAGACGAATGGTGGGGAATGGTTAAGAACATTTACAAATGTCTTGCGACCATGTACCGATCATAACGAGTTATTGGCGAATTCTATTCGCAAGGGCAATTCACCAGAGTGTAAGAGCAACATTACGAACAATGCGAATTGCATACTCGTTTTATTCGTAAAATGTTTGCAAGCACTCGCAACACTCGCAAGGCCACTCGCAACGTTCGTAATAGATCCGTATATATGGATTCGTATACAATCGCAATGATCGGTAGACATTCGCAAGCAGTCGCAACCATTCGTACGGCATTCGCAAGGATTCGTAAGCCTTCGATTTTTCTCTGTTTTTTCCTGTCCATTCGTCCCTTTTTTTGGCCGAATACAACATTTTCATATTCGCAAGGATATTCGGCACAGTGTAAGACAGGCTTTCCCTACAGAAAAAATTGCTGTGCAAATCTTTTTAAAAACATCAATGCCTGAGACACCAGTAACCTGTTTATGTTGTTGACCTTGTAGCTTTTCAGTTTAAGAGGCTGTTCAAAAAACTGTTTATCTGGAATCTGCAATAAAGTCATTGATAACCTTGAATAATACCGTGGGGAAAATATTACATCACCAAGACCGAAAAAATAACACCAACCAACACTCCTCACCCTTATTACACCCACTATGCCAACCCAAAGACTGGAAAATAATAATCAAATACAAAATGAACGAACATGCTTGATTTCATTTCTTCAATGATAGTTTGAAAATCTTCATAATTATATATGTTATTGGCACAATGTGTAATTGCCACAATTTACAGAGTTTTATGAAAAAATGATGCAATAAAAATCAAAGTGAAAACATTTGTTTATATACTGAAACCTTTATTTACCTTGTGACTTGTGTGCCCCAGGTTTAGGAGCTGCTCAAACGTCCATTGCTCCTCAGTCTGCAAGAAATTAAGCGATGGCCTGAAGGAGAATGGAAAAAATCCTTTGTCAGCATCCTGTGTATGTGTGGGTGGGTGTGTTAGATAAATAGGCGGGGGGTGGGGGGGGCAGTAGCTACCACGCCTAATGCAGTCTGCAAAACAAGTGCAACACTTCTACAGAGCTTTTATTATACAAAGCTTCAAATAAGAAACACATTACAATCAAATGAAAGCTGAGCCTGTCATTGCAAAATAAGAAGGAATATACAACAATCCAGTGGCATGTAAAATAGTGTTCCTTCAAAAAGATGGCTCTGACAGCAAAAACAATTTAACTTGAAGTTTGAGTCAAAACTTCTTTCTCTGCATTAGTGAACGTACCTGCAGTAATACCCCTCACACATGAAATATTCACAGACTGAATAACAGTTTGTTCCCAATGTTGCTTCCGTGTGTCGGTTAGATCCATCTCTGTTAGATCCATCTGCTGAGTACGTACGGGTTGTCATCCGTTTAAAAAGGAAAAACAGTCAGAACTTGTCATCAGTGATCAACCTACCTTGCAAGAGTGGGGTGAAACACTCACTTCCTGCCAACATGTCTGCCAAAAAAAAGGAAACAATGCCAATGGAAGCTTAAAATGATTCTTTTGTTCAATATGTGTACACGTGCTTCATTTCTGGGGTGAACGTGTAAAATATATCGATTGATTGATATAACAATAATAGCCTCAAGTTCACCTCACCAAAAAATACTTGTGTGTGCATGTGTTTGTGTGTATGTTTGTGTGTGTATGTGTATGTGTGTTTGTTTGTAAAGGTGTGTGTGTCCGTCTGTCCAAGTGCGTATGAGTGTGTGTTTTGTGTGTATGAGATTTGTGTGAGTCACTGTGTGTGTATGTGTGTGTGTGTGTGTGTGTGTGTGTGTGTGTGTGTGTGTGTGTGTGTGTGTGTGTGTGTGTGAGCCTGTGTGTGTGTGCGTGCGTGCATGCGTGCTTATGTAAATGTGTCTGTCTGTCTGTTTGTAAGGAAGAGAGGGAGAGAGAGTGTGTGTGTGTGCATGAGTTTGTGTGTATGTTTGTGTGTGTATGTGTGTTTGTTTGTTTGTAAAGTTGTGTTTGTCCGTCTGTCTATTTGCTAATGATTGTGTGTATGATATTTGTGTGAGTCACTGTGTGTGGGGGGGGTGTGTGAGCCTGTGTGTGTGTGTGTGCGTGCGTGCAGGCGTGCGTATGTAAATGTGTGTGTGCGTGTCTGTTTGTAAGAGAGAGAGAGAGAGTGGGTGTGTGTATGTGCTTGTGCGTAAGTGTATGTGTGTGTGTTTGTAAAGGTGTGTATGTCCTCTGTCTATATGTGCGTATATGGGTGTGTGTTTTGTGTGTATGAAGTTTGTTTGAGAGAGTGAGTGAGTGCGTGTGAGTGAGTGTGTGTGTGTGTGTGTGTGCGTGTGTGACTTGGGGTGTGTGTGTGTGTGTTTGTATGTGTGTGTTTGAGAGAGAGAGAGAGAAAGAAAGAGAGAATGTGGTTATTTATGTGTGTGTGCGTGCATGCATTCGTGGAAGTGTGTGTGTGTGTGTGTGTTTGTGTGTGTGTGTTTCTGTGTCTGTGTAAGAGAGAGAGAGAGAGAGAGAGAGAGAGAGAGAGAGAGAGAGAGAGAATGTGTATGTGCGTGAGTTTGTGTGTAGGGCCTATGTTTGTGTGTGACTTTGTGTGTGTGTGTGTGTGTGTGTGTGTGTGTGTGTGTGTGTGTGTGTGTGTGTGTGTGTGTGTGTGTGTGTGTGTGTGTGTGACTTGGGGTGTGTGAATGTGTGTGTGTGAGAGAGAGACAGACAGACAGACAGACAGACAGACAGAGAGCGGATTTATCCTTCGCTGGGGGTATGCAGTGCCTTGGCATTGTACTTCTACTTAATTGTTTAATCAGTATCATTTTTGTACTGTTTTAGCTGCCACTCCTATGCGGTATGTCTTTCTTCTAACCATACTGTATGATGTCGGGAGCAGATATCATGGAAGATAAATTGCCATTATTTAATACTAACTTTAAAAGAAATAATGAGTGGCTGCAGACACCAGTTGATCATGTTTAAAATCAAGGATAAGCCACAAATTGTTTATAAGATCAGCTTCAGGGGGGGGGGGGGCTTTGCCCCCCAGACCCCCCCAACGTGGCGCTGCCATGGTACCCCACCTCTACCGACCCCTGGACCCCAGGTTGTAACACCCCCCCCCCCCCCCCTCGGGCTTAACTGCTCCGCCCCTGGGTTTATCTATTTATCAGTGATATGTTTGCTTGTTTGTGTGGCAACAGGTACGCGCTAGAACAGTGGCAGGTTACGGGCCATACGGGAACACGCAGAATGCTCGGACGGCTCAGCTCAGTCCTTATCCTCCCAGCTCACTGCTGCAGAGTTACCGCAACTCCACGTGTATCGAGGTGACTTGGGCCCCGCCTGACCAGACCGCCATTAACGTCACTGGCTATACGGTATGCACGTGCGCACAGGCTGTCACTGACAAGCACACTTTAGGTCATGTTGAAAGTTAGAGTCAAACAGATTTACTCATGAGAATTCGAGCCCAGTGTTGGTGCCAAGGTGTGGAAAGCAGGTAGACAAGCGCGTTCAGGCAAGCAAACATGTATATGCACGTATGTATACACAGTACACGAAACACACATACACTTTCATGTTATACCTTTTATTTGACTTATGCATAACCGCTGCACTTGAAAAACAATATTTGTTCATGCATTGCCTGTAATGACATGATCGATAACACATTCCACTTACAAATTTCAACGATTTAATCATGCATGCATATATACCAAAATTAAATAACATTCACTGTGCTCGTACTCATCTTCATAATCCTGTCAACATTTCTCAGAAGACATTGGTTTTTCTTCGCCAGATTGAAATCATCTCTCAAAGTGGCAGTCTGGTAGAACGCGTGGGTTTGTCCGCCACCGCCACCAGCTACTCGCGCTGTATCCTTGTCCCCGGGACAGTGTACAACGTGTCGGTCACCTCAGTGAACGGCAGCCGGACAGGGGAGCCCATCACGATCCAGGTGAGGCAGCAATTTCGTTCAGATTTATTTTGGGGGGAATCATTGTGAGGCGTTTGGAGTTATTATTTTTGTTGATTTTAGGGTAACTAAGCTTTTGTTGTTGTTGTTGTTGTTGTTGTTTGTTGTTGTTGTTGTTGTTGTTTGTTGTTGTTGTTGTTGTTGTCGCCGCTGTCGTCGATATAATCGTTATCATCATCGTCATCATTAGCATTATCATCGTCGTCGTCGTTGTCATCTTCGTCGTCGTGATCATCATCGTCGTAACCATCGGTATTCTTGACACTATAATATCAATATTTTATCATCATCCTACAGGTGAGCACGGAACACGCCGTCCCCCCGTCTCCCCCCGCTGTACAACTGGTCAACGTCACCAGCACCAGCGCTGCCGTCATTCTTCGGTCTGTGACCTTGACCCAGGGCCCGCTGTCCTTCTACCAGCTGGAGGTGGAGAGGTTACCGCAAGATGGCTCCACCACCCGAAGGAAACGATTGGCGGAGGTTCCGGGCTACGTTACAGCGCAGTTTTCACCGGGGGAGGTGGGAAGCGGGTTAGTATTCATCATCGGGGATGGAGGCAGCTACGGGGGCTACGACAACATGCCATTGGAGCCAATCCAGCGTTACCGCGTGCACTACGTTGTGGTCAGCACCCTGCAAGGCATCACCAAGTTCAGCTACTCCACCCTCAACCCCCCATTCACCACCCTTCCCCCCGTCACCACCAGCACCATCCCGCCGACCGAAGAAACCACCGTGGAGGTCATAGAACCTGACAAGTGGGCTCCCTTTATTGGCGTCATCGCGGCGCTTGTCTTCGTCATCCTGCTCATCATTTTTCTCATCATCTTCATCATTTGCTGGAAGCGACGTCAGAACGCGCAGCGCAAGGCTCCTCCTCAGCCTTTGGATGACTTTGACGAGGTTAAGGTCCCCATGTACGACCCTGAGAGGTACTGGAACCAAACCACAGAGCTGAACGAAGGGAGATTCATCGTCGCGGGGAGAGACTGTGTGCCCGACGAACAACTCATCCCTGTAAACCCCAAGGTGCCTCAGCCAAGAGCCAGTAAAGTCAGATTCGAGAAGGAGTTCCATTCACTGCCTCACATCTTTGAGCAGGCCACGACCTTAGAAGCGGAACAACATCAAGACAGAAACCGCTTTCCGCACATCTTAGCCTACGATCACTCCCGTGTAGAGCTATCCATTGACTCGGCCAGCCGCTGCCACTATATTAATGCTAACTTCATGTCGGGGTATAGGAGCGAGCGTTGCTACATCGCCGCCCAGAGTCCTTACAATGATGTGACGGCTGTGGACTTCTGGCGCCTCATCTACCAGCAGAAGGTGAAGACTGTCGTCATGATCGCTAACATCGTGGAGGACAACATCGTCAAGTGCACCCAGTTTTGGCCGGAGAAGGGTTAGTGTGTCTCCTTGCGCTTTGCCTCTCTGTCTCTGTCTCTGTCTCTGTCTCTCTCTGTCTCTCTCTCTCTGTCTCTCTCTCTCTCTCTCTCTCTCTCTCTCTCTCTCTCTCTCTCTCTCTCTCTCTCTCTGTTTCTGCCTGTCCGTTTCTCTCTCTGTGTCTCTGTCTGTCTGTCTGTCTGTCTGTCTGTCTGTCTGTCTGTCTCTCTCTCTCTCTCTCTCTCTCTCTCTCTCTCTCTCTCTCTCTCTCTCTCTCTCTCTCTCTCTCTCTCTCTCTCTCCCCTTAACTGTTAACGTTTTTTGTTTAACCGTATCGTCAAAGCAAATTCCTCGAGAGTTCTGGTAAATCACATATTTTGCATTGCAATGCATTGTGCAGGTAAAGTGAGCATCAGTAACTTCTACCTGGAGCTGCAGGAGAAGATGGAGTACACCAACGTCACCATGTATGACGTCAGCGTACGGGCGGAAGATGAGCAGTACGGTCGTGTGGTGCGGCTGTTTGAGTTCACCTCCTGGCCTGAACACGGTGTGCCCTTTGACCCCATTCCTTTTCTCGACATGAGGCAAAAGGTGTGTCCTTTACCTACTTCTCAAAAAAAAAAAAAAAAAAATTAAAAAATTACGAAATAAAACAATAAATCCCTGCGCTTAGAACTGTACCCACGGAATACGCGCGATATAAGCCTCATATTGATTGATATTGATTGATTCTCATAGCCATTTCTTATTGCCTCTTTACTATGTGTCCCAATATTACAGGAAGGTGGATATGTCGATAAATGTTACCATTTTAATTGACAATCTAGTGGTGTTATTGTTTTTGTATGAGATACTGTGCGAACTTTAAGTGTCTATCGCTGGCTGACTGACTGGCTGCGTTCTGTCGATCCGTATCTCTGGCTGTCCGGCTGGCTGTGTGCGTGTGTCTGTGTGTCTGTCTGTCTGTCTGTCTGCCTACAATTATGTCTGTCAGCAGAGAATTCTGGCAGTCTGGCTGACTGACCGTATAGTATGTCTGTGTTTGTTGGCGCACGGATTTGTTTATGTGTGACTCTGGAACACCACGTGTAGAACAATGATCAACTACGTGAGATTGCTGAAATATACTCTTACGTAGTCAGGCAGCCCCGTAGCATTTGACTTATTCAATATTTGCTGTTGGGTGTTTACAGGTTCGTCAGTACCACGCAGACGATGCAGGCCCTATACTGGTTCACTGTGGGACAGGGGTGGCCAGGACCGGTGTCTTTATCGCTGTGGATTCCCTCATTGAGCAGTACGCCAATGAAGGTATGGGCCCACTTCTCCTTTGTGGAACGGAGCCCTACTTTTGTTGCTGAGGGGGCCATTGAGCATATCTAATGTCTTCGGTCTATCTTGCAGACAAACCGAAAGAGACAAACTAACAAACGGCAAAAGAGGCAAGAGATAAAAAAAAATATATAAAAAAATAAAAAAAACAAGGCAAAGAGACCAACTGACTTGGACAAAAAGCTGCTGCAACTGTATTTTATTCAAGAACCACAAGGAAGTTATTCTGCTCGGAAGTATCTTATTGAGCATGCCTAATGAAGACATGTAAACCCTAATAACGCGTAGGTATTGTACTAGAGAATAAACAGAAAGAACAAAATCAAACTGTGCCAGCCATTATAGCATCTACGGTAATAAGGCCTCTTGCTGGTGTTTGCTTGACTAAAATATATATTTGGCGGTCATAATTTCGGTCGCATTCGGTTCAACTGTAGTGTAGTTATTTTGAACAAATGTCCTTTCCGAAAACGAATTAGGACTTACAAGAATGTGGTTACCATCCAGGAAACGTGTGGGGCTACTTTGTCGCTATTTTTATACCGAGAGGAATAGGGCTGGGATATATAGGAAAAGAATAGGACATACAAACAAACGGAGAATAAAAATGTTTCCGACTTCCGTTTTCTCTGACAGGTCAGATCAGCGTGTTCTCCTTCGTGTGGAGGATGCGAGAGGAGCGCCCCCTGATGGTTCGAACCCTCAAGCAGTACGTGCTCATCTACGAGTGTCTGTTCGAGGAGTTCCAGGCCGGAGACACCATGATCGACGCCGTCAGCATGAAGCCCAAGTTCCACAACTGGACACAGAAGAACGCCAAAACTGGTGAGTCTCACACAGCACCACGCCCAGCGAGACTGGGCGGTTCTGGTGAGGTTATGCCCCCTCTTTCTTTCGGCTGGTAACTGGCGCCACCTCGCGGCATGATCACACGAGAAAGGGAGAAAAACTTGCATTGGTCCCAAATAGCATATCGGTTTGGTAACAGTTCGTGTGTAAGTCGTGCATTTTATACGGTAAACAGACAATGGTCGGTTCTGGTGAGGTTGTGCCCCTTCTTTCTTTCGGCTGGTAACTGGCGCCACCTCGCGGCAAGATCACAGGAGTTGTCTCGCGTTATCACCCCAGAAGCGCTCATTAACGAGACGGGTGGGGCTAAGGGTTATCCTCCTTCTTTATCTATTTAGCTAGATCTACAAGAACACTAGGGCAACTGTTTTAGAGTTAGAGTGCTTTTTTGTTCAAATAAAAAAAATAAAAGACACAGAGAACAGAGTGTACGAATTTACTGGCATCAGACCTCTGAAAACGAAGTCGACTTCGCGAAACCTTCTCGAAGTCTCTATACCAACATTTATGTGCCAAGGCTGTGTGCCGCCAGCTTGGTGAAGTAGACTTAAGCAGGTTCATTATATTCGGAGTAGTGGATATCCCTTTCATTCTCAGTTTAGTAATTCAAACTCCTTGCAGGCAATACCTTCATGAAGGATCAGTATGAACTGTTGAAACGACTGACCAGAGAACTGGACGCGCCAAGTGTGGTGGTGACCGGCAGTCCACGGTCAGAAACACCTTCCGGTCTTCCCAGCGCCGCCATCTTTGTCGACGGTTATAGGCGAGTGCTGACAATTGTGTTTTGTTTTTGTTTTTGGTGGTTGTTTGTGTGTGTTTTTTTCTTATTTGTTTGTTTGCTTGTTGTTGTTTTTTTTTGTGTGTGTGGGTTTTTTTTTTTTTTTTTTTTTTGGGGGGGGGGGGTGTTTCAAGTTGTTGTTGGTTGTTGTGTTTTTTAGAGGGAGGGGGGGGGTCTGTGCAATGTTCACATACATGTGCGTGGTATAGTTTGCTTGAAAGGATTGTCCAGTCGTGCTCAACTTCACATACTGGGTGTGTATAGCTTCTACTCTGGCTTCTATCAGAATCTTTACCTCTGTATTGACATGCACAACAGTTGCAACTCTAACAGTCGATCTCTTGCATAATTATATTACAGGCAGCAAAACCAATTCATCTTGACCCAAACGCCGCAACACAACATGGCGATCATGGAGTTTTGGCGCATGGTGTACGAGCGTCACGTAACCACTATCGCCATGTTGGACAACTACAAGCACGAGGACAGCACGCGCGTGGAGTACTGGCCGCATGACGTCACCATGAGGCAGTGGGGACCACTCTCTGTGGAGACAACATCGGCCTTCCAGGAGGTAGTTGTGTGTGTGGTTGGGGGGGGGGGGGGGGGGGTTGCCGACTAATAAGGGGGATAAGGGATAGGAGAATTGGGTCCCTGTACATAAATTTCATTTCTGAATCTATTTACTTCATGCATTGGCCACTTTCAGTTGTTGCTGTTGCTTTTATCGTTTAACACACAGTCAGTATGGTATCAAAAGAAATCCTAATTTATTAAAGACACGGCGGAAAATAAATCAAGAAAATTAGCACAGAAAGCAACGCGCGAAGCAGTTAAATACTGTGGTTCTCGTTGTCAGGCATTTTTGCGACTTACCCTAGTCTGCTGGGGTTGAACAAAACCTTAGGCCAAAAAAAAAAATAGGTCTGTTTACGGTAACCCGACCGACCCTAGTTTTTTCGCGCGACCCTAGACTTTTTTTTGGCATTTGGGGCACACAAAAAAAAAAATCTTGTTTTTTTGGCAAAATAACGTAAAAATATGGTTTTTTGGAGAAAAAAAACAACAACAAAAAACAACAATCCCGACCTACCGACCCTATTTTTTGGGCCTATGTTACCGTAAACAGACCTATTTTTTTTTTGGCCTTATCATAATCTTGTCGAGTAAGTGAAACGATCATGGCGTAAATGTATTAGAAACAACTTGTGTTAGTCACAAAGATGGAAACA
>NC_090250.1:34921002-34953502 GCF_037325665.1 Littorina saxatilis | reverse complement strand
GAAATTGTTTTTAAACCGATTTCGGAAATTTAATTTTGATCATGATTTTTATATTTTTAATTTTCAGAGCTTGTTTTTAATCCAAATATAACATATTTATATGTTTTTGGAATCAGGAAATGATGTAGAATAAGATGAACGTAAATTTGGATCGTTTTATATAAAAAAAATTATTACAATTTTCAGATTTTTAATGACCAAAGTCATTATTTAATTTTTAAGCCATCAAGCTGAAATGCAATACCGAAGTCCAGCCTTTGTCGAAGATTGCTTTACAAAAATGTCAATCAATTTGATTGAAAAATGAGGGTGTGACAGTGCCGCCTCAACTTTTACAAAAAGCCGGATATGACGTCATCAAAAGTATTTATCGAAAAAACGAAAAAAATGTCCGGGGATATCATTCCCAGGAGCTTTCATGTCAAATTTCATAAAGATCGGTTCAGTAGTTTGGTCTGAATCACTCTACACACACATGCACAGACAGACAGACAGACACACACACACACACACACACACACACACACACACACACACACACACACACACACACACATACACACACACACACACACATACACCACGACCCTCGTCTCGATTCCCCCTCTATGTTAAAACATTTAGTCAAAACTTGACTAAATGTAAAAATTAAGATGTGATTCTGTAAATAGTAAGCTACTGATGTTAGGCTATTTATTCATAATGCCATTCAATCTGTTCTTTTGATGGAAAGAGGGAGAGAGAAAGACAAGAAATGAGAAAGAGAGAGAGAGAGAGAGAGAGAGAGAGAGAGAGAGAGAGGGGGGGGGAGAGAGAGAGAGAGAGAGAGAGAGAGAGAGAGAGAAGAGAGAGGGAGAGAGAGAGAGAAAGATATAGAGAGAACGAGTGAGAGAGAGAAAGAAAATAGAGAGAGAAATAGAGAGAGAAAGAAAGAGAGAGAGAGAGAGGGAAAGAAAATGAGAGGGGAAGAGAGAGAGATAGAGAGAGAACAAGAAATAGAGAGAGAACGAGAGAGAGAGAAAAGCGGTGTGTGTATGCCTATGTGCGAGTGACTGATGTCTGCATGCGTTTTATTGCCAGCTTCCGCTATCCTCGCTCCTTGGTGCTGTGATAAATATATTTCTCGAATTAAGCATTTCCTATTGTGATCAAGGTGCCAAATACATTATGTCATACAATGTTGATCATGATTCCGACCACGACCCCCTAGGAGTGTTACACCTAAAAGCTTTTGTCTTTGTATCCATTTCGAACTGAATTTTACCGCAGTCCTGCAGCTTTAAGTGTCTGACTGACTTTAAAAAAAAAATATTTAAAGAATATGCCGTAAGCAGTGACACTACATGTCCATTTTGTCATTTCTTAAATGAATAATAAGTAGGATAGTACAAGAGTTACTCGTGTCTGGCTAACTAACGTCAAACTATTTTGCTTGAAAAATAGTCAGGCAATCTGGCAACGAGTTATCTCGACAGCCGTCCGGGCAATGGGCCCGTAAATGATTTGACTAACCATCTCAGACCAGGCCAGGCTTTTACATGGGATAAGGCCATCCCTCCGCTTGGACTCATACCAAAGATCAACACCCTGACTGCTTGCTATACAGAGTGGGAAATTTAGATGTATTGTTTTATCGAACCACTCAAGATTTTGTTTAATGATTCCCTTAAGCATTCCAACTCTCCAATAAAAAGCATGTTAAATCCTGGTAGACATGGTCAGATCTGAGATATTTAGCAGAACTATAATGTTTTTTTGCGGAAAGCTGGGACTTTGCTTTGACTCTATGAATGAAAAATACTCGCATATGCTTTGCTTCGAATTCCTCAGCTGTCAGTAACAGCAGAAACGTTTGTTGTGACTTCAAACTAATGATCTATTCCCGCCTTGTATCCCTCACTTAAGTTACTTATAGCCTCCTTCGCCCTTTGCCTTCTTGTTTGTGTTAAATTTCAAGATGACTTTGATTCTCTTAGTGTCCGATGCAGTGATGTACATTTTAGTCGGTCTCCGGTCTCTGACCGATCCAATTTCCCCAGGACCTATAGCTTTAACCCCAGCAGGACACAGGTCCGATTAACCTACAGAAGAAGTGGTCAAGGGTCCGATCGTTTTTGACAATGAAGCGGACATGCGGACTGTTCAATTTTCAAGAGGAAAGCTTGTTTCGGTTTTGCCAAGCGAAAGTAAACACTGCGTGAGGAAAGCTGGTTTCGGTTTTGCCAAGCGAAAGTATGCACTGCGTGTGACCAGTTTGTTGAGTGAACGAGGCACCATATGGGATCTGATTCTTTGAATTAATTTATCCTCAAGTTGGATCAAGAAGAAAAAAAGAAAACCGAACCCATATGGTGCCTCGAGTGCATTCATTGGCTCAGCAATAAATCGTTTAAACCAATGGGAACCACCCGTGCATGTTCGCACATGCGCAAGGCATTACTTTTCGTCATAATATCCGGAAAAACTGTTGTGCGTTCGAACGAAAATAAAACGAAAGAGAAACGACATGGGTCCGAAAAAAAAGCTCAAAGCAGATAAAAATCAGCAGACATTGATGTCCATGCTGCGTTCGCCAGCCACTGTGGCTTCAGCTGAACCAACAACAACGTCAACCGAGAATTTAAACTGAAAAATCTTTTTAAATGCGGTTTTACGAGTCGTGTTTTTGTCCTATTGAAATTGCAATCTCAGGACACTGTGTCCTATTGATTTTCAGTCTTCGGGACAATTGTCCTAAAGGCTGCTAGAAAAAATGTACATCACTGCCGATGCTTTGTTTATGCATTTTGTGCCTAGCATTGATGTCAACAGTAGTATTAATAAGTCAATTATACTGAATTGATAAAGTGGGTTCCTATGTTCTTGTCTTATATAATTATTTCCATTTCTTATTCTGAGGTGACTTTGCTTCAGTAAATTGTTTACACCAACAGTGTGTTTATGAGTTGTTCGTCACAGTGTTCATCATTGGTCTTTTTCGAGTAGGCTACATTGTGTGTATGAGTGAGATATCTCTACACACAGCATATCCGCACTCGGAACTGAGTGTGTGTGTGTGTGTGTGTGTGTGTGTGTGTGTGTGTGTGTGTGTGTGTGTGTGTGTGTGTGTGTGTGTGTGTGTGTGCCCAGCCAGCAAGACATTAGTGGCCGATAATCGGCCGAACACCCTTCAAAAAGTCGGGCCGGTGACGTCAAAACATACGACGCGGGTGTTGGCCCGACTAACTTTTGCAAAGAGGCAACGATGCGGCCGATAGGCGGCCGAACACCTGCACTATGGCGGCACGCATCCGGTCCGATGTTAATCGGCCCGATGACTTGTTTGACCTGCGGTCCGACACCTTATGCCGACATCGGGAAGATATCGATTTCAGCGGGAAGACATCGGGACGATGTCGGCATAAGGTGTCGGGCCGCAGGTCCAACAAGCCATCGGGCCGATTAACATCGGACCGGATGCGTGCCGCCATAGTACAGGTGTTCGGCCGCCTGTCGGCCGCCTCGTTGCCTCTTTGCAAAAGTTAGTCGGGCCAACACCCGCGTCGTATCTTTTGACGTCACCTGCCCGACTTTTTGAAGGGTGTTCGGCCGACTATCGGCCGCTAATGTCTTGCTGGCTGGGTGCAGCTACAGATACAGCAGTATGTACCACCACCACCCCCACCCCCAAGTGTAACAGTGCAAAATTCACTTACAGCTACAGCTACAGCAGTATAACCCCCCCTCCCCCCAGTGTTACAATGGAAAACAAACCTACAGATACAGCAGTGTGTACAACCCCCCCCCCCCCCCCCCAGTGTAACAGTGCAAAACAAATCACCAGCTAGAGATACAGCAGTATGTAGAACCCCCCGCCCCTACCGCCCTCACTGTAACAGTACAAAACACACCTACAGCTACAGATACAGCCGTATACACCCCCCCCCCCCCTCAGTATTACAGGATAAAACACACCTACAGCAACAGATTCAGCAGTATATACAACCCCCCAAGTGTAACAGTGCAAAAATTACTTACAGCTACAGCTACAGCAGTATGTACACCTCCCCTCCCCCTTAGTAACAGTGCAAAACACACCTACAGCTACAGCAGTATGTACAACCCCCAACCCCCCCCCCCCCCCACCACTGTAACAGTACAAAACTCATTTACAGCTACAGATTCAGAATTATGTACATCCCCCTCCCCCCGCTGCCACCACTGTAACAGTACCAAACATACCTACAGCTTCAGATACAGCAGTATGTACAACACTCAACCGCCTTCCCCCGTGTAGAGTGCAAAACACACCTAGACCTACAGATACAGCAGTATGTACAACCCCCCCCCCCCACCCCACCCCCCCCACCCCCTGTGTGCAAAACACACCTACAGCTACATATACAGCAGTATGTTCAACCCCCCCCCCCTCCCCGCCTACTGTAACAGTACATAACACACCTACAGCTACATCAGTATGTACAAACCGCCCCCCCCCCCCCCCCCAAGTGTAACAGTACAAAACACGCCTACAGCTACAGATAGATCAGTATGTACACCCCCCCCCCCCCCCAAGTGTTACAATGCAATACCTACAGCTACAGATACATCAGTATGTACACCCCACCCCCCAAGTGTAACAGTGCAAACCACACTTACAGCTACAGATTCAGCAGTATGTACTCCACCCCCCCCCCCCCCCCCCCCCCCGTGTAACAGTGCAAAAATCACTAACAGCTACTGCAGTATACCCCCCCTCCCCGTACAGCTACAGCAGTATAAACAAGAAGGGCAAAGCCCATACGACTCACATGCTTGACCTTGACCTTTACATGACCTTGGCCTTCAGGGTCAAGGTCAAATAACTAAACCTAGCAATGACATCATACACTAAGAACTGCTTTACACATTTTTCCTACCAAAATACATGTGACCTTGACCCAAGGTCAAGGTCATCCAAGGTCATGCAACACAAAGCTGTTAATTCAAGACATAGGAAGTACAATGGTGCTTATTAGCGAGCTTTAGATTGACCAACGAAACTTAGTTCGTAGCGATCCCTTTCGTTTCCGGTTATGCAATCGGGAAATCCCTGCGAACTTTTCTTCGCGCCTGCGGTTCTGAGGCGGTAGCACCTTTAGAAGCAGACGAAATGTTTGTCGTGCTCATCCAAACCAATGGCTAAAACATTGGATAGTGTTCGTGTGTTGCACCACACTTTGAATTGTTGGGTGTGACGAAAACTCGTGGTGACGATTTTAAACCATGTTGGGTCACGCATGGTTCAATCTTACATGGTCCAATCTTACATGGTCCAACCTTACATGGTCCAACCATACATGGTCCAATCTTACCTCGTCCAATATTACATGGTCCAACCTTACATGGTCCAATATTACATGGTCCAATATTACATGGTCCAATAATATATATATGGACCATGTAAGATTGGACCATGTGAGATTGGACCATGTAAGATTGGACCATGTAATATTGGACCATGTAATATTGGCCCATGTAAGGTTGGACCATGTAATATTGGACCATGTAAGGTTGGACCATGTAAGATTGGACCATGCAAGGTTGGACCATGTAAGATTGGACCATGTAAGATTGGACCATGTAAGGTTGGACCATGTATGGTTGGACCATGTAAGGTTGGACCATGTAAGGTTGGACCATGTAAGGTTGGACCATGCAAGATTGGACCATGCAAGATTGGACCATGTAAGATTGGACCATGTAAGGTTGGACCATGTAAGGTTGGACCATGTAAGATTGGACCATGTAAGGTTGGACCATGTAAGGTTGGACCATGCAAGATTGGACCATGCAAGATTGGACCATGCAAGATTGGACCATGTAAGGTTGGACCATGTAAGATTGGACCATGTAAGATTGGACCATGTAGGTTTGGACCATGTAAGGTTGGACCATGTAAGATTGGACCATGTAAGATTGGTGTGCATCAGTGCAAAACACACCACCAGCTACAGATGGATCAGTACGTACCCCCCCCCCCCCCCCAAAGTGTTACAATGCAATACACACACCTACAGCTACAGATACATCAGTATACATACACCCCACCCCCCAAGTGTAACAGTGCAAACCACACTTAAAGCTACAGATTCAGCAGTATCATGAGTATGTACTCCACCCCCCCCCCCCCCCCCACTGTACAGGACAAAACACCTACATCTACATCTACAGATACAGCAGTATGTACTCCCCCCCCCCCCCCCCACTGTATAACAGCAAAACTAACATTAAAGAAAAAAAACCAAAATCACTTACTCGCTGGATCCGTCGGTTGTCCTCGAGTTGACGTTAACAGCTTGAACACACCTGTAGGTTTCCATCCGTCCTTGGCTACACAATTTTAACTTGTCAACTATCACCGCCACCACGTGGCACTGGGACCAGCACTCAGATTGAGATCCCGAGGCGACATTCGTCTCGGATAACATATCCACGCCGTAGACGGTGGCACGCCTAGTTTTTTCCACCGCAGGAACAACACCCAATTCGTTCCCCCGCACGCGGAAGCAAAATTGTTATCTCGCAAAGGAATTGCCCTGTGAAGGTACGTTGTGGCAAATCACATTATCAAGTATAGATATTCTGAAGCAGAATTGCCTAGGCTATATGTATAATATGTAACTTATGTCTTGTTGTGTACTCATGAACAGTGGCGTTCGATTTTCTGCCGAAGTCCGTGAAAATTATACAGAGAGGTCTCAATTTCGTACAAATTAACCTAGAACTACCATTTAAAGCACTATTTTAATACTCACAGTTTAATCTTCGATACCTTGCAGCCTTGTATGCGCGTTTTTGGGCACCAGCATCGTGGATAAGCTGCTCTAATCTAGCGTTATTTTGTGGTACTCGATTCTCAGTGGGTAAGGTCCCCCGCAGACACCAGATAAGGTCCCCCGCATTTTTGCCGGAGTGCCTACTACGCCCCCCCGCACATGCGCGCTGAAAAAGCACATCATGCACAGCAAAACTGAAACGTTTGAAGCGTTTTTATTTGACGGATGGAGACCAGCGACCACACGCTATCTGCCGGGGAGGTGTCTGGGGAAGTAATCGACAGCTACCTAGACATCAGTAGTGAGGTGACTATAGGTGAGACAGTCCCTTTACAGACTTCTACACCGAAGAAGGTTGGTCTCCTCCATTTGTGTGACGAATGCGGATCAGCATACAAACACAAGCGAACATTGGACAATCACAAACGTGAGAAACATGGCAACGAATCTCGTTTTGTATGCATAGTTTGTGACAAGAGGTTTGGTCGACAGGTAGATTACCAGTCTCATATGAACAAGCATGCAGGCACCAAACCTGTATACATGGAACAGCATATTTAACATCGCTGTAACACATATAGGCTACTATAATGCCTACATTCACACACTTGCAGAGGAACAACTTCTTTTAATTTCCATAACATTCAAGAATAAGTGTGCTCGACAGTTTTATATGACACGCAGTTAATCAGGTTTGTTTTGTTTATGACCACACAAAAAGAAACAAGTCGCGTAAGGCGAAAATACAATATTTAGTCAAGTAGCTGTCGAACTCACAGAATGAAACGCAATGCCATTTTACTCGTAGCATCGTCAGGCCACCGCTCATGGCAAAGGCAGTGAAATTGACAAGAAGAGCGGGGTAGTAGTTGCACTAAGAAGGATAGCACGCTTTTCTGTACCTCTCTTTGTTTTAACTTTCTGAGCGTGTTTTTAATCCAAACATATCATATCTATATGTTTTTGGAATCAGGAACCGACAAGGAATAAGATGAAAGTGTTTTTAAATTGATTTGGACAATTTAATTTTTATAATAATTTTTATATATTTAATTTTCAGAGCTTGTTTTTAATCCGAATATAACATATTTATATGTTTTTGGAATCAGCAAATGATGGAGAATAAGATAAACGTAAATTTGGATCGTTTTATAAATTTTTAATTTATTTTACAATTTTCAGATTTTTAATGACCAAAGTCATTAATTAATTTTTAAGCCACCAAGCTGAAATGCAATACCGAACCCCGGGCTTCGTCGAAGATTACTTGACCAAAATTTCAACCAATTTGGTTGAAAAATGAGGGCGTGACAGTGCCGCCTCAACTTTCACGAAAAGCCGGATATGACGTCATCAAAGACATTTATCAAAAAAATGAAAAAAACGTTCGGGGATTTCATATTCAGGAACTCTCATGTCAAATTTCATAAAGATCGGTCCAGTAGTTTAGTCTGAATCGCTCTACACACACACACACACACACACATACACACGCACGCACGCACGCACGCACGCACATACACCACGACCCTCGTTTCGATTCCCCCTCGATGTTAAAATATTTAGTCAAAACTTGACTAAATATAAAAAGAGACAGAGAGTTGAGTGCTTTTTGTTTTTGTTTTATAATTCTGCTTTGTTAAAAAGCACAATCCTTCAAGTACAAACGATTCTCCTCATCATATGAAGTCTTGCATGCCTGTCAGAGTATATCTCTGGACTCAAAGCAAAAAGTAACAACCTCACAGCTTCCTGTGTAAAGTGGACATATTTATGTGCAATTCTTTCACACACACACACTGCACACACACACACACACACACACACATGCACGCACGCACACACACACATACACGCACGCACGCGCACACACACACACACGCACACGCACACACACTAAAACAATGGTTAATCGGTGACTTATTGCTCGTGCCAAATGTTGGAGTACATCTGAAGATGTCAGAGTCCAATCACATCCATAATTAGTGGATTTACACAAAAATCATAGCTGTATGTCATTTTTTTCTGATAAACATAACGGCGGGGGATCTTACCCTAGTGTTGCGGTGGGGTGTAGTAGGCAAATCGACCAAGCTGCGGGGGATCTTACCCCGTCAAATTTCACTGTTGATCTTTGAACCGATCGTGAGTCTAAACTAAGGTAAGCTTAAACTTAAAAATGAAGAGCAGTATCCACAAGTAGTTTGACTTTGACCAGCAAAAAGATTTAAGCCCTTCTGTTGACCGTGCTTTGTGTTATTTCAACATTTTTAACGTGGGAGACAGTATTTCTGACTTGTCTTGATGACATTTCTTCTCTTATGTAGTACACGAGAATGTAAATGGTAAGACAACTAGCTGATCCAATGCAAAATAAAGTACCGGACAGTATGATATAAACTTCAATACTAGAAAGTCTGGTTATCTACTATTTTAAGGCATTAATTTGGAGACACCTACCATGTTGTTCGTCTTGCGGGGGAACGAATTGGGTGTTGTTCCTGCGGTGGAAAAAACTAGGCGTGCCACCGTCTACGGCGTGATATCATCAATGTGCTGTCCAACATTCGCAAGAATGTCTCTTCTTTCGATATTAACTTGAACTAAGAAAACAAATAAACTTCGCTCACGCGGGAAAGTAGCAGCTAGCCGGCCATGTTCACACTCAATCTTGTTTGTACCGTAAGGAAAGCTATTAGAGTATTTCAAGTATATATGATGGCGTATTTTTAAAATGTAAAACTCATGGTTTGAGCTCATGCTGTATTTGATTGCAAATATACAAACAAAACTTACAATTAATTATCCTACTCCTATGTGAAAAAGTCAACAAATATGAATAATTTAGTTTCGCATTTGCAGAGTCATGTCACGCCGTTCCCGACGCTTGAACAGGGGACGTAACAAATGCTAAAATAATGATAATAAATTCAAGTTGTTATCTCCCGTAACTCTGCATATTTTTATCGACAGCAACATTGCGTCGGGCCGATGTCGGGGTTTATTACGTACATTTGCCGAGTTTTACACACAGTCAAAACGATATCGGCGCGACAACGGACGTCGACACACGACATTTGACGACGTCACCCGACTGAAATCGTCAGTCGGCCGACGAAAGCTTGCTAGCTGGGTGTGCGGAAGTGTGTGTGTCTGTCTGTTTGTTTGTCTGGTTGTCTGTCTGGCTGGCTGGCTGGCTTTGTGTGTGTGTCAGTGAGTGCGTGCGTGCGTGTGTGTGAGTGCGGCATGCGTATATACGTGTGTATGTTTGGGTGTGTGTGTGCGTCAGTGTGTGCTTGTGTGTGTGTATGTGTGTGTGTGTGTGTGTGCTTGTGCCGTGTGTGTATGTGTGCTGGTGTGTGTATGTGTGCTTGTGTGAGTGTGTGCGTGTGTGTGTGTCACGTGTGTGTATGTGTGTTTGTGCGTGAAGCCTGTCCTTAATTGGACGAAGTCGACTTCGCGTAGCTCACTTCGCGAAGCTACCGGAACTAGACTTAATCGAAGCTGAGACGAAGTCCAAGGGAAGGCACTATGCCGCAGAAGAGAGTTATCTTTTCTTGTCTTGGCGTCTCAAATCTTATTATCCAGAAAACGCATGCGCGTAGTCTCGACCAGCGCGTGGTGTGCTTCATTCTGAGTACTTTACGTCACAAATTGTACTTTACGTACTTGATGATGACGTAAGTTAATTGTAACACATTGTTATGTGTTCTATTTCATTTTCTGAGCACGGCCGGTGTCACAGGATATTTTGGAACCGGACGAATGAGAACCATTCCGATTTATCCTGTTATTATGACGATCGGTAAAACACTATCAAAACAAGCAGCAACATCATCCGCCGGCTCGCAACCTGCAACACCCTTCTTGACAAGTGCCCTATTGAATCAGTGTGATCGAAAAGAGGGTTGTAATCTAAAAAAGGCGGAACCGAAGAACATGATCAAAATAATAGGGTTCGGGTCAACAGGGATGAAGGTGGTTCCGAAATATCGTGGAGGTTCCGAAATATCCTGCCGCCAGGTGCAAGATAAATGGGAATGGTTCCGAAATATCCTAGGATTTGTCGGAACCGGTTCCGATTTATCCTGGTTCCCATATTCTACGACACCAGTGGGACCAGTCGACGTGAGCGCTGGGATTTCGAGTTTCATTCAACATGTCAATGCATCGCAGTATGAAATAATACAGGTAAGAGGTTAGTTCTTGTACTTCGGGTCAACCAAAGTCGATAAATTCATTCTTCACTACGGTATTGAGTCTGATTTCGTCGTCCATCTTGAATCGAATAGCACTCTTCTTACAAAAAAACAACTTCGTTGCGAGCTACGGCGAAGCTTCGCATGTCAAAACTTGCGAAGCGATTCAACGGTAGTGGAGGAAGTACTTCGCCTTAGGGCTGCGAGTTTTCGGTATAAAGACTTCGCGAAGCTTCGTGTAGATACACATCTATGGTGTAGTCTAGTCGACTACGGGCTCAATAATCAATTAAGGACGGGCTTTAGGGAGAGCCGAGAGAGACTAGTATGATGGGCTCTGTGTGTGCAAGGGGGATTGCACAAACCGGCTGAAGCCGGCAGAGTGTGCATCAATCTGGTATTCTCAAAATGTAGTTATCATGAACAAAATGTGAAACGCTCTGTAAAACACATCCACACTAAATTTGCTATAAAAATACATAATCACCAATGTACAGATCTAGAACATCTCCCCGTTTTACAAAGACTTCCGTTTGGCTTTGTGATTTACTGCGAGGGAGAAGTTCTTAAAATGTTACAAAAAGAGCGCAAAGGTTAGGTAGGAGAGATTTGCTACTTGCTATTGATTTGAGATTTGCAGGGGAAAGCCGCGCGAACGCAGTCCCCCTTACGCAGAAATTGCACACTCGGCCGATCAACATTTGCGATGGACCGGTTGATCGGCTCATAGAAAGTGCTCTTTCTACAAGTTGTAGAATTCTGACCAATGACAGCTCTTGCTTTTCTACAATGTCTTTTTCAGCCCTGCGTTCTGATTGCATATCTTTCTACAAGTTCTATCCTGACCAATCACAACGCAGCTTACTTTCCACTCATGGCGAGTGTCTCTCAAGATGGCTGCCAAAGTTGTGTCTGCTAGAAATGAAACTAATTCCAGGTGGTTTTAATGCTTAAGATTCAATCAATTAGATGGATATTCACATCAAGCTGAGTGATAGCTTTCAACCAAAGTCTCAGGTATGCTTTTTAGTTGTTGATATCGTCACAATCAGTGTGTATTCACTCTCATTCATGTCGAATGCCTATCTAAAATGGCGGACCTTAAAAGTGTCTGCTCGAAATCGAACACATTCCAGTTGGTTTTAGTGCTTACAATTAATCAAATCGAAGGATTGTTCTATCTAGGTGAGGGATAGCTTCCCAACAGTCTCCGGTAGTTGTTGATATCGTCATGATCAGTGTGTATTGGCGAATTGAGGTCAGGTTCACTCGACAACTGACTCGGTTTTGTTCATTGTTTTGATTGAAATGCGACTAAGTCGAAGTTGTTTTTGACGGATTTATGGGCACTTATCGAAGTATTGTCACATGAGGGTGCATGGTAGCTTACGTCTGGTATTCATAGTAGTTGGTGATGTTGTCAGAATCGTGTTATTCACTCTTTGAAATGCTACCAATTAGATGTTCTCTTTGAAGGATTTATGGGCACTTATTGAAGCGGTACGTCTAATTACCCAAATGAACCCAAATGAACCCAAATGAATCCAAATGAACCCAAATGATACCCAAATGAACCCAAATGATACCCAAATGATACCATTTATATAAAAATGAATAAGAGTGTGTGTATGTGAATGAGAGAACGTGTGTGTGTGTGTGTGTGTGTGTGTGTGTGTGTGTGTGTGTGTGTGTGTGTGTGTCGCTGTGTAAGATTGGACGTAATTTGTGGAGTTGTATTCATCAAAACGTGACAGGTATGGGTACTGATTTTTTTGGTGATCACCATTCAGTTATTTCATGTTTGCTCAATGCCCCATCCCATATGTGTCAGTGTGTGTAAGATGGCAACACAGGTCTTTCAATTGGTATCTTTGAATTGTGATCACCATTCAGTTATTTCACGTTTGCTCAGTGTCCCGTTTATCGCAAAGGATCTTCTCAGTGTTCGGTCACGGTTGCTTGATATATGATTTGAAAATCTTATCACACTTGAAAGCTGAGAGAGTGGAGATGTCATGATGGCTGAGTGTCAAGATTGTTTTGATCACAGCGATGGGCGGTGGATAGCATGTGAGGTAAAGTACCAATATTAAAAAATATTTGACATTATAGTAAATTAATGGGAAGGATTTCCTTCCGTAACACCCCATCCCCCCCCCCCCCCCCCCCCGCCCCCAATCCCCATCTCAATATAACTATTTTGTTTGAGGCTAATCCCACCGTTAACTTCTCAAGAAACTGATTTCTTTTGTTCAATTACCGTTTCCTCAACAAAATTTCAACGCTTTTTTTTAAATGATTGCAGAATCTAATAGTAATACACATATAAATTTATTATTTATTTACATTTCTTATTTCTTTCTTTTAAAAGGAATGTCTCCATTGGTACCATAAACGGTGCCAAAAAATCACAGACGACATGTATGATAAATGGCGGAAAATTGAGGGAGAATACATATGCCGCCAATGCCGAAGCACATCTGGGTCCTTTGACTATATAAAGGGTCTCCAACGTCTCAAGAAGGTAAGACTATCGTTTTCACTTAATTCATTTTTTTTCAGCAGGTTTTTCGTAAATGTGATCGGTTTAGTTAATTGATTTAACATGTAAACACAGCCGGAGAAAAAAAAAATCCACAAACAAAGACCCCCCCCCCCCCCCCCTCCAAAGAAAAAAAATAAATAAAAAATAAAAAAATAAATAAATAAAAAAAAAAATAAAAAATAAAAAAAAATAAAAAAAAAAAGACTATCGTTTTCACTTAATTCATTTTTTTTTCAGCAGGTTTTTCGTAAATGTGATCGGTTTAGTTAATTGATTTAACATGTAAACACAGCCGGAGAAAAAAAAAATCCACAAACAAAGACCCCCCCCCCCCCCCCCCATCCAAAGAAAAAAAAAAAAATAAATAAAAAAAAATAAAAAAATAAATAAAAAAAAAATATAAAAAATTAAAAAAAAATTAAAAATGCAAAAATGTACATGTACGCACACAACTGGGATCATGAATGGGGTTAATCGCTTACCTCTATCAGGCATGGCCAAAATCCCATTTTAAAAACTCTCCCACCACCTGTCTATATATAAATATATGTTTCTCACTTTACTGCTTTCTTTCAGGCTTCTGCAGATGGCATTGCTAAAGTGAAAATTGTAGCGCAGAGAGAAGTTCTCTTCCACGAATCCATTGCATATCCTGTTGAACCAATTGCACATGGAATACTCCGGAAATTACCTGTCGACAATCTGGCACAAAGTCTGATCAATCGGTACAAGCTGAATTGCGGGCAGGCACTAATTTCACTTGGCGACGGTAGTTGTTTATTCAACTCGGTGTCAATCTTAATCAGCGGAACAGCGGAAAGAACAAGAGACCGGCTGCGATATCTGACATGCATCACAATGGCACTGCAAGAAAGTGAAGTCAAAACTGTGCACCACAACATCAGGGACATCTTCATCGTCTCTGAGGATTATGACCAAGCTGTTCTAAACGCCACAAATCTGCGTTTATTTTCTTCAGCATGGTCAATAATGGCTCTCTCGTTGGTGATTGAAAGACCAATTCAGAGTTTTTATCCACCAGTCAACGGCCGCCAAAGCGAAGTTTGGAGGATATTGACAACAACCTTTGCTGCCACTCGTTACTCGAGTAGAAAACCTGTATCCATATTCTGGTGCAGCACCAGACGCCCAAGACCATTGGTAGAGTGGCTTCCCAACCACTTCGTGCCACTTGTGACAACAGTGAACAAGTGAGTTTATATCGTATGTTTACCTTTTATTCACCCGTAAATTGAACACAATGGTTACACTAACCTTGTCATAAAATGAAGGGTTTTATTAGTTTCTTGTGAAATCTAACATTATTGTTATTTTTTTCAGTGGTGATAAGCTTCCCATCCCGACTTGCCTGCCAGAAGAACGTACTAGTACCAGTGTGAACGAGTTTTATTTCTCCGGTTACATGCCAATTGCTGACAAAATGTAAGTCATTAATTGTTCATGATTGTTATAGTCTTTTATGTCATTTGAAAAGTGACCATTCGATTTTCATGGGTCTCATTTACTTCCGTTTGATCATTTATTAACATGTCTTTTGAGATATACTTGCAGGAATCCAGCTTGTGTGGACAAGCAGCGTGCTACTACTGGAGAGAGGAAACCTGCTACTTCTGGAGAGAGGAAACCTGCTACTTCTACAAAGAGGAAACCTGCTACTTCTGGGAAGAGGCAGAGAGTCGAGTCAGAAGGAGAGTCAGGGTTGGTACAAATTATTACTTTGAAAAGTGACCTTTTTTTTCTTCATGGGTCTCATCTACTTCTGAGATGTACTTGCAGGAATCCAGCTTGTGTGGACAAGCAGCGTGCTACTACTGGAGAAGGAGGGAGAGTCAGGGTTGGTACAAATTATTTTTACTTTGAAAAGTGACCATTTCATTTTCATGGGTCTCATCTACTTCAGTTTGTTCATGTATTAACATGTCTTCTGAGATGTACTTGCAGGAATCCAGCTTGTGTGGACAAGCAGCGTGCTACTACTGGAGAGAGGAAACCTGCTAAGTCTGGGAAGAGGGAACGTGCTACTTCTGGGAAGAGGCAGAGATTCAAGTCGGAAGGAGAGTCAGGGTTGGTACAAATTATTACTTTGAAAAGTGACCATTTCATTTTCATGGGTCTCATCTACTTCCGTTTGTTCATGCATTAACATGTCTTTTGAGATGTACTTGCAGGCGGTACTACCAAAAACACATCGCCGATAAACTGAAAAGACACGTCCAGCTGCCCCTTCAGAAAGGTGTCATTGACACACTTTGGACCAACAACAACGCCGAGTCGATCAATCACAGAATCAAGCAGGAGATTGATTGGAAGCCGCAGAAACTGCTTGCCCTCATCCAATGTCTTGACGACATCTCAGATGCCCATTTCATGGACCTACGGAAATCCCTGTATGGACGTGGCAACTTTGTCCTCTGTGAAGAATTCCGGAAGCACTCCGTAACACCTGGAGAGTGGGCACAGAAGAGTGCCAATTGGAAGAACAAAAAAATGACCAACTTCTTAAAAATGAAGAAAACAGCACAGGCGGGAAACACACTTCAATCGACTTCAATCGACTGATGGGCGATTTGCCATGCCCAAATCATCAGGCATCGCCAAAAAACCTGGTCAGAGACGCAGAGCCAGGGCAGAAAAAGTCAAGCGCCAGTGATGCTAGGTCGCTGTGGGCATGTTTGCAATGGACATTAGGAATTTAAACCATGTTTTATTTCATGTGTTTCTTAACTTGTGTACAGTCTCCTTTTACGAAGGAACGGTTTTATTGGGTTTTATTATGGATTGGTTATTGAGCAATTCAAATTTCCGGCTCAAATAATGAAAACATTCTTTTTTTGATCATAAATTAACATCAAATTTTAGATGTATGCTGTCATCATTCTTGTGGTTCGTGAGTTATATTGATTATATCCATGTGAGAGAGAGAGAGAGAGAGATTTTATTATGGATTGGTTATTGAGCAATTCAATTTTCCGGCTCAAATAATGAAAACTTTTTTTTTTATCATAAATTAACATCCCATTTTAGATGTATGCTGTCATCATTCTTGTGGTTCGTGAGTTATATTGATTATATCCATGTGAGAGAGAGAGAGAGAGAGAGAGAGAGAGAGAGAGAGAGAGAGAGAGAGAGAGAGAGAGAGAGAGAGGGGGGGGGATGTGTTTTTATCTTGCTCTGAGATATTAAATAAAACCTACAAAATGTTAATTATGCTTATTTCAAATACTTTTCCCTGTGTATGTGTGTGTGTGTGTGAGAGAGAGAGACAGCTTTCTGCACAATACTCCGGAGTGGATATGAATGAGTTGAATGGAATAATATTATATAAATGGTATCATTGGGGTATCATTTGGGTTCATTTGGATTCATTTGGGTATCATTTGGGTTCATTTGGATTCATTTGGGTATCATTTGGGTTCATTTGGGTTCATTTGGGTAATTAGACGCACCCTATATATATGAACAAAGTTTGACTGCTGCTGTTTTTTTTTAATTGTCTAGCCCCTATAACCGGATTTTGCTTGTTTGCCACTTTAACTTCATAGTTGTAAGCATTTCTAACTATATTTGATGTTGGTTTCATTCTGTGTGGTTAAATTGTTGTTTTAATCTCGATTTTTTAGCAATTATTTACGGATGAAGTGAAAAAGGATGCTATTCCTTTCATCCTCTGTGATTACATTTCTCCTTGCTGTGGCTGTCTGGTGTCTATCTCTTTTACATGTGTTTTGTACTGAGGGGTCAGAAATCGTCTTTTGTCACCTTTTTTGTTGCATTTTTGTGATATGATGTGACGGTTATGTACACAATGCTCTAGTCGGGTGTAATAATGTTAGATTTTAGTTTTTGGTGTTGTTTTGATATTTAAAGTCATTTAATGTGGGTTTTTTGCTTGGGTTATGTTTATTTTCTGTCATAGTGCACTTGTAAGGTTAAATGAAGTTTGTGACGTTGTGACAAGTTATGTACATATGCCGGGATTTAAATTTACTAGTTTGTTAAAAATAAACTACTTTTTGAACTTATAGTGTGTTTATGAGCTTATAAGTGTGACTGGATTTGTCTAGCCTTTCTTTGTGTGTCTCCTTTTTAGGCTAAAAGTTTTCCTGAGCATGTCACAGTTTTAGACTCCTTTTCATGCCTATGTACATATATATATATTATACGAGGATGAGGGATATTTTTTAGACACTGTGTAGGGCCATATATTAGGTCAAATATCAAGTATTACTGGTTTTCTTTCTTGATCCTGAAATGTGCAGAGAGGGGTTTTTTTTTTACATTCTTTAAATTTGTATACGACTCTTTTGGCTTAAAATGTGGGTGAATGAAGCCAACTGATTGAAGAATACATGTTAATATCACATGTATTTTGCTTTGTCAAAGTTTGTGTGTTCCGGTGACGTGGACAGAAGGACAACACATCTAATGCAGACATGAGGTATGTTAATAAATATAATTATATCTTTCTTTATTTGGTGTTTAACGTCGTTTTCAACCGCGAAGGTCATATCGCGACGGATACCATTATATGCATGTGTACATACAATGATAACTCAGAACAAGTCACAACCACTGAACCAGGAAAAGATCTGGGAAGTGGGGGGCACATCATGCAACCGCGACCCCCCCCCCCCCCCCTCCCCACTGCAGTGCTTCTTTTGGTAAAACTTAGTGTTTCAATGACTGTTTATTTGGGAATAAATGTTTTGGGACTTGTGTGTACTTGTTCACACAGATGTCTGAATAAAGTTTGTTGTTGGTACTACTGGTTTAAATTACCTTCATCCTATAGTCCATTAATTTATTTATTCGTGTATTTGGTTTTGTTATTGTTACAGTGACCGTACAGACCCGCTGCTACCTTCCCTAAGCATCCATAACAGCACCCTGCCAACTGATAGGCAGCAGTGCAGGATGACTAGGAGCATTGAAGGAAGTAGGGCCAAAAACGCAAAGAGGCCACCGACTGCTCCAAATTGTGAATGTGTAGAGGAGACTGCCATTGAGAGAGGTATGCACGCTTGCTCTTTGTCAGTTTTATAGTGTAAATATATTAGCTTAATTCTTATAAATAGCAGTCTCATTTCTCCAAGACAGCATACCAAACAAACAGTGCTCCGGGTATAATTAGTACATGATAAATGTTTTAAAAGTTTCTCAATAAAACCACAGCAACACAAAAACTTCAAACTTTTAAAAGCTTTTGCTTTGTTATTTTCAGCTAAACGGCAGTGCCACCAATGGACTGCGACACCCTCCGAAGTCCAATACTTGGGACAGCTGAGACTAATATTCGGGCAGTACAGCTGCAAGACCTTCCAGTGGATGCTGGAAAATGACGTGGGATACGTGAAGTAGTAAGTCCCATTTTACTTTAAAACCTCGAGTCTTGGCATCTGGCAACACAACAATACATGCACTCACTTTGTTATCATCATTCATGTGAACAGTCTTGATTGAATTCTTATTATTTACTTTTGTCTTAAAAGTGCCGATAAAATATTACATTTTTCTTTCAGCCTCGTGGACAAGCATCTGAAAGAAAAAGCTGGGGGGATGAAGATTCGTGACGAGTGGCTAAAAGACTACCTTGTCATGTATCATCATGTATGTGTCATTTTCCCAAGTATCAAGTCTTCTTGAAAAGAACGTGGATATATGGCCAAGCTAGGGAAGTTCACGTCCTTTACCTTCAAGGAAATGTACCAATCAATCAATCAATATGAGGCTTATATCGCGCGTATTCCGTGGGTACAGTTCTAAGCGCAGGAATTTTTTTTTTGTTTATGCAATTTATATCGCGCACATATTCAAGGCGCAGGGATTTATTTATGCCGTGTGAGATGGAATTTTTTTTACACAATACATCACGCATTCACATCGGCCAGCGGATCGCAGCCATTTCGGCGCATATCCTACTTTTCACGGCCTATTATTCCAAGTCACACGGGTATTTTGGTGGACATTTTTATCTATGCCTATACAATTTTTGTCAGAAAAGACCCTTTTGTCAATCGTGGGATCTTTAACGTGCACACCCCAATGTAGTGTACACGAAGGGACCTCGGTTTTTCGTCTCATCCGAAAGACTAGCACTTGAACCCACCACCTAGGTTAGGAAAGGGGGGAGAAAATTGCTAACGCTCTGACCCAGGGTCGAACTCGCAACCTCTCGCTTCCGAGCGCAAGTGCGTTACCACTCGGCCACCCAGTCCTCCAATGGTACAAAGCACATAAGGATTTCCTGGCGGATCCACAAGTGGGCACCGCTGCGGAACGAAAGATGGCCCTTGATGCCCACCATGCCACCAAGCAGTGGATCAGCATGGTTGAAGGCCAAATAACAACACTGGCCATGAAAAGATTTCGGAAGTACATCCTTGACAAGGAGAAAGAGGTAAATAATTGTTTATACAAACCCATGGTATTTATTTTGATTGTCAAATATCCGATTTTGATTGACCCTGAGGCTGGTTGTCGTGACATATATCGCGCTACTTTACGTATACTGTCACCCGGTTGTCACGACATATGTCGCGCTACTGGCTCACTCAGTCTGTTTGGTCGGTTCCGATTACCTCCCATGAATGCGAAAACCTATATGACCGTTTTTCTTTGTTTTTCTCTCTGTTAATTCACCAGTGGCTATGTAACATGTGTTACAGAATTGCACCAGTGTAAGGGTTAATACTGTCCCCTTTAAAAAAGTTTACTTCTACCTGTCAGTTAGGGCCCGATTTGTTTTTAATAAAAGCGCAATATAAACAAAATGTGAATGAATGTTACAGGATGATCCCCAGTCCCACCCTAGTTCAACCTCCAATACAGCTGGTTCAACCTCCTGTACAGCTGGTTCAACCTCCAGTTACAAGCAACCCCTCCGTAATCCAGTCTAAGCCGAGCTCATCCTCAACCTTGCTTTCTAAAGTGGCATATTATATTTTTTATGATGCCAAGTGCCATTTCTTGAAGTACAGTGTTTTGTTGTTGTTGCTTGATGCTTTCATTGTGATGCTAACAAATGGTGTATGCTTTACATGTATTTGTTGTGCTCCCATTACAAAAGATGAGCTTGTGCAAAAAAAAATCTACAATCCCTGTAGTTTAGTGGTAAACGTTAATCCTTCGGGATTGAAGAGGCAGGTTCGACTCCTGTCAGGGATCAAAAACTTTGCTTTGCACAAGCTGTAATCTGCTATTTCACGGGAGTGAAAACGTTTGATCATCACCGTTAACACTTTTTGCCTGCAGATTATATAATGTCATTGTATTTCGAAGTATGGCAATACCTTAAATTACAATAGAAAGTAGCTGTCACATCAAAACAGTCAGGAATTTTTTCTCACATAAAAAAAAAAATACATTTACCATCACCATCAAAATTTAAAACATATTCAAATACAACATCCATATTTCTTAAATCATCCATATTTCTCATTTTCCTGCTGATTAAATAAAGTGAGAGTTGAATAATAAGGGGAAAGAAGAGGTCACACCGATCCCTTCACAAGTTCCCTGCCTTGCTCATATTTTGTTCCTTGTTGTTAAAGGTGTCTCCCGTGCCAGTTAAGTATGTTGATTTCAATTACTGAATCATCCCAACTCAAAGTAAGATCATATATTGTGAGGGTGTTCATTCTGACATACCTCAACAATTACATTCTTACGGTAATTTTACTCAAGCAAGATATTCTCCTAAAAGCCTGTTTCATTTTGTTATTACTCTAAATTGATTCATCAGCAGTTCCAATAGTGTAAATTGTGTATTTTTCTTCGTGATTACAATGTAGATAGTAGGAGAAAGTGTGAATGTCTATTTGTAGAAGAAATATATGCAATGCTATTTTTAGAAACTGCCGTAATTCCCGTTGTTGGTAATCGCGTATCCAGTGTTTATTAGAAACAAGCTCAAGACTGATTTTTATTTTTATTCTTATTTTTTTATGGATAAGACCTGACTGTGACACACACACACTTACACACACACACACACACACACACACACACACACACACACACACACACACAAACTCGCACACACACACACACACACACACACACACACGATCCAGTTCCCATTGCGGTTGTTCCGTCTAATTCGCGGGGTCGCTTCGAAATTTCTTTTGGTCGAAATAGACGGTAATAAAACCGTTATTTCTAATATGCTGACTGTTTGCAAATGATGACAGATGTGTCTCAAAAAATGTCTACATTAGCCGTGGAAGTTACAGTCCTAGGCCTGTGCTTACTTGGCTGTGGTTATTTTTAACCGGAGTCCTGTGCTCTATGTGTTACAGGCTTTGGTGATTTGATGGTTATAAGCGTCTGCGGAGGGCGCGCGGTAGTGTGTGTGTGTGTGTGTGTGTGTGTGTGTGTGTGTGTGTGTGTGTGTGTGTGTGTGTGTGTGTGTGTGTGTGCAGGGGCGGACGAGGGGAGGGGGGGGGGGGGGGGGGGGGGGGGTTCTGGGGTTTCCGGAAGAAAAAAAAAACCAGCCAAAAAATTAAAATATTTTAAGTTGAATATGGTATGCATTTATTTATTTTACATTGAGTTTCAATTTTTGGGGTATTAATCAGTGACAAAATCTCCTGCCTGAAACTGGTAATGATCATGCTCAGAATGCACCAGATTGCACCATTTTGCATCCTTTTTTTCCTAATTTTCCGCAAGCTAGGCGCTTCGCGCCGTCGGCTCGGCGCTTCGCGCCTTCACACCCATATCTTCACAATATACTTTTGGAACCCCCCCCCCCCCTCATAAAATGAACTGATCCGCCCCTGTGTGTGTGTGTGTGTGTGTGTGTGTGTGTGTGTGTGTGTGTGTGTGTGTTTGTGTGTGTGTGTGTGTTAGGGTGTGTGTGTGTGCCTGTGTGTATATGTGCGCGTATGAATTGTTTTTAAGCACCACTACCTTCATAAGAAAATACTCATCTTCTAGACTTAGTGTTCAGTCTCCTTATTCTTGTTTATTGATTTTTCTTTGGAAATTGTGTCTCTGTGCAGAGACTTCCTGTGAATCACACAGGAGTGATAATTTTGGAAATTCCATCAACGATAACTAGCCTTTTTTCGCAGTCACATTTTGCTTCTGGTACAGAAAATCTACAAAAGTAGTACATTTTCAAATGTCCTTAACATATCGGTACATTTGTAAATGTACTGTTTTACGCGGGTATTTTGTAAATACAGTAATTATTTGAAAAAAATCTAAAATGTTTGTCAACATCCTGGTTTGAAGTGATAGGAAATGTGTAAATTTCCTGGTTTGAAGGGATAGAAAATGTTTATACAAAAAACATGCATGATCTTACTTCGAGTTGGGATGACAGTAATTGTAATCAGCATAATTAGCCTACCAGGCACGGGAGACACCTTGATCAACAAGGAGGTTCTTCTAGCATCAATCGGGTATTCTCAAAATGTAGCTATCATGAACAAAATGTAGCTATCATGAACAAAATGTGCAGCGGTCTGTAAAAGACATCCACATTTTTGTTTGTTTGTTTATTTGGTGTTTAACGTCGTTTTCAACCACGAAGGTTATATCGCGACGGGGGAAGGGGGGGAGATAGGATAGAGCCACTTGTCAATTGTTTCTTGTTCACGAACTGAGCACTAATCAAAAATTTGCTCCAGGGGCTTGCAACATCCACACTAAATTTGCTATAAAAGTACATAATTATCAATGTACAGATCTAGAACATCGCCCCGTTTTACGAAGACTTCTTAGTGATTTACTGCAAGGGAGAAGTTCTTAAAATTTCACGAAAAGACCGCGAAGTGGAGGTAGGGGAGATTTACTACTTGTTATTTATTTGAGATTTGCAGGGGATAGCGCGAACGCAGTCCCCCTGACGCACAAATTGCACACTCGGCCGATCAACATTTGTGATGGTCGTAGGAGTCAGCCCGCCCGTTAGTGCAATGGACAGGCCTCGCCCTAGGAGAACCTCCTTGGTGATCAAGGTGTCTCCCGTGCCAGGTAAGTATGCTGAAATCAAATTACTGTGTCATCCCAACTCAGAGTAAGATCAGACATTGTGAGGGTGTTTATTTTGACATACCTCAACAATTACATTCTTAGTAATTTTACTTAAGCAAGATACTCTGCTACTTTCCTCTTAAGTCACAAAAAAAACTGTTTTATTTTGTTATTACTCTAAATTGATTCATCAGCAGTTCCAATAGTGTAAATTGTGTATTTTTCTTCGTGATTACAATGTAGATAAAAGGAGAAAGTGTGAATATGCTATTTTTAGAAACTGGCGTAATTCCCGTTGTAGGTAATCGCGTATCCAGTGTTTATTACAAACAAGCGCAAGACTGATTTTTATTTTTTAAGTTATTGAAATAATTATCACAGTGCACTAAGAGATTTATAGAGCAAATCGAGAAAACTAATTATAGAACGAAGCGCAAAGCGCTGATTTCAATAATTATTTTCAAGATTTGCTCTATAAATCTCTTAGCGCACTGTGATTGTTTGAATAACGATATTGTCAGTAACGACAATAAATTAGAACGTTTGAAAAGGCACATTTTTCTGCCAGCGTTTGGATAAATTGTGGACAGGTCGAGTTAGATCTACTTTTGTGTGTGTGTCGGCTTTTTACGATTTGATTACCCTCTGTATCGTTTTATCGATTAGCAACTAACAGTATACGTTACAGTTGTGCGAAATGTACCCGTTAGCATACACACACACACACACACACAAACACACACACGCACGCACACACACACACATACACACATACGATCCAGTTCCCATTGCAGCTGTTCCGTCTAATTCGCGGGGTCGCTTCGAAATTTCTTTTGGTCGAAATAGACGGTAATAAAACCGTTATTTCTAATATGCTGACTTTTTGCAAATGATGACAGATGTGTCTCAGAAATGTCTACAATAGCCGTGGATGTTACAGTCCTAGGCCTGTGCTTACTTGGCTGTGGTTATGAATGGCTCAACTTCTTAAAAACTATACTTTAGCGTTGAAATCCTCATACCACCCATGTCTGATAAGATATGTACGTGAAATGTGAGTATGTGGCGCATCTTTCATTGTTCCTGAAGATTTCAACAACAATTTTTTTTTCGATGAGTCAGCAAAAACCTACCGTCAATTTAAGAACTTTTTCTGACATGACAAATTACAGCAGACCTAATGTCTCAAATGACTTAAAATTCCGTATTTACTTTACGACACGTGTTAGTACAAATCTCCGAAAGTGTGAAGGCAATGCGTTGGCGAGTTACTGAAATGTATCATTTTTTGTCTCATTACCCGCTAAAACGGCTTCAAAAACTGCCTTTTATGCCTTCTGAGAGGATTGACACCTACACCGCTCAGCATGCCTTGGGGTCCATGGTAGACAAGATATATCAACAAAACTGACTGTTTTGGGTGCAGATGTGATTGTTCTGTCTAATGACATGCTAAACATGGTTCGATTTAGTTGTTCTGATTTGTTGTCGATTTTATCGCGGGAACCTTGATTTTGCGAATTTGATTTTGGGGGGGGTGTCTGTGTTGTAGGTTCCACTGTATCGACACTACGTAATGTAAACTCAATCTGTTTTCTGAATAAGTTAGGGGAATAAACGGCCTTTCCAGTCATAGCCTTGACCCACAAGTCAGCAGCGAATGTGATAAACGGGTTATCTCCCCTGAAAAGCGAAGCAAGCTTCGAAGATGGCGACGATGGAAAAGAGAACTGTGAGCGAACTGCGAAAGGTGTGTGTGTGTGTGTGTGTGTGTGTGTGTGTGTGATGTGTGTCAGTGTGTGTGTATATGCGCGTGCTGTGTGTGATGTGTGTCAGTGTGTGTGTATGCGCGTGCTGTGTGTGTGTGTGGCTGTGCTTGCGTGAGCTTGTGTGTGTCATATGTGTGTGTGTGTGTGTGTGAGAGAGAGAGAGAGAGAGAGAGAGCGATAGTGAGAGTAGGGTATGGTTGTTGGTGAAAGTTGAGTTGGACGCTGGGGTTGGGCGGGTGTGTGTGTCAGAGAGGGTTGTGTGTGTGGGGGGGGGTGGACTGCGTGTGTGTGTTTATTTGTGTGTGTGAGGGTTTGTGTGTGTGTGGGGGGGGGTGGACTGCGTGTGTGTGTTTATTTGTGTGTGTGAGGGTTGTGTGTGTGGGGGGGGGGGGTTGACTGCGTGTGTGGGTTTATTTGTGTGTGTGAGGGTTGTGTGTGTGTGTGTGTGTGTGGGACTGCGTGTGTGTGTTTATTTGTGTGTGGTGTGTGTGTGCCTTTCGCCTTGTATTGAGGAAATTAAACTGCGTTTGCGTATTATGTGTGTGTTTGCAAGCGTGCGTGTATGTTAGGCATATCTCAGTAGGTGTGTGTATGTGCGCGTACGTGCAATGTGTGTGCGTGCGCGCGTGTGTTTGTGTATGTATGTATGTATGTGTGTGTGTGTGTGTGTGTGTGTGTGTGTGTGTGTGTGTGTGTGTGTGTGTGTGTGTGTGTGTGTGTGTGTGTGTGTGTGAGAGATAAACAAACTATCAAGAACAAAACAAAACTGAACAAACGAAATGTTTTCCCCCCAACTCTGATTATTGCTTGTTTCGGAGACGACTGTGATTTTGACTTTTTGAGTAAGCCTACACGAACACACAAGCTCAATACAGCCGGCAACAAGTTCGCCGGTCGGGGCAGTGAAATACTATTTCAAATAGATCTATTTCACTAAGAATGTCAATGGATATAGGGCAACGTTAACATACTTATTTTTTAAATCAGTGATTGATTAGATCGTCATATTTTTGTGACACTGAGACCAAACCATCAAAAAATTAGCAATAGGCCTTGAATCAAAGTCGTGCGAGATCTGACCTTGCTGCAAATGTACGTGTACGACTTGATTGTGTTGACGTTCAACTGGTAAGCTGGGCGATTGCAGGCTTTTATCCAGCGAAGGCAGCGATGTATATGGTACAGATGCTTTCCCGGTTTCACAAATGGGATGAATTTCACGCCAACACAGCGTTCAGGATACCTATCATCCGTTTTACATTGTCCCCAAGCTTGCTTCCTAAAACAAGGGAAGTAACTCCCAGAGCCTCGATATGTGGATATGGTTAAGTGATCGGGAGGTCGTGGGTTCGAACCCGGCCGGCCGGGTCATACCTAAGACTTTAAAATTGGCAATCTTGTGGCATCTCCGCCTGGCGTCTGGCATTATGGGGTTATAGTGCTAGGACTGGTTGGTCCGGTGTCAGAATAATGTGACTGGGTGAGACATGAAGCCTGTGCTGCGACTTCTGTCTTGTGTGTGGCGCACGTTATATGTCAAAGCAGCACCGCCCTGATATGGCCCTTCGTGGTCGGCTGGGCGTTAAGCAAACAAACAAAACAGTCATATCATATAATTGGTTTTACGATAAACATTTTTAGTCATTTAACTTTAAGCAACATATTCTACTACTTTCATTTTAAGTCACAAAGTACCTGTTTCATTTTGTTATTACTCTAAATTGATTCATCAACGGTTCTTAGTGTGTAAAATAATTATGTATTTTTCGTCGTGATTACAAATGTACATGAAAAGTGAATGTCTATTTGTAGAGTGGCTTATTCAATGCTATTTTTAAAGACAGTCGTAATTTCCGTTTTAGGTTATCGCGTATCAAGTGCTTTTATTAGAAACAAGCGTAATATTGTGAATAAGGAACATGCAAGTATGATTTCAGCAATGTTCAACATTATAAATCGAGATAACTAGACACATTGAAAGAAATGTGGCGCACTAAACAGTTTTCCTGATCACGAATCATTGTGCGAAACTTTCTTTGCAACTTTCTTTCATGAAGTGTACGTATTTTTCTAGAAAAAGGCGTGTCCCCTGTTTTGAGCGAACACTGAACACTGGGGGCCCAGTAGCTCAGTTGGTAGAGCACTGGACTTGTGATCGAAAGGTCGCAGGTTCGAATTCGGGCCGGGACGGACACGGGTCAACTTTATGTGCAGACCCAGAGACGGAAGCCATGTCCCACCCCCGTGTCATCACAATGGCACGTAAAAGACCTTGGTCATTCTGCCATAAGTGCAGGTGGCTGAATACACCTAAACACGCAGACACCTGGGTAGCGCGACTCCGTTGCTGCTAGCTTTCCACTGGGAGGAAGCGACCCGAATTTCCCAGCGATGGGACAATAAAGTAATGAAAATGAAATGAAAATGAAATGAAATGAAATGATTTCGTGGTGCACTACTTCTGTTTTTTTAAAAATCGAAAAAAATACACACTGGCCATAATTCCTCTTTATTTGAATGAATGTCAACTTTAAAATGATTGTTTTAGAGTGCAGAGTGGCGGGGATATAGCTCAGTTGGTAGCGCGCTGGATTTGTATTCAGTTGGCCGCTGTCAGCGCGAGTTCGATCCCAGGTTCGGCGGAAATTTATTTCACAGAGTCAACTTTGTGTGCAGACTCTCTTCGGTGTACGTGTCCGAACCACCCCCCGTGTATACTACATTGGGTGTGCACGTTAAAGATCCCACGATTGACAAAAGGGTCTTTCCTGGCAAAATTGCTTAGGCACAGTTAATAATTGTCTACCATACCCGTGTGACTTGGAATAAGGCCGTGAAAGGTAAATATGCGCCGACATGGCTGCAATCTACTGGCCGTATAAAATTTCATCTCACACGGCATCACTGCAGAGCGCCTAGAACTGTACCCACGGAATATGCGCGATATAAGACTCATTGATTGATTGAAATCAATACATGAAGAATTTGAATAACAGTTGGTTATGCCTACTATGACAGTGTGAAGCCGAGTGTCTTCTAATTCACTATTCATTGATTTGAGATTTTGCAGGGGATAGCGCGAACGCAGTCCCCCTCACGCAGAAATTACACACTCGGCCGATCAACATTTGTGATGGTCGTAGGGTTTAGCCCGCCCGTTTGGTGCAATGGACAGGCCTCATCCTAGGAGTACCTCCTTGTTGATCAAGGTGTCTCCCGTGCCAGGTAAGTATGTACTTATCAATTACTGCGTCATCCCAACTCGAAATAAGAACAGACATTTTTAGGGTGTTCATTTGGATATATTTAAAAATTGACATTTCTAGTAATTTTTGTTTAGCAAAATATTCTGCTACTTTCCTCTACAGTTAGAAAGTGTCTGTTTAATTTTGTTATTGCTCTAAATTGATTCACAAACAGGTTTTGTAGCGTAAATTATGTATTTTTCTTCGTAACTACAATGTAAATAAAAGGGGAAAAAATAAATGTCTATTTATAGAAAGTGGCCTACCGTTGCTATTTTTAGAAACAAGCGTAATTCCCGTTTATAGGTAATCGCGTATCGTATCCATTGCTTTTATTAGAAGCAAGAGTAAGACTACTTTTTTTTTTTTAACAGATAAGACCTGTCTGTTACTCACACTGACAGGGTTTTTTGTCACTAAAGCGACATCACAAAGATTTTTTTTTTTTTTTTTTTTTTTTTTTTTAAAGTTGCATATCAAAACATCAAAGCGAAGCGAACGGTTTTGAATTAAAAAAAAATAACCGAACATGCAAGTGGTGGGGTTTTTTTCTATTGATAAATGTTCACGTATAACAAGGCATACATAATTATTGTGGGAGACGGGTTAGTTGAAGAGAAACTGAACATAAAAGCATGATCCTAATGATAACAACAGCCACAGGAAACAGAAATACAAAAGACGAATACAAAAAAAATGCAACAGAACACACACACACACACACACACACACACACACACACCTGCAGCAATCCACATCCCTGATTAATGTTAGGTATGACAGTTATATAAGCATGTTTTGAATATCATTGCTGATCGTTATCACATAAGCACAAATTCTACTGAACATTTTGTGAAGATGCCACAGACAAAAAGATATACAAGAAAATCATACCAAGGCTCTATGTTATTTTTCATTTTCAACTCGTTTCTAATCACTTTTGTTTTGTTTTATATAAAGCCAAACAATGAGCCGTGACGGTTGTCATGATGCCCCAAACCGTGTAAGGGGAATAACTACTCTCTTGAAACTCTTTCGCTTTTTCTCACAGAGCAGGAGTTATCTCTCTTTCACTGACTGCCTTGCGCCTTGGTATGTGACCTGTTTAGTGTTTAGACAGAAGCAATGTAATAACTATGCGGATGAGATAAGGTGAAGCTCGCTCACAAGCGATTGAGTTTTGCATAGAACTGGTGTTTGAAAACTTTCAGACACTGAATTATTCACAAGTCAGTGTGTTTGATAGGTACTTTTACTGAAGCGGCAGAAGAAATGTTATAAACATTGATAAAAGTTTTAGTTGGTAATAGTGCAAAGATCAGAATAGAGGAAGATTTATACCATCAGTTTTGGGAGGACTGAACTCGACAGGCGTGCAATGCAGTCTACAAGCTGTAGACTGTCCAGCTTTGTCACTGGTCTAGAGTCTACAGTTGAGTCTACATTTTGTTGTGCCTACTTACTTGATTGGAGGAAAGTCTACAGTGTCTACAGTCTGGAACCAATCAGACACCAGATTACATTTGTTGAGCTTTATCAACAACAACAGTTTACTGTGGGACACGTTCTTCTTTATGGATAATTCAGTGTCTGAACACCTGTTCCGGGCAAAACGCAATCGCTCGTGAGCTAGCTGCACGTTATTTTAATCGGCACGTTTATCACATTGCTTCTATGTATAGTCTGTCCGAGTAGCTGGCAGGGACGTTTTTAATTATCTAAAAAAAATAAATCAAAGCAACTTTTACATTGTGATTAAGAAGAAAAGCTGTTCAAGCGATTAGTACTATCTAATGTTGAAAGGGTTTTAAGTGATATCCCTAATCGTTTTCGCTCTACCATAGTTTTGTTTTTGTTTGTTTTTTTAAATAAAAAAAAAGAATTGATACTGGGTAAATGTCAACCTTGAACCAGCCTCAGTAACGCACCCCACTGACCTCTCTACTGTGCCGGTGTAACACGAAATTTTTACTCCACGAAAAATGTATTCCGGAGTAAATATTTCGTACGAAATTCTTACTCCGAGTACACTTTTCGTACGAGAAAAGAACTCCCCAAGGCACGAAAAAATTACTCCCTCCACGAAATGTTTACTCCCCATTTTTTTTACTTCCAGTACAAATCTCGTACGCAAAAATGGAATGCGGGCGAAGGGATAATGCCATTAAGTGATCTCGCGCACACGAATGTCGCGCTACCCTCCTTCTACCCTTTCCACCAACAAGACTAACAGGCGACAAGGGAGCCGGTAAACATTTCGTACACCTGGCATGGGAAGTTAAATTGCTCGTGTTGGGGTGAGGTAATTTATTCGTTATTTATTCGTCAGGGGAGTAACATTTTTGTACGAAATGTTTACTCGGAACTCACCTGTCTTAGGGAGAAATTTTCTCGTGTAATGGGAGAGTGCTTTTTTCGTAAAGGGAGTAACTTTTTCGTACGAAATTTTTACTCCGGAGTAAAAATCTCGTGGGAGTAATTTTCTCGTGTTACACCGGGTTCACGTTTTTTCACACCTGTCACAGAAATTCTGTTTCACTGCATTCCTCGGTCAGGTTCTGTCCTGTGAGCGTGACAGCTATACGAAGCACGAGAGTTCAAACGAATATATTTAAATGTGACATTGAGCGTGGGGTTCGTTTCGGGTGTGAATGTGAGGGTTTTCCCTCAGTCTTCATTTGTGAAAATCAGTTTACGTGTACAGTGCTAAAACTTCGAAAGCAGGAAACAACTTGAAGCCAGTTTAGCAGAATATAGTACTAATCGACCTGGACAACTTATCTTCTTAATTAAGCGCCTCGTATATTAAAGTTGCCTAGATTGTTTTTAAATAGCTAAAAACGTCCTCCACCTGCCCCTCGGTCAGACTTTACACACTTCACATGCCAAGGCGCAAGCAAGTCAGAGCAAGAGAGACAACTCCCGCTCTGTAAGAAAAAGGGAAACAAGTGTTTGTGCACACAAGATCTAAATGCTGATTAAATGTAGTCTCTGAACCAGACTATTTCAGTATTTTCAGATGGCCCATGTTTTTCGTAAATTATTAAAAGTTCTGACTGGATCTTGGTAGGGCAGAACAGGCATAAACACCATCCTAATATGGACGGTAATAGAGGTTACATGCCGAGTCTCAGTGATTATTAAAATTAATGGTCGAAGTTTGCGGATCATGAAAAATACGAGCTTCAGCGAGCTTTTTCATGACCGCGAACTGAGACTATTATTTTTAATATTCACTGAGACGAGGTATGTAACCTCCTTTTTCCTCCTTTCTTCAGTTATTCAAAGAAAAGAGGAGTTTTTGTGCGAAAGTTTGATCGAATCCTATTCACCCAACAAGTCTACCTGCGCAGGCGATTGAATAATGCGCGGTAGTATGGTTCCGTGAAAATCATTCAATTCTGTTAACACTTCTTGTCAGTTTCCCTGTTTTGGACTAAAATCAAGTACACAGTTATGGTGTCATTCTGCTGTGGCGGTAAAGGCAGATAGTGTGTGTTCTGTTCATGTTTTGGTATCGCTCAGGAAATGTTCTTTCCTCGAATGTGACTAGCAGACGAAGTTTTACACCCGTGTTCCAACGTTAAAAACTGAATGAAGTTCAGTTTTCTGGGGGAAAATAGTGTATGAAACCGCTGCATGTTCTTTAAATTGATTAGATGTTTGCATTTGATTGCGTGTGATCTGTTTATAAAATGAAATATTGTTGAAAACTGACCGTCGGATTGCAGTCTCTTGTCGATGCAGCCGAAATCTGAAAGGGGAACTACTTGTGTCGCTTAGACAAAGTATGACACTGTTACTTGCCTTGGAATCTTGCTAGCGATAAACGATTGTGCACGGCAGATCTGAATTCAGAAAACAACCAAACTCATGGATTTTATATTGAGATTCATGTGTTCAAGCCTGTAGTTACTGGTTTAAATGCGGTATGGTTGTATTG
>NC_090250.1:34861002-34916002 GCF_037325665.1 Littorina saxatilis | reverse complement strand
CGCAGCCCAGGATTCATGTCTCACCCAGTCACATTATTCTGACACCGGACCAACCAGTCCTAGTATACAACTCTCCTGTGTTCACTTTCAAGTGAATAACTATCGTTCTGATATCATTTTAAAGTGAAGCTAAAGAAACCTGGTATCGGCACTGCTGTGCATCTCCTATGATCTCAATGGTATCAAGGCACCGTGACGGGTCATAGAGATCAATTTAGATCTAGATCTATTTCCGGTTGTGTTATTTTCCTTCCACCATTCCTCGATGGAAAAGAGTTCGTGTTGTTTTTGTTTTAATTTTTGTCTTTGTCGTTGATCATTGTATACACAAATTACACAAACGTCATCTTGTGAGGGACCAAAAAATATTGAAACTCTCGGATGATTTTTTTGTGTGGTATCAACCTCGACCTACGGTCTCGGTTGATACCACAAAAAAATCATCCTCGAGTTTCAATATTTTTCGGTCCCTCACTCGATGACGTTGTGTAATCTCTATGCACTAACCCCATAATGCCAGACACCAGGCGAAGCAGCCACTAGATTGCCAATTTTAAAGTCTTAGGTATGACCCGGCCGGGGTTCGAACCCACGACCTCCCGATCACGGGGCGGACGCCTTACCATTAGGCCAACCGTGCCAGTTTCAACCACCCTCACTCTGTGTACATTACATATCATTATTTATCCTACATACGTGAGAGACTGAGACCACTCATTACATAACAATATTCTTCAAACCACAGGTGTGTATATCATGTAAATGAGGTCATGTCAAGCAAGTCTGGCAGGGACCTGTTTTTCCATTGCTTATGATGCCAAAGTCACCCGAGACAAACGTCATTATGGAAAAAAATGTGCGCTCGCTAATTCCCCTCGATGAATTTTTAGAACTAACACGTCACGCTACACTTTCCAAAGTGACGTTTCTTTGCTTTGACGTAAGAGATTGCACGAGGCTATGGAAGAGATCGTGGTTCCAAAAGAAGCGTCTACTCGACTGCCGGACGTTTTGAATAAAATACAGGTAAGTACAGTATGTAGGATAAACAGAATACTACATGGCTTGCTGTGTCGTACCAGATTAACACTCGTTGCTTTTTCAAATAGTGAACAGCTCGCTTTCGCTCGCAGTTCAATATTTTTAAAAAAACAACTCGCGTAAATCTGGTACGACACAGCAAGCCATGTAGTATTCCCTATATATTCGCATGCTTCCATGTGCATTGCCAATAATGAACTCTCCTTGTCCTCTGTTTCACTATTAGTAATTGTGATCCGGTTATAGTACAATTTGTAGCTAATACGTGCAGAATTGCGCATTGAACATTGTTTACCCAATCATCCAGGATCTCCGGCTTTCCGGTAAACATCCGCTCGTTCGTATGACAGACCAGCAAATGTCATACTCATGTGTCTGCGCTGTAATTGCGAAATGTGTGTCAATGGGTTGGGGGGGGGGGGGGGGATAGAGGCGAAAATTTAGTATTTAACGTGTGCGCCTAGACACACAGTACATGCAACGTCAGTATATATTTCTGAGTTTGTCTCAGTGCATTATCTGCTGGTAAAGTGTTTGCTAACAGGTTTTTTTTCTGGGAACATTTTCCTGCTGCAGCTGGTGCTATTTCTGCCACTGTTTCTGTTAATCCCCAGTAACTTTATCAAGGCAGCCAACAAAAACCATGGCTTTTATATGGGCCTTACCAGCGGGTATAGGAGTGATTATTCTGACCGCACAACTTCAGCTTTCTGCATTGATAGGTCAGTTTCAAGCTAGCCATGTTTGTTTCTTCGCTGTTGTTGTTGTTGTTGTTGTTGTTGTTGTTGTTGTTGTTGTTGTTGTGTTTATGGTGACGTGTGTGTACGTGCTCGCGCGCGTGTGTGTGTATGCGTGTGTGTGTGTGTGTGTGTGTGAGTGTGTGTGTGTGTGTGTGTGTGTGTGTGTGGTGTGTGTGTGTGTGTGTGTGTGTGTGTGTGTATGTATGTGTGCGTGTGTGTGTGTGTGGTGTGTGTGTGTGTGTGTGTGTGTATGTATGTGTGCGTGTCTGTTTGTCGAACTGTTTTTGTGCCAGTGTGCGTGATTGTCATTTGTGTCTGTGTGTATGTGTCTGTGTGTATGTGTGGTGTGTGTCTGTGTGGTGTGTGTCTGTGTGACTGTGTGAGTGTGTGTGTATGTGTGTGTGTGTGTGTGCGTGCGTGGTTGCGCGTGTGTATGTGTGTGTGTACGCGCGCGTGCGTGTGTGTGCGTGTGTACATTTTCTTGTAGACATGCGTGGTTGTGGGTGTATACGTGTATCCTTGCAATTTGTGTGTGATTGTAGATTTTCTTGTATGCATGTGTTTATGTCACACACAGTCTCTGCTTGTCTCTTCTGTTATCTGTCAGGAATAAGTCATTCGTACATCTTATCTCTCTTTCTAGATCCATACTCCGACAGCACCTGCGGGGACCATAACCGCTACACACACATCTGTTGTGCCGGTACCTTGCAGACCAGAAACACCAACGACAGGTGCTGTGGTTCCACGCCCTACGATTCCAGACAGCGCATCTGCTGTTCCAGAAATGGAGGAAGTGACTGGAGTCTAACGTCCAAAGGCAGAAACGACGCGTGCTGCGGTCTGACTGCCTACACCACTAGTCAAACACTGTGTTGTTCTGTGGCTGACGGGACACGCACCTCTATGAGGACCAAAGGGAGCTATGACGCATGTTGTGGTATGACGCGATACCGAACGAGCGAAAAACTTTGCTGTTCGGTGGATGACGGAAGACGTACGTCATTGATGTCCAAAGGCAGGAATGACGCATGTTGTGGTATGACGCTATACCGAACGAGCGAAAAACTTTGCTGTTCAGTGGATGACGGAAGACGTACGTCATTGATGTCCAAAGGCGGGAATGACGCATGTTGTGGTATGACGCCATACCGAACGAGCGAAAAACTGTGCTGTTCAGTGGATGACGGGGCGCGCACTTCTCTCATGTCCAGAGCGATTGGAGGGAATGACGCCTGTTGCGGAATGACGCCTTACAAGAGGAGTGAAAAAATCTGCTGCGTCAGTGACGGTGGCACCCGTTTCACTGTTAGGACCAGGCATGGAGCTTTTGACTCATGCTGATCGACGCTTCCATGAAAGCATCATGAAAAGTCGCGTAAGGCGAAAATACAATATTTAGTCAAGTAGCTGTCGAACTCACAGAATGAAACTGAACGCAATGCCATTTTACTCGTAGCATCGTCAGGCCACCGCTCATGGCAAAGGCAGTGAAATTGACAAGAAGAGCGGGGTAGTAGTTGCGCTAAGAAGGATAGCACGCTTTTCTGTACCTCTCTTTGTTTGAACTTTCTGAGCGTGTTTTTAATCCAAACATATCATATCTATATGTTTTTGGAATCAGGAACCGACAAGGAATAAGATGAAAGTGTTTTTAAATTGATTTGGACAATTTAATTTTGATAATAATTTTTATATATTTAATTTTCAGAGCTTGTTTTTAATCCGAATATGACATATTTATATGTTTTTGGAATCAGCAAATGATGGAGAATAAGATAAACGTAAATTTGGATCGTTTTATAAATTTTTATTTTTTTTTACAATTTTCAGATTTTTAATGACCAAAGTCATTAATTAATTTTTAAGCCACCAAGCTGAAATGCAATACCGAACCCCGGGCTTCGTCGAAGATTACTTGACCAAAATTTGAACCAGTTTGGTTGAAAAATGAGGGCGTGACAGTGCCGCCTCAACTTTCACGAAAAGCCGGATATGACGTCATCAAAGACATTTATCAAAAAAATGAAAAAAACGTTCGGGGATTTCATACCCAGGAACTCTCATGTCAAATTTCATAAAGATCGGTCCAGTAGTTTAGTCTGAATCGCTCTACACACACACACACACACACACACACACACACACACATACACACACACACACACACACGCACATACACCACGACCCTCGTTTCGATTCCCCCTCGATGTTAAAATATTTAGTCAAAACTTGACTAAATATAAAAAACAAATCTTCTCCATGTGTAAGAAGACGTATAACGGTCACAATAATTATGTGCCTTCTGATATCATTTGAGATGTCCAACATTTGTAATTGTCAATTAAAAAAAAGTTAGAGAAATCTTCAATATTTCGTGAATTGCGTTTAATGATTGTTTATACAACGGTCACAATACCCGTGTGACTTGGAATAATAGGCCGTGAAAAGTAGGATACGCGCCGAAATGGCTGCGATCTGCTGGCCGATGTGAATGCGTGATGTATTGTGTAAAAAATTCCATCTCACACGGCATAAATAAATCCCTGCGCCTTGAATATGTGCGCGATATAAATTGCATAAAATAAATAAAATAAAAAAATTAAAAAAAAATCCCTGCGCTTAGAACTATACCCACGGAATACGCGCGATATAAGCCTCATATTGATTGATTGAATATGCGCCTTCTGAAATCATTTGAGATGTCGTACAATTGTAATCGTCAATAAAAAAAAAAATTAAAGTTAGAGAAGTCTTAAATAATGTCGTGATTTGCGTTATGTACGTACGTGTGTGCGTGCAGGCGCGTGTGTGTGGGTGCGTGTTCGTTTGCGTGTGTATGTATGTATGTGTGTGTGTGTGTGTGGCTGTGTGGCTGTGTGTGTGTGTGGCTGTGGCTGTGGCTGTGGCTTCCTATCCGTCCGTCTATCTGTCTGCCTGTTTGTCTCTCTTTCTGTCTGTCTTGTCTGTCTGCCCGCCCATGTGTCCGTCTGTCTATGAAGATTCAAAGTCGCGCTGTCTATCCACCTGTCCATCTAAATCTTTCTTCGTGTTTCTCTCTATTTGTATCTGGTGCGCTGCCTACACAGTCACTCTACTACCGTTAACAGCAGGGGTTTGCGAAGACAGCCCAAAGTGAACAAACGGACACACTGAGTGTCACAAACGGTTCATCACCTTTAATCCACAAACTCAAACACCAAACAAATGACATGAATGGTCTCTTCGCGTTACAGCAGATTCCAACCAACCCCCCTCCCTGCCTCTGGCTGCTGGTCAAAGCATCTCAGTTTATCCGATCATCGAAGACGAACGAGCTTCTATTGATACCCCGTACCTTCAAATCATTAAAGCGACAGGTCTGCTCCTTTGTCATCAGTTCCCGCATTTCTAGATTCATAATACGATCTGACTCTTCAAAATTAATGCTGTATCAGTGTGTTTGTTTGTTTGTTTGTTTGTTTGTTTGTGCTATTTGTCTCGAAATATCAATATTAAACTTTCAAATTACCTACCATTCTTGTTTGTTTTTATTCTGAATGTGGAAACGTTCGCAGTCTATCTATTTTTGGATTTAAGTGTAGGGTCCATCCATTTAACATTCTGTCTTCAGTGAAGCTTCCCTCCCAAAGCTATCTGCATGACCATCAAGCCAAGATCGGGGTTCGCGAGTCCCTTGCCTGGGAGGCCCGTTCGGTCCTCGGACAACAGACAAAAGAATCACAATAATACCGCGCTCTTCTGCCTGTCTTGCTCAGGTTACAGACCCTGCGGCCATTGCCACTAACGTTGTTGTGGTTTGTTCGGATATTGAGGGCTGGTCTTGTTTGATAGGGAAGACGCGAGCATCTTCAAATCTTGGCGGAAGTGTGGTGTTATTTTATGTTTGTTCCGGTGGCCACTAGGGAAAGTCAGTGTCCGAGCGGATGTTTGTCACTTGATGGGCACATCCTGGTACATACTATATATATATATATATATCCTGAATACACAGTGCTACCTCTGTTTTACGGCCTCCTTAAATCTGAGAAAGTTTGGTATTTAAAGAGAAGGAGACTTATGTTAGAGGTACATTTAGTGACACTATTAAAACGTCTGAGAACATTAGGTCTTGTGCTACAGGGAGTCTTAAACTGGAGGGTCAGTATTAACAGTGAGGTTCCATTGTATTCATGCTCGGACACTCTTGGTAAACAACCTACGGAGTGCGGCGTAAAACCCACACACATATGCAGCCAGAAATACAGATGCAATCGAACGTTCATGCCTTCATTTGCACGATGGTCATCTAAATTTATTGTATAGAATCCAAAAAGATGTATTAGTTTGACGGGTTTGTCGCATTCGATCCTTAGTTAGGCGAGAAATGCAAGTACGAGGAATACGACAGAGAGAGAATGGGAAAGGGAGGTTGGAGGGGGCGGGGGGGGGGAGGGGGGTGCCAGAAGGATGCCCCTAAAAAGCGAGAGACATGGACAGATAGACGGAGACAGAAAGAGACAGTCAATGCTGCACAGAAAGTACTGTCAAGCCGTCAAGCCATGCAAGACAGCTTCTCAACATGGACCACGTCAAAGGTGATTGTTTTTATAACCATTATCTCTGAACCACAAAGCCTTGTTTACGAGCCGGCAGAATCCCGAAAAAAGCAGGCATCTTTGAAGGTTTTCAGCAACAAGCGTTTTGTCAGACGACACTGGCTGGGACAGAAGCGACCTAATCTCGGCAAAGATGGCTGTCTACAGCGCGGTGAGGCTTTGAAGTCTGCAAAAAGAATATGGCTGAACCTGTCATCCCCTCGACTAGGGACGTTTATGGTCCTGCAGCTAAGTTGTCGCGATGCGGCCGACACTAATATCGGTGCTTGTCAAATTAAAGTGTCCAGTTTCGCGTGCCGCGGTCGCCATGTTGGTCCGTCGCGATGGCTGTCGGGTAAAGACACAAATCGGGAAGGGAGGGGAGATCACTCTTGTGACAATGTGGTTGCAGTCGTGTTTGAAAACTATCAAGGAAGGGGAGATAATATTGTGGGAGGAAGAGGGAGGTGTCCGATTTTCTCGATAGTTTAAGGGAGGGTGGGGTGAGGCGGTGATAGAGGAAGATGGGCTGGAGGGAGGAGGGGGTTGTGCGATGGACGCTAGAACGAAGTGTCAGCTACGTTTGATTGGCATCGTGATAGGTTGATTGCTTTGTCAATTTTGTAGTTGAAACAGAAGCCCCATATCGTGCCAGAATGCCCCACACTGACTGCCAGCTTTCGAGGAAGCGATTTTGAGGACAAACTGTAAAATTGCGGCAGTTACTGTTACAATTATGGCCGAGGCCACCCATAGCAAAGTATGACCGGCCGATGATTGGATACTTGTGTGTGTGTGTGTGTGTGTGTGTGTGTGTGTGTGTGTGTGTGTGTGGGTGGGTGTGGGTGTGGGTGTGTGCATGACTGAGTGCGTGCGTGCGTGCGTGCGTACCGCATGTGCGCGTACGTTCGTATGTGAGCGTGTTCTTGTGCGTTCGTTCTTTCGTTCGTTCGTGTGTGCGTGTGTGCATGTGTGTGTGCGTGCGTGCGTGCATGCGTGCGTGCGTGCGAGCGTGCGTTCGTGCGTGTGTGCGTGTGTTCGAACTTGCATGAGTGCATGCTCCCGCGTGTCCCGGCATGCGTGCGTGCGTATGTGAGTGTCTACAAATGCGTCAGTGCGTGTAACAGCGAGGACATGCATGAAGATGTCAAGACTATACGTCTATGACTATATATGATTTGTGCATTTCGTAAATTTGGCTTTGGAAAAGATTTTATACAATGGGTAAATGTGTTGTTTAATGAAACCAGAAGTTGTATTGTGTACAATGGGTGGCTGTCGGAAAACTTTGATGTAAAATGTGGCATTAGACAAGGATGTCCGTTCTCACCGATGGCATTTATTATTGGTCTGGAATTTCTGGCTATACGATTTAGGCAGAGCAACGAAGTAAAAGGCCTTAATGTAACTTGTAGAAATATTTTAAAAATTCTATTATACGCCGATGATATCACTTTGTTTTTGAGAGACGCGGATGACGTTACAATGGTTCTACAGATTATAGACGTATTTTCGGAGGTGTCAGGCTTGTGCTTGAACAAGCTAAAGTCTGAAGCAATGGGAATTGGATCAAGTAAAAATATCAATTTTAATTTTGAGGTAAAATGTGTTCGGCAGATTAAAATATTAGGAGTAAACTTTAACAGCGAGAAAAGCGCATCCGAAATTGAACTAAACTGGTCAAGTAAAATTGATAAGATTAAGCAAAGCATCTTCACTTGGGAAAAAAGGAACCTGGGCATTCCTGGAAAAATTTGCATTATCAAAACTTTTCTGCTCTCACAGTTAGTTTATCTAATGCAATCTATTTGTATCCCTGACAAAGTGCTGCAGGAAATAAACACAATATTATATCGTTTTCTGTGGAGGAAAAAAGACTGTAATAAAAAAGCATTTGAAAAAGTAAAAAGAGTTGTTTTAAATAGCAGTACCGAAAAGGGTAGTATTGATATGATAGACGTCAAAACAATGCAAAACTCCTTCTTATGTCAATGGTTAAGCAAACTCTCATCTGGCAACCTTTCATGCAAATGGACATGGATCCCAAACAAATATTTTGAAGGGTTCGGTTGTGGCCTTGCCTGCTTTACTACAGCTATTCGACCGTCTAAGTTTAAGGGAATTGGAAGAATAAAATCGATATTTTGGACAGCTGTTGCTCGAACATGGTTAGAACATAATACAATTTCTCAGAACGATTGCGTGCAAGACAACTGCTTATGGAACAATCCAAGTATAATTTATCAAAATAACGTTCTGTATTATGAGAACTGGGCCCGGTCAGGCATTACGTATGTAGGAGACATGTTAGGTAATCACGGTATCAAGTCCTATCCCGCTATCCAAGCAAGTGTTTACGCTTCACCTGGCCTCTACTTGGAATATATTGTAGTTCGATCAGCAGTATCTGAATATATTAAGAAAAGCAATTATGATCCTAACCAACCTGTATTGAATAGACAAAACAATCTTCTTTTCAATAAAACGAGTATTAAAAGTGCCAGGCAATTCCGTGAATATATTGTTGAAGAAAAGTACACTACCCCGAGATCTATCAACTTCTGGCGTGATATGTTTGGCATTAATGTCGACCAGTCACATTGGAACCTGGCCAAAAATGTAACCCAAGAATCCAGATTAAGAGAGCTGCACTGGAAAATATTACACACGATTTATCCAACAAATGTTCTTCTGTATAAAATTGGAATACGAGATAGTGTGAGATGCCCCTTCTGTCCAACCGAAATAGATTACGTTGAACATTTTTTTGTTAATTGTAAGAAAATAAAAGTGCTATGGAGATACGTTGAACAAATTATTTATGAGAAATATAAAATAAGAATAGTCTTTGGAGTAGAACATATTTTGTGTGGTTATATTAATGGTGCTGTGTTGCACCACACTTTGAAGTAATCCCACACTTTGAAGTAAATTACTTCAAAGTGTGGGGATGTGCCCCACACTTTGAAGTAAACCCATTTTTTACTTCAAAGTGTGGGGGGATCTTCCCACACTTTGAAGTAAACTCAGTTTTTACTTCAAAGTGTGGGGGGATCTTCCCACACTTTGAAGTAACTTACTTCAAAGCGTGGGACTTTTGCATCGCCTGTTTGAGCCTGATGATTTTGTCAAAAAAAATGGCAAAGTCTTTTGGATGAGTGAACAGAAAAAGTGAGCGAGCCAAGAAACATAGTGATGTTTGTTATCAGGCTTTAAGCAATGTCCCATTGTTGAGTGTGACGAAAACTCGTGGTGACGATTTTAAAACATGTTGGGTCACGCATGGTCCAATCTTACATGGTCCAACCTTACATGGTCCAACCTTACATGGTCCAACCTTACATGGTCCAACCTAACATGGTCCAACCTTACATGGTGCAACCTTACATGGTCCAACCTTACATGGTCCAATCTTACATGGTCCATATATATTATTGGATCATGTAATATTGGACCATGTAAGATTGGACCATGTAAGATTGGACCATGTAAGATTGGATCATGTAAGGTTGGACCATGTAAGGTTGAACCATGTAAGGTTGGACCATGTAATATTGGACCATGTAAGATTGGACCATGTAAGATTGGACCATGTAAGGTTGGACCATGTAAGATTGGACCATGTAAGGTTGGACCATGTAAGATTGGACCATGTAAGGTTGGACCATGTAAGGTTGGACCATGTAAGGTTGGACCATGTAAGGTTGGACCATGTTATATTGGACCATGTAAGATTGGACCATGTAAGGTTGGACCATGCAAGGTTGGACCATGCAAGGTTGGACCATGCAAGATTGGACCATGTAAGATTGGACCATGTAAGGTCGGACCATGTAAGGTTGGACCATGTAAGATTGGACCATGTAAGATTGGACCATGTAAGATTGGACCATGTAAGGTCGGACCATGTAAGGTTGGACCATGTAAGATTGGACCATGTAAGATTGGACCATGCGTGACCCAACATGTTTTAAAATCGTCACCACGAGTTTTCGTCACACTCAACAATGGGACATTGCTTAAAGCCTGATAACAAACATCATTATGTTTCTTGGCTCGCTCACTTTTTCTGTTCACTCATCCAAAAGACTTTGCCATTTTTTTGGACAAAATCATCAGGCTCAAACAGGCGATGCAAAAGTCCCACGCTTTGAAGTAAATTACTTCAAAGTGTGGGAAGATCCCCCCACACTTTGAAGTAAAAACTGAGTTTACTTCAAAGTGTGGGAAGATCCCCCCACACTTTGAAGTAAAAAATGGGTTTACTTCAAAGTGTGGGGCACATCCCCACACTTTGAAGTAATTTACTTCAAAGTGTGGGATTACTTCAAAGTGTGGTGCAACAGTGCTGACTCAATAAAATGCAAATATATAAATCACTTGATTTTGATAGGAAAGATGTGCATAAGCAAATATAGATACGGAACGCCCACTGATATTATAATAATGTTTGACAAAGAGAAACAAATACGAAACGTAGAATAGTGTATCATACATACTTCTTTTCTGGCTTCCCTCACCGCCCCCTCTTTCTTTCGTTTCGCTAAAAGGAGAACGGTACCGGGGTAAAGGCGGAACTTACATTGTTACACTAAACACCACTTGTATGAAAAGAGAACTGTTACTAAGAAAACTTTAGCACGCTTACAATTTGCTTTTCCTCTTACTTATTGTGATTGTTACTAAGTTAACTCCATCATGACACCGCCACAAACAACACCTAAGTCAACCCAAACACAGACACATGTAAGACAATAACCAACATTAAAGATGCAAGATTTTGTCCATTGTAGAAAACCACATACAATTGATAAATATATAAAACGCCAATGAAGAAGGACGCTCAGCTGTAGAGAGAAAGAAAGAAAGAAGAGAAAAGGAAAGGAAAAAAAAAAAAAAAAAAAAAAAGAATTAAAAAAAAAAAAAAAAAAAAAAAAAATTAGGGTTTCATTCTTTTCATTTATTTTTTCAGTTTGAAGCGGACTGCATGCAACTGAGGCAAAAAAAAAAAAAAAAGAAGAAAAAAAAAAAAAAAAAAAAAAAGAAAAAAAAGAAAAAGAAAAAAAAAGAAAAAAAAGAAAAAAAAAAAAAAAAAAAAAAAAAAAAAGACTATACGTACACTCATCATTATGTCTGTCAACATCTTTCACCCAGCAAGTAACAAGATCCTCTTGATGACATAGTTGGCAAGACGTCTCAACCTACCTTAGCCATCACGCTCGCATCATTCTCTCCATCTTTAATACAGTCAGGTTCCGCAGTATCGCCTTACTCCCTGCATCATGACACTAAAGAGCGTGACCAATTGTTGCAAGCTTGTCGCACCAAGGTGTCACGCTATCTCTACATCTCTTTCACACTTGTTATGTCTCTTTCGTGGTATATCTGAAGCCTACGTTCAGGGCAGTTTTCTTTGCTGGAAAAGGAGCATCAGAGATTCGCAAGGTGCGAGTGATCAAGACCTATAGATATTGATTGACTGTACTTGTACCTGTCGGATGATATCGCTGTTCTTCAATAGCGTATGAAGACTCTTTTCCTTCGTGGGCACTTGTAAAAGAGAGAGAGAGAGAGAGAGAGAGAGAGAGAGAGAGAGAGAGAGAGAGAGAGAGAGAGAGAGAGAGAGAGAGAGAGAGAGAGAGAGAGAGAGAGAGAGAGAGAGATAGACATTTAAATACTAATCTTATAAGGCTATAGACTTCCCAAATCGTCTCGCAGCTGCAGTAAGAAACCATATCCATAAACATTTTACCGAGGAACGTAGTACGTACCTTTAACAACAAATACCTTGCTTACGTAAGAATTGTTTTCTGTTGCTTGAGGAAAGAGTATTGAGCAATGTAGAAGAAAACAGCATCACTGAGCTTTATGGACTTTTAGAGGCTCTGCGTCGACGGGTCCCTTTGGTTTCTGATATTGAAAGCCTTGGAAAGAAAATGAAGTATTAAATATACATGTGGTTTATTTGAAAGTAAATGTCAATGTGTACCTGAATATGCACCGTAAGCAAGGTATTTTTTTTGTTGAAGGTACGTTCCTCGGTAAAATGTTGATGGATATGGTTTCTTACCGCAGCTGCGAGACGATTTGGGCAGTCTATAGCCTAATAAGATTAGTATTTAAATATCTCTCTCTCTCTCTCTCTCTCTCTCTCTCTCTCTCTCTCTCTCTCTCTCTCTCTCTCTCTCTCTCTCTCTTTCTCTCTCTCTTTATCTCTCTCTCTCTCTCTCTCTCTCTCTCTCTCTCTCTCTCTCTCTCTCTCTCTCTCTCTCTCTCTCTCTCTCTCTCTCTCTCTCTCTCTCTCTCTCTCTGCCATTAAAAGGTTTGTCGGTGTCCATTCGAAGTCTCCAAGGCATATAGTTTACGGTGAAACAGGACGTTAACCTCTGTTTGTGGTAACGCACATAAAGTGTATGAAGTTTTGGCTTCGATTAACTCGGATGGATGGCAACAGGTACCCTAAGAAAGTGTATAATATGTTATTGTCTATACAAAGGCAAAATTACACGACATGGGCTTGTAACGTTCGTAATGTTTTGTACAAGTATGGATTTGGTGAAGTGTGGGAAGCACAAGGTGTTGGTGATATTTCCACGTTTGTAAGAGAATTTCGCCACCGACTTGTCGATTGCTTTAGACAGGATTGGCATAGTTCCCTTGAATCACACGTGTCTTATCATGTGTATTCGTTATTTAAGCAGTCCTTGTGTATGAGTGGTTATTTGTATCAGATAAGAAATGTTCATTTGAGGAGAATGTTAGCACGTTTCAGATTTGGTATGTCACCCTTAAATAACCACTATTTACAGTATAAACCCAATGTGAATAACGTAGACAGACTTTGCCCTTTGTGCTCAGATGATACACTCGAGACGGAAGTTCATTTTTTACTTGTTTGTCCCGCATATAATGAGATCAGAGTTGAATTAATAGCCTCAAAGTATTATCGGAACCCATCCATGTTTAGAATGTGCCAATTACTATCCTCTACAAATGGCCAAGTGGTAAGACAGTTAGCAACGTATAATTATTTACAAAGCTATACGATTTCGCACTGATTCTCTGAAAAAAGCACAGTTGCAAGATGCAGGTCCATGAGGTTGCTTCTTTTAAACATTGTTCGCTTGTATTATGTGTCACCAGTCTTGTTATGGGCCGGAGGCCTAACAAATAAAATTTCAAACTTCCGACTTCCGACTTCTCTCTCTCTCTCTCTCTCTCTCTCTCTCTCTCTCTCTCTCTCTCTCTCTCTCTCTCTCTCTCTCTCTCTCTCTCTCTCTCTCTCTCTCTCTTTCTCTCTCTCTCTTTCTCTCTCTCTCTCTCTCTCTCTCTCTCTCCCTCCGTCTCTCTCTCTCTCTCCCTCCGTCTCTCTCTCTCTCTCTCTCTCCCTCCGTCTCTCTCTCTTTCTCTCGCTCTCTCTCTCTCTCTCTCTCTCTCTCTCTCTCTCTCTCTCTCTCTCTCTCTCTCTCTCTCTCTCTCTCTCTCTCTCTCTCTCTCTTCATCTGTTATGTGTCATGGTTGTTGGTGGGTGTTTTTTTTCTCCAAAAGACAATCGTTGGATTGCATGGTTGAACCAGAATATACGATTCACAGTTTTTGTTTCGTGCTTTGGGAGTGTCAGCAGGGAAAGGGTGAACTGTCAAAGTAGTCATAAAACAGTGTGTGTCCCGGAACAATGGCCAGCTAAATGTCAGCGGCCGACAAAACGCCATTTTATAACGGTTTTAACTTGCTTGTTCTATTTGCATTGACGTTGGGTTTATGCCTCGCAAATGTTCAGGCACTAAAAAGACAAATAAGCCAGCTAGGCAAGGCGATAGTCCCACACAACCACCCTCCCTTTGATTTAAACAAGATTTTATTAAGGAAATACAGGGTGGCATGTACATGCGATATAAACATTTGTGACCACACAACAAGCTAAGCTTATATTAAGTGTGGTTATAAATATGTACATCTAGATAGGAAATGTTATCTCACGTTATGTCAAGGTCAGAGACTGAATCGCTTATACCCTTATTAGAAATGTAAGACAGACAAGATACAATTTTTACCAAAAAAAAGAGGGAAAAATATAGCAAAAGAATCAGAGGATGTGACAGAGGATGGGAAGGGATTTAACTTTATTTTTCAGCAATATCGGGGAGGTATAAGTCGGTAAGGTGGGTATACAGGGGGGGGGGGTGGGGGGGTCTGAGAGACGATGACTGTCACAGACTTGCCAATTCAATGTTCCTGCAGCAGCAATAATTTCATCCAAAGTGTTGTCCAAACTAATTAAGCTGAGATTAGTCATGTGAATACACAAAAAAACCTTTAAGAACTTTCTCCTTCTTCTTCTCCATCTTCTTCTTCTTCTTCTTTTTCAGTTCAGTTTTTCTTCTTTAATGACACGTTGCTTGAATCGGTAGCCTTTTTCTCACTGACTGCCAGTGACTAATCGGTAGCCTTTTTCTCACTGACTGCCAGTGACCTTGTACTCTGAATGGACAAAAAAATTCTCAGTCGGATTCACACATTTCATCTATTTTTTGTTTTGTGTGTGGGTTTTTGTTGTTGTTAATACCGTTACCAGTTTAAAGTGTGTTCTCATTATTATGTGGGGGGGGGGGGGGATTTCTGTTCTAGTTGATCATACTTAGGGTGAGGCAGGATGTACAAATAACATATGTATGTAAACTTGTTCATAAAGATGCTGTCTTCTCTTGTCTTGACTTTTCTTGCCTTTTCTTGTCTTGTCTTGTCTTGTCTTGTCTTGTCTTGTCTTGTCTTGTCTTGTCTTGTCTTGTCTTGTCTTGTCTTGTCTTGTCTTGTCTTGTCTTGTCTTGTCTTGTCTTGTCTAACAACAGCAGTATCGGTGTGCACAACGTTTGATATTTCACAGGGAAAAAAGTCTTCTCCTCAAACATACTCTTTGATAAAAATGTGCTTCTCTCATCTTGTCTTTTTTTCTCCTCAATCCCTTCACCTAATCTTTCATCCCTTTCTTCTTGTTTGCACGACGAGCGACAAAACTAACCCTCAGCTCTTTACTCCAAATTGAATGAAGCGTAAAAGCACCATTCATTCTAACATAATGTGTCCCTTAAAGGGACCCTCAAATTAATGACCGGCTACAATTACGGAACCGAGAGCCTGTAATTGTCAGTCGACGGACAAGGAAGCGGCTAAACTGGGCAGGTTCATTGTTCTAATTGAACACATAACTGACGTGCGAATCAGAGAACGCAGCACGGAACTGACAGCAGCCTGAAATTGTATGGTGAAATCACCCTCCACTTTCAACTTCTTGCTCTCTTCTTCTTCTGCTCTTCTTTGGAAGTTGTAACCCGTGCTTGAAGAGTTCGTGTCCACATAGGATTGTGGTGCTCGACTGTTGGGTAGCTGTACTTTCGATGATTCATACTGGGTCACTTGCATCCTGAACTCAGGTCAAAAATGAGTGTGACAAACCCTGGCTCTCACTGTAATATAGTCTAGGGGGTTATACTACTGGCAGACTGTGATCGCCGTTATTTTAGGTTCTTGTTGATCTGTTATGAGTCGGGTTAAACTTATATGTGTGTTTAGGTGTACGTGTAAAGGAAAGTGAGAATGATAGTAGAAAGGAGCTCTTTGAGGAGTAGTCAACAAAGACTGATGAAAGTTAAACGTATCAATTTAATGATGCCAACAGATGGATATGATGTGACTTAGTATTATTCTTTGCTTATCTTTCTCGGCCAAGTAGGCATGGGTCCGTACAAGAGTGTCTGTGCACTGCTCGAGCTTGGATGGTTTCAGCGTTCAAGTAAGGTGGAGCTAATATCACACAGTTTGTACTGCTCGGCGAGGAATGCGCGTCTAAGTCTTTTTCCCCTCGAAGTCCGCAGGGATCTCCCTCTCATGAGATGCAATGTGCTGTGACTTCTGAACTGCCTGGCCTGGGGCGGAGACGATCGGCTCTCTACACTCTGGAATGACTCGTGCACCCATGCGCTCTGGCGTCGGCGAGGAAGAGATGCTGAAGAATCAAGATGAAGGACTCCAGTTAGTTCCGGAGTACGTTTAGGTGATGAAGGAAGGAGGGGTTGGAGTTAGGGAGGAGCCTCGAGGATGGGGCTTGACTCCAGAAGAAAGATTGAACTTGTTCTTTGACGTTGAACTGGTTATTGAACGTTAGTTGAACTTGTTATTGAACCTGGACCAAAGAGAAACATATGTTAATATCAGCGGTCCTAACTTTCCCAAACAATAAACATACACATACAATTTCGCACAGTCATCAGCCTTCAATTGACCGACGGATGATGATGATGAAGATGGCTGCCTAGATTTGCACCGGTCAAAACCTGCATCGAAATTACAAATTCTATTAGAATGTGACGAGGGATTCGTGCCGCTCGAAGACCTCCGGGTACATCGTTGTGTGATGCATCTGTTACTATAGGTGTTAATAGGTAAACCTACCTCAAACAGGTTCGTGAGTTTACGGCCCCCCCACAAGAAAAGCGCCTGCCCTTTTGTTCTCAAATGTTACAAAAGACAGTTGGTACTTCTTCTTTCTTTGGATGAGCACTGACTTGTGAAGGTCCACTCACAATCTAGTTCCATTCATTCAGTCAAAACACAACACCATAGTACAATTTACTATTCTTTTATTTGACCAAAGTCACAAGAAATCTTCTTGTGTTTTAACCAACAACATACACAAGCATCGCTTTTCTTTGGCGATATTACAATATTTCACAATACGTGTATCGATGCGAGCAAAATCAAAACGTGGAATGTGTTACGCCTTCTTGTCATGACGTCGCCTTCTTGTCATGACGTCATATTTTATGACGAGATGGCAGCTGGTTATAGTCTCGGTCCTCTAGCTGATCCAGTCTCGGCAAAGTAATCTCGTGTACTGTGCTGTATAATGTCCAAAAGCGTCACAATGAGTTACTTCCCTTCGGGTCTCATTCTATCCCTGACAGGATGCCTTTGTTTTCCTTCTCTGGAGAGGAAATCGTGTTTTTTTTTTTACATATTTAGATCTTTTCGTAATGTGTTATGGATATAGGCAGATTCGCGATCGTCGATAATGATTTTGCATGGTGTTGTGTAATTTTTAAATTACAAAGGAATTGATGTGTAAGACAGTTTCAAGCGAGCTATCTTCCGCGGATGTATTTACTGTGCAAACAACTCTATAGTGTCACGTGATAATCAACTTTGGCTTCGGCGCGCGCCGGAGGAGACGATTTTTTCTGTAACCAGTTGAGAGTGATGCAACCATATCACGGTCTCCTTCCGACAGCAGTCTCAAAATTTCGACTTGTTTTGACCTCAGAACGATGTCTTTATCATAACTGTGAAGAACAGAACGGAGATCACTGTCGAAGTCGGCCAATCTGCAATCATTTTCGTCTCGCGAACACTGATCTCAAATTTAGATCAGTGCTCGCGAAAAACATATGGGAGATAACTCTGTATTCTTGTTTTGATAGATTCGCGCAATAATTCAGCATGCTGTCAGAGAGAAACTGGCGATAGCCGTGGACCGATGATTATCAGAATGGGGTCATTTGTGAAAAGACGTCAAAAAAGAAGTTCCTTAAGTCTACTTCACGAGGTCTTTTTACCGAAAAGTCAGTAACCAAAGCGTCGTGCAGCGAGCTTCGCCCAAATAATTTGAGGCTTAAATAAGGTTATAAAATGTATTGCATTTCGGTGGTGTGGAAGCTTTGATGTTTTCGAAACCACACAAAACAAAACGTGCCTAGAATCAAAAACCAAGAAAGGTTAGTGTGTGGAAAATTTAATTATGGACAAAAACAAAACATTCACGAGGACATCGACAAAATGGTCTCGTAGCTTTCTTGATTTCTAATTTGTTTTTATTTATGTCGACAAAAAAGCTGTGGTATACGACTATTTGATAGCTGTATTTTTGACTATTCGCATTGGGTTTTTTGTGAGAAGACGTCTTATAAGACAGGTTAACATAGCTTTTTGCATTTTGGTGGTGAAGCTTTGATGTTCTGTAAACCATACAAAACGAAAAATGCCAAACGCATTAAAGGAGACAGACATGTTTTATCCAGTCTTAATGGAAGCAATTATCTATATTTACATCGGATCTTAAAAAAGAAAGAAAGACAGAGGGGATACAAATTTAAAATAAAACAAATACTACAAAAGTTCTTTTGGGCCAGAATTAGGTACGAACAATTGTGTATTCCGACCTTCATTTTGCAATTTGATGTCGTTGTACTTTGGAGATCAACGCAGAAACTGTAGCCTCGTGTTTTTCGACCGAAAAAAAGAGGTTTGGCAGCGTCAAAATGACTCTTTAATGGGGAGTCTACTGAAAATCTCAGCATCTGACCGACCCACACACACACACACACACACACACACACACTCACACACACACACACACACACACACACACACACACACACACACTCACACACACACACACACACACACACACACTCACACACACACACACACACACACACACACACTCACTCACACACACACACACACACACACACACACACACTCACATACACACACACACACACACACACACACACACACACACACACACACACTCACTCACACACACACACACACACACTCACACACACACACACATACACACACACACACACACTCACACACACACACACACACACACACACACACACACACACACACACACACACACTCACACAAATGCACTTGTAATCTCCGTGTCCCACGTGGCGGCGGTATAAACCCACAAACTTCAAATAAATGACGATCGTAAAAATCCCAAACGCGCCTTTCGACGTTCTACGCGATATCCGCCATATTCCACACAGCCAAAAGTTCGCCGACGGATTTTACGACCCAAGGATCGGTTTGCAGTCTTATAATACGGGTGGGGGTTCAAAGCGTTTATTGGAATGTCGCTGTGCCTTTGTCCTTGTCTACCTGTCGGGTGTGTTCTCTGCAGGTTTAAAGAGATATATATGATTTGTTACAACAAAATTAATGTCGGGGGAAATGGAGTGTTACGCGAGATTTTCAAGGCTGGGTGCTTGAGCGCTGGGGGCTTGTTACTTTTCACGGATGTTGAAGGTTTAATTGGGACTTAAAGGTTGGTTTGGCTTGGCTTGGAGCGACGCGGAAACGTTTTGCACAACACGTTGGTTGGCCGGTTGCTTACTCTTTTTATTTATTTTTTGCTTGTAGGAGGGAAGAGATATGATTGCTTTACTATAATTCCCTCCTACCCATCGTTGCATTTTATAACTTTTAAAAATCATTTGGATGAAATAAACACTCGATTTTATCGTCCCATCCCCCCAGATGACGTATGTGGACCCCACCTATACTAAGGTGATACAAAGTACTCGATTTTATCCAATTTTAACAGATCTCTTTAAGATATCTTATCACCCCCCACTCCCGTCATCCTCCCGTTTTTAACCAGCTCTTTTTTTGTTCTTTTTTTTTTAACTATCGTATAAACCAAGTCATGTCCAATTATAGGCAATTTAGACCTGACGGACAGTAAGCTCCTTAACTTTTCCTTTTTCCTTCCTTGCATTGGTGCGTTTGTCCGTCTGATCGATTTTGTTCTGTTAATTTAGATGATTTGCACCAGGAATGTGCATTAATGTTTATTGTATTTTTTTCCGTTATACATGTATACTGAGTGTTAATGTTTTATGTTTTTCCGTCTTATGTTGTATTTTGTATGATTTGTAATGTTGTGACATGCAACACACACGAATTACTGGCGTGAGATAATACACGGTTATCGATGTCTATGTCTATATTTTCACCAGCTAATTAGACTCTCTTTGTCCCTGTTCGTACCAGTATGCCCGTGCTTTCTTGCTGGCTTGTAATTCATGCCAGTTGGGTTGACTGAGTGCACTGCGTTTTTCAATGGGTGGCAATAGGGTTAGCAACAGAGTAAAGTAAACAGGCATGCTAACCTTTGTTTTGTAATTACTATGATTGCTTAAAATAAGCATTACATGCTTGAGTATGTAATCATCCATGCATTGTTCTTGTCATGATTAAAATTGAATAAAGTTTTGTTTAAACCAAGTAAACAGGTAGACTGTCTGACAGACAGACTCAAAACAACAATAACAATAACAATAACAGCACTTTATTGTCCATTAAAATATTACATAACAACGGAGAAAAAAATTCGGCACACCCTGCCAGGGCCGGACTACCGGGGGGGTTATGGGGGTTGCGCACCCCCCCCCCCCCCCCCCTAGCCTAAACATGTACCTCACTTATTTAAAACATTTTTTATTATTTTTTATTTTATGCCGTTTCATGCAAGGAGCGACCATTTTGCTATCTCAGAATATGACCTACCCATCAGCTTCAGGGGGCTTCGCCCCCTGACCCCCACTGGCAACCCCCCCCCCCTCCTCTTAGCATAGTCCGGCCCTGCCTGCCTTTTCTTTTCTTTCTTTATTTGGTGTTTAACGTCGTTTTCAACCACGAAGGTTATATCGCGACGGCCAGTAAACGATTATAACAACAATCTTATAGGAAAACACACATAAAACATAAAACATAGGTTCACGTATATAGTAACAAGCACACTTATCATTATTTCCAATAACATTGACCTAGAGTGCTGTCTGTTTCAAAAGAAGAAAACAAAATAGAAGGTTTGACGTCTCTTTCCATAATCAGGTTGATACTTTGCTTGCTCACTCTTCTACCTCTCTCGCTTTTCTCCTACCGAAAGCTTTTATTCCATTCATCGCATTCTGCATCGCTTTACTCCTATTCTAAAACGCACAAACACAGCAGCATTTTAAACACAAAACCAAATTTTACAGAAACGGATAGTCCAAATGAGTTTATACTGAAGCGAGAGAAGAGATCACGGATTATACAGTTATCTTTTCATCCACAGAAAATATCTGTCTTTGCTGCTTTGTTTGGTGTATTCATGTTCATCAAATTTCTCATGGTAGCATATCAAATCTGAATTTCATCACGCAGCAACAACATCATTCCCCAGCTGATGTGACAGTAACCGCAGTTGGCCAGCAGTGTCTCTATGAATGACCAACGATTGAAAAATCCTATTAACCCTTAGATGTCTGCGGACATAAATACCTACATCAGACAATACTAACACACTGCTTTGTTCTCGTACTACATATCGATCAATGCAGAGGGATTTTATGGGCACGCTAGGCGTTATAGCACGTGATTTACTGTTTCCGTGTCGACTGCACCGAGACAGCCTGGGTTGACCAAGCCTCTCATTCCCTGGAAATACGTTTGATGTAGATGAGGACTGTGCTTAAGTCCTTAGTTTGCGTGATATATTTTTCTGTGTCACACCCTCCGCCCGTTGGTTATCTTTCTGATATACCACAGTGATGTCTTTTGATGGTTTATGAATACAAACAAATTCATACGAGCTTGTTTGTTTGAGGGATTCGTTACTAATTAGCATTAGTGTTCTTTTTTGCTTTTCGATCGATCCATTTTATTTTGAATTTGATTTGTTGATATCATTTGTGAGAGAAAAAATAGCCTGCCTTTCTTCCCATCTGTATCCATTTGTATCAATGTTTGTTGTATGTCTTTTCTTTTTCAATTGCTTTCTGATTTGTCGCCCATTCATGTTTCCTTTTTCTTGTTTGTCGGTTTGCTAATGTTACTTATTTGTTTTGTGTGGGTTTTTTTGTTTGTTTTTTTTACGAGCAGATAAAACATAAAAACAAAATATTTCCGCTTTTACTTGATAGTATCAGTTCCGAGATAAATACGACACACAAGTGGATGCAATAACTATTTTTCAAATCTGCGTCCTTGCCACAGTTTCTTATATTGCCGTGGCAGTGAATATCCCTTTCACATGGGTATAATGATATTTTAGATACTTACTTCAGGCATAACACAAAGCTCAGACTGGCCACGAAACGAAAGTGTAAAAAGAGAACAGAATAAGCTGCTTCCAAACAAAGAATTCTAGTGTTTGATTTAGTATTAATGTGATAGGCTTAATGGTGTAATATAATGACCTCGTGACATACAAGCAAAAATAAGAACGAATTCATCTAGTTCCGTTACAAATGAGTTAAATTAGAATTAAATAATGAAATTAAATTAAATTGAATAAAAGAGAAAGAAATTAACGGAACGCAACGTAAAAGGAATAAAAGAACAACAACAAAATAAGATTGAATAAAATATGACAAATGTTTCAACCTGTGTACTCATCAAAGAAAATGGTATCAACACAATACAGTACAAGACAAGCCAATGCAATACAATGAAACACAAAACAAAACAACACACCACAACACAACACAACACAACACAACACAACACAACACAACACAACACAACACAACACAACACAACACAACACAACACAACACAACACAACACAACACAACACACCACACCACACCACACCACAACACAACACAACACACCACACCACACCACACCACCACACCACAACACAACACAACACAACACAACACAACACAACACAACGTACACAACACAGTAAGCACAGCACAACACAACACATTATTGTCAACACAACTGTATGATCTGATTTTGGATAAAAACGGATTTTTTTTTCTTGTCTTCCCTTAGTCCAATGGGATCGAGACATAACAGTGGAACATATGCAGCCTGGTCCAACCTTTCAGTGTTAAAAAAAACAGGACACACCTGTACGGCCTAATGAAGAGACTATTCTCTATGCTGACCATGAGGTGGGCGTGAAAAGGGGACTTATGTCTTATCCGCTATCACCTGAATAATTGGGTATGACCATTACTGACTGTCTGACATGATAAAATGATGAAGTACGATCATTCACGTGTGAAAATAGATCTCCATTGTCTGTTTGGTCCCATATCTCTCTGTCTCTGTCTCTGTCTGTGTCTGTCTGTCTGTCTGTCTGTCTGTCTGTCTGTCTGTCTGTCTGTCTGTCTGTCTGTCTCTCTCTCTCTCTCTCTCTCTCTCTCTCTCTCTCTCTCTCTCTCTCTCTCTCTCTCTCTCTCTCTCTCTCTCTCTGCAAACAGACACACACACGCGCGCACATACGCACATAGCATACTTACGGACGCACACACACACACACACACACACACACACACACACACAAACACACACACAGACACACAAATACACACATTCACATACACACACAAACACACAAAACCCCACACACACCCCACAGACACACACACACCCCACACCCCACCCCACCCCACCCCCACACCCCTCACACACACACACACACACACACACACACACACACACACACACACACACACCCTAGTACACGCACAATGTGAAAAAACTCACACACCTAAGGTCGAGAGCAAAAAGCTGCGAGCTAGAAGAGATCCACCACGCAATATTACAGTCATTAGGCGCTTTCTGGCAACATCAAAGAGTAATCATCCCGATGGAAACGGTCTCAAATAATAGGGTTAACATTTTCCGCGTCAGTGATTTAACGGCTTCATTTTTGTACAACTTACCCTCGACCAGGGGAGATGTAAAGTCAACGCCTATAGGATAATTATGCAAAGGTACCACTTTTCTGGAGAGTTGAGCGGAGATTTTCCGTGATAGTTATTTTGTCGTCTGCTGACTTTCGGCCATTTGCTGCGGGACAGAAGGAAAATGGCGTATGGTGCGGTGGTCATATGTCAGTTCGATTGCACTTGGGAAGAGAGGATCAAAGGCAGGTGGGGGACGCCGTGTGACATTACCTGCAATATATTTCAACACTTTGCTTTTGATGTTTAGAAAGGTTACACGCGGAAAAACGGATAAAAAAACTTACAAATTAAAATGTCAGCAGACTGAAGTACCTAAACTGCGTTTGGTTTATGTATGCATGAATACGTGCGTGCGTGCGTGTGTGCGTGCGTGCGTGCGTGCGTCTGTCTGTCTGTCTGTGTGTTTTTCGAGAGTTTAAGTTGATCTTTTGACCTGGTCATGATGAACATGTTGGGGAACAAACATACGTGTGAACGTTGAAGTGTTCTTTTCCTCAGCCCTTGGGGGTTACAGCTGATCTGACCGGAACATTGACTTGTGTAATTTGACTGGTAATCAATCACTTAACTTTTGGCTGCGTACGTGTGGATGTGAAGCGCACTGTTCTCCGTCTCTTTCTGAATTATTGTGCTTGTTTGTATGTTCTTTTGTTAATTCGTTTGTATGTTTGTTTGTTTGTTTGTTTGCTTGCTTGTTTGCTCGCCTGCAGTTTTAGTAAATGTTTTAACATAGTGTGTGTGTGTGTGTGTGTGTGTTTTAACATAGAGGGGGAATCGAGACGAGTGTCGTGGTGTATGTGTGTCCGTGTGTGCGTGTGCGTGTGTGTGTGTAGAGCGATTCAGAGTAAACTACTGGACCGATCTTTATGAAATTTTACATGAGAGTTCCTGGGTAAGATATCCCCAGACGTTTTTTTTATTTTTGCGATAAATGTCTTTTATGACGACATATCCGGCTTTTTTAAATTGATTGAATATGTGGCCAAGCAATCTTCGACGAAGGCCGGGCTTCGGTATTGCATTTCAGCATGGAGGTTTAAAAATTAATTAATGGCTTTGGTCATTAAAAATCTAAAAATTGTAATTAAAATTATTTTTTTTATAAAACGATCCAAAATTACTTTTATTTTATTCTTCATCATGTTCTGTTCCAAAAACATATAAATATGTTATATTCGGATTAAAAACAAGCTCTGAAAATTAAAAAAATTTAAATTATGATTAAAATTAAATTTCCGAAATCGTTTTCAAAACTATTTCATCTTATTCCTTGTCGGTTTCTGATTCCAAAAACATATAGATATGATATGTTTGGATTAAAAACACGCTCAGAAAGTTAAAACGAAGAGAGGTACAGTAAAGCGTGCTATGAAGCACAGCGCAACCGCTACCGCGCCAAACAGGCTCGTCACTTTCACTGCCTTTTGCACTAGCGGCGGACTACGTTCAGTTTCATTCTGTGAGTTCCACAGCTTGACTCAATGTAGTAATTTCGCCTTACGCGACTTGTTTCTTTCGTTGTTACCCTCTCGTCCATCCTTCCCAACTTTTTTCTTTCTTTATTTATTATGCGAATGCATTTTTGTTTTTGTCTTTTTAGAGCAGCTTTTAAAAAAAAGGTTAGGCAGATCCAGTTTGCCATTTTATTTTTCCACAGAAAGACTGCAACAACACTTTTTTTTTTTATACAAGCTGTGCTGATCAGCGAAGATAACCACCCACACTCACATGCTAGCCAAACAAAATATCGCTGGTTTTTAGACGCAAACCAAACACAGGCTCCTTCAAACTCATTTAGTACTTGATTGATCGTGTCACGTGGAGTAAATATCGATTACGCGTTCGAGTGCATGATCAATATGAGACATATTTAAATAGTCTGAACGCAAGCTTTCCAGCTCAAAAGAAAACATGAGATGCACATGTAAGAAATAAGTTTTAATCTGCATGACCTGGATACGAAGTAGGTTGAGTCGATCAACAGTAATTGCCGATTAATGTTAGTTAATAAACGTTTTCGTGTTCATATAAGCTGCAACTAAGCCGATGTGTGTGTGGGGGGGGGGGTTGCATGCGTGCGTGTGTGTGCGTGATAGCGTTCGTGTGTGTGTGTGTGTGTGTGTGTGTGTGTGTGTGTGTGTGTGTGCGGGTGTGTGTGTGCGTGTGTGTGCGTGTGTGTGTGTGTGTGTATGTGTGTGTTTGCGTGCGTTTGCGTGTGTGTGTGTGTGTGTGTGTGTATGTGCGTGCGTGTGTGTGTGTGTGTGCGTGTGTGTGTGTGTGTTGGTGTGTGTGTGCACGTGTGTGTGCGCGTGTGTGTCTGTGTGTCTGCGTGTGTGTAAGACAGATAAAAACAGCCAGTACAATAGGAAGCAGGAAAAGTACGAAGAGGTATGTTGGTGTTAAAATGACCACTATATGGGATCATCAATATGGGGCATTATTACAACGGTTGTGTACACAGGCACTCGGCACGAGCGGGTCGAGATCAAAGTGGGCGGGGCCTGTGCGCTCTCAAGACTACTACTATTACATATTATTATTATTATTACTATTTATCATTATTATTGTTGAATTGTTTCTTGTATTGTTTTTGCTCTCCCTCACCCCTCAACTCCCTTTTCTGTACATAGTCTGATTTCTTTTTGTTTTAGTTCCTTTTATTTGGTGTTGAATGAAATGTGTTTTTACTGTGTTTTTTAATTTTCCATGTACCCTCACGGGGTTTTATTGGAATAAAAAAAAAAACTTGCCTTGACTCGGCCAAGAACGCAAGAACGAAAGACGACCGTCCATCACAAGTGACATCCAAGTAAGACATAGGCCCCGCCCACCTCGTGACGAGTCACTGTACGCTTAAAACCTCTGCCGAAGAAAGACACAGGAACAGTAATAAGCAGAATAAAAATATCTTTCTAGAAAAGGGCCGGGAAAATAGGTGGAGACGGAGAAAGGGAGGATATCTAAAGGGGGGGGGGGGGGAGTAAAGATTGTGTGGGTTTAAGTGACGGTTCACGCAGAGTACACACGACATGGTTGGTTCTTAATGTTTCTTGTCTCAAGATCCCAGGGGGTCATTCATAGTGGATTCAGCATCGATTTTATTCTCTGTGCGCATCACATGTCGTTAAAATGCTTTTTCTTTCTCAAGTTTTTTTTTAGTCAAAAGCTTTTTTATTCTCAAAGTGTTAATACCAGCTTGTGCTAAATGCGGCTGGAAGAAACTGACAGGGAATAATTGTTTGGTGCAAAGCGAGTGACCTTCACAGAGAGCACGTGCGGATAAGTGCCACATGACACGATTAAGAACTATTTAGTGTACTGATGAAACTGGTGGGCACACACACACACACACTAACACACACACACACACACACACACACACACACACACACACACACACACTGACACAAACACACACACACACACACACACACACACACACACACACACACACAGGAGCAGATTTTCTCTCTACTTTATGTTCAAGCTTAAACGGCAAAACATAATAGGAGATGGAAGAAGCAGCAAACGATTGAGATGGAAGAAAAGGAAAAAGGGGGGGGGGGTCTGAGAGGATGGGTGAGAGTCCCATCACAGGGAGGGAGTATGCAGACTCGCACCCCAGGACGTGATAACAAAGTCAGCGCTCCGCACACACACCATGATTGCTGGGCAAAGTTTGTCCGCCAGTCCCCCATCCCTCCGTCCGGCCACGTCCTCCCTCAGTCGATTCCTTCATGCGCAGTGGGTGTAGGGGTCAAGTCCCTCTTCTACCTCCACCCTCGGTCACGTTCTCCCTCAGACGATGCCTCCATGCGCAGAGGGTCTGGGATTCAAGTATCTCTTCTTCCTTCAGGTTCTCTTATTCATCTCTTTCCCCCACCCAACCCCACCCATCTGCCGCCACACTCTGTCCAGTTTGTTTGCTGGCCAGTGGCTGGCTCGTGTGGGTACACCCCCCCCCCCCCCACCCTTTCCTTCTCCTACCTCCTCTCCCTCCCTCCATCCAACTCCACCCGCCTCTACTTCTTCTTCTTCTTCTTCTTCTTCTTCTTCAGCGTTCGACCCTACCCCACCCACCATCTGCCTCCATCATCTGTCCTGTTTCGTCTGCTGGTCAGTAGCTGGTTAGTGTGGGTAAGAGTCAAGACCATTCTAGAGCTGAATCCAACTTTTACTTGTTGTCTGAGTGAATCTAGTGTAGAAAAGGGGTTACGTGTCAAATATATACTGGCAGAAAGCGAACTGCCTTGGTTGTACATGTACCAAGACCGTAAAAGAGGCGAAGGGGGTAAAAGCTCAACCAATAATGCAAAATTGCTCACTGCAAGAGCTGGGGCACACACACATACTTAAGCACACAAATGTACGTACACTGGCAACAACAAAACACACACATACACACACACACACACACACACACACACACACACGCTACATTCACACACACACACACACACACACACACACACACACACATACAAACACTCACACACGCGCGCACACACACACACGTACAAGGCACACACACTATGATTAATTGTTAGTTTTGTCAGCAAAAACTCTAATTTTCATTTCAAGTAGAAGTACGTGTGTGTAGGTGTTAACGTAGAAAATTATTGTCTCAACTCCGTTGGAACCCACATTTTTGATATCATGACAACAGCACCTAGATCAACTAATAGATATGCAGACCATAGTATCAACCATGCATCAGTTATTCACAGTCATCTGTCATTGCGCCTGAAGCATTGTCTTGACATGTTACTGGCGTCATACTTATCAGAACAATGGTCATCACTTGCAGTATCAGCATCAGCATCAGCAACATCAGCAACAGCAACATTATCAGTCGTCATCATCAGCAGCAGCATAATCATCATCAGCATGATCAGTCGTCGTCATCATCAGCAACAGCAGCAGCAGCAGTCGTCATCATCATCAGCAGCACCACCACCACCACCAGCAGCAGCAGCAGCAGCAGCAGCATTGTCTCCATCGTCATCACCATCAACAGCAGCAGCACCAGCACCAGCACCAGCAACAGCTCTGTGTGTGTGTGTGTGGGGGGGGGTGACAGACAGACAGACAGAAAGACAGAGACACCCACAAAGAGAAAAAGGAGCAAACTATAACCAAGCAGGCAAAGAGCAGAAGTCATGAAGCACCTCAAAAAAACGCTAGGAGGGAGAGATCAACAGCCCTGTTTGCAGTATTTGCCGAGTTAGCGATGTTGGAGGAAAGATTGAGATGGGATTTTCGCGTTTTGCTTGCCTGTTTCAGAGGTCAGTTAGTGTTGCCGCTGTGTCCACACAGAGATCTGTCCGAAACAGGCTGGACCTTATTTGACACGCGCAAAGAATGTGGACACGAACGCCGCACAGTTCGGACCCTTGATCCGCTCATTCTCTGCGCAAATCCATCGCAGGGGACTGCGAGGTTAAAAACGCCAGGGTTCGAGATATGTCACGGCATCATCTATTCCGTCCACTGCCACTTTCTCCTTTTCTTCCCCCCGGTCTGATTCTTTGTCAGCTTTTTGCTCTTTTTTTCTAACTGACGTTTGCTATCTCTGTTTCCTGTGTTTTCCCTTCCCCCCTCCCCCAACCACCACTCCCGACTCCCCCACCCCCACCCCCACCAGCGACCCAAACTTGAATACCAACCTATCATCTCCTCATCTCATCTTCTTTCCTTCATCCAGTGCTTTTTTATTTTTTTTATTTTTATTTCTGTACGTCCTTTGGCTCTTCTTAAGCTTACGTATGACTGTTTGCATCGCCCTTGTTTCTATTCCTGTCGTTGATAAACTGTTTGTGTGCTTGTGTGCTGTATTGTGTCTGCATAGAACTGCATTATGTGTGTGCATTGAAGAATAATAGCTATTCGCTTTGTGTGCGCCTGTTATGTATAGAATGCCTCTTACGCTTGATAGAAAAAATAGATTCTCCAACTGCTGCAAATGGCTAGCTGCATGAATGCATTATTAATACGGGTCCATATGTTAAAGGCATAATACTTCTCGTGAAAACAGCTCACCGTCTCAGGTCTGGTCAGGCTGTTACGTGTGATCATCCCTTCATTTGAACACATACCAACAATCAAAAGCCTGGTGATATAAGCATTTGCTTGAGTGCGTGTCCTAGCTGTGTGTTTTGAACTGTTCATGCGAAGAAATTCTGAACAAAATGTTGTTTGAACCAAAAGCCTGGTTACTCTCTGTGCGCAGTGATCATTTTCTTATGAGTTCATTTGGTAAAAGCCACTCGTGGGTTTTTTAGGAATCAATTCATCAAAGCGTTCCAACTCACTACATAGCATGCAAGCAGCGCCAGGTTGTTGATTTTTGGAATGTGACCAAGTTGGGGGATGGTCCTCTCTCGTGTAACAGTCTGGCCAGATCTGAGACTGTGAGCGAAACGTGAAGAAGTGTGCCTTTAAACAGCACTTAATAGCATTAACATGACTATTAGCTCCGCCTGCTTCGTCATTATCGCAAGCATCATTAGTTTTCAATGTCCATTAGAGTTGTCGTCGACGTCGTCTTCATTAGTCCATCTTTTGTCCTTGTGTATCCCTCGCCTCCACCACAGCTTCTATTACCGGCACGGTTGGCCTAGTGGTAAGGGGTCCGCCCCGGGAGGTCGTGGGTTCGAACCCCGGCCGGGTCATACCTAAGACTTTAGAATTGGTAATCTAGTGGCTGCTCCGCCTGGCGTCTGGCATTATGGGGTTAGTGCTGGGACTGGTTGGTCCGGTGTCAGAATAATGTGACTGGGTGAGATATGAAGCCTGTGCTGCGACGTCTGTCTTGTGTGTGGCGCACGTTAAATGTCAAAGCAGCACCGCCCTGATATGGCCCTTCGTGGTCGGCTGGGCGTTAAGCAAACAAACAAACAAACAAACAGCTTCTATCGCCAACGGCAGTACCACAGGGATCTCGCTTGGCGCCGGCAGTCGTCAGAACGCTGAAAGCTTCTTTCCAACCGCCGAAAACTTCTTTGTAATCGCCGAAAACTTCTCTCTTAATGCCGAAAACTTTTTTCTAATCGCCGAGAACTTCTGTCTTATCACCCAAAAAAACTGTTCTATAATCGCCAAAAACGTTGCCGCCTTTTCAGCAGAACTGCTGACTTTTTTTTACGTTGGAGGAGAGGTGACGCCAGAGATTGCCCTAAACTTTCAAAACTTGTCGAAATGTTTAAGATAATTTCGGCAAATTTCCTCAGCAGCATCCCTGGTACCATCTTCATCAATGCTAATGCCACGTCAACTACTACTTCTACTCGTTGACTTTCCTAACATTAAATCTTACCCCTCTTACCACGGTTGCCATTTCCCTGTAGCGACAATGCAAACATAGTCTCTCATTTGCATACCCATGCATACAATTAAGAACCATGGGGGGGAAAGCCGGAAACAAAAAAGACGGAGTTAGCTTTTATCAGCTCAGGCCTCAGTCCGAAATTCCACTAACAGTTCTAGGCGTGATGGCGTCTGTCGGACATTTTTTCTCCTGCCTTTTGATTCTCGATGGATCAATGCCGCTGTTGTCACTCGTGTTTTCCTTCGTGCGCTTCCGTCTTTGTGTGTCGTCTGCTTCGACGCCGAAAACTTCCATTCGTCACGTGCGGGGCCCGTCATGCAATGCACCGGAAACAGATTTGTCAGTTTCTCTCCAGTGTCGTCTGCTTTTCTTCCATTTTCTATTTGTGAAGATTCTCGTTACGGGGGGTTGAGGGAGGGTGAATTTTGATTTTTGGTTCTTGTGTTTTCTCGTCTTCCATCAGCAAAGAGAAAGATGGGGAGGGTTTGGTTTGAATAAACTGAAAACCGGAGGGGCTCGGAATATCATAATTTTGACGAGAAATTGTAAGAAGGGCTTTAAGGCAAGAAAGCGATTTTAGCGCCCACATGCATGATTCACGTTTAGAATTAAGCATCTATTTTTATCTTCTGTGCCTTTTTTCTTTGTCTTCTTCTTCCTTTTTTTTTTGTAAGTGGGCTCCTTGTATGACCCAGCCATTAACCAAGGATAACAATGACACAAATAAATGATGACTGATGATGATGACTGATGATGATGACTGATGATGATCATGATGATGATGATGATGATGATGATGATGATGATGATGATGATGATGATGATGATGATGATGATGATGATGATGATGATGATGATGATGATGATGATGATGATGATGATAAGGGGGAGGAGGAGGAATGTGTAAATGGGAAAAAGGACAAATGGACTGCCAAAAAAACGCAATAAGCGACAAGAAAACCAAATACCACAGCACCAACACGCATTTTTAAATAAGCAGCTGAAACTCAAACTCCAACACAGGCTCACACAAAAAGAAAAAATACCACGCATTTTCTGGACAACAGATAACCAAAATATAACGGACTTGTCATAAATATAACAGACATTCATTCAAGAAAATGATCTAAAAATTCTTTTTACATCATCCATAAAAGCTACCATCGGAATCTTCGAGAGACCCTGCCTTTTCAGCTAACAAAACGACGAAATGTAAACGCATTTTTATTTGAAAAGGCAAAGAACAAAAACGTCACAGAACGAAGAACTAATAAGATCATCACTCGAGTCTGTTTCGAGACAAACAACCAGACGATCTTGAAAACCCTTGTGCGTGGTCAGTACTTACCACTCAGCTTACAAAAGCCTGAATTCTGAATACACTTTTCTTCGGTGGAGCGATATGCGTAAATGTTACTGAACGGAGAACTAACAAGATCATAAGATCATCACTCGGAATTGTTCCAAGGCAATTATCCACAGGACAGTCTTGAATACCCGCGTGCGTAGTCACCATATAGCATTCAGCTAACAAAACGATGAATTCTTCAACATCCCTGAGCGGAGAACGATATCAAGATCATCACTCGAAACTGTTTGAAGCCAAACACCAAGACAATCTTGAAAACCCGTGCGCGTATTTAGTCACTACTTAGCACTCGGAAGAAAACAGGACCCATCGAAAGAAGAAATTAAAGAGCAACAATCACACAAAAGCCATTAAGGACAACAATGGTCAAGGGCTAACCCATCGCGCCGACTCGCTCATCTTTGATTCTCAAAAGCGGTGATTTTTCCACATCAATACCATCGGCCAACCTTTCCCCTGCCGTTAGAGATTGCCCATCAAGCCTAACGCAGCGAGCGTCCTACTGTTATTTCCCCAGTAAATATTTTCCCTGCTTCCTTTTGCAGGCAATTTCATTCTTGCCTGCGTCTAATGAAATGCACGGACATCTGTCAGTCAAAACTTTAGCTTGCCAGAAATGATCAGAAACGAAGCAAATGAAGAGGAGAGATAGCGGAAGATTGGGAAGGGGAATATTCTAAAGGGAAGCGACTCGAGAAATGAGCGTTTTCTTTCGTTGAGCTTTTTTTTTTCTTGTTTAGTTTTTATTATTACTTTTTTTTCAAGGACATAGTCCTTCTGGTGAAGTTCTGCGCACCGTCTCATATCTGGCTAGGCTAAAAGAACACCCCTCTACTTGGACATGTACCAAAAATCAAAATTTTGCGTGGATTTTTCTTGAAATAAGTACGGAAACTCAACGAACTAAAAAAACACAAAGTAAGCAAAAAATTATCAGCAGCCAATTAACCAGCCAACTAAAAAAAAAAATAAAAAAAAAAAAGGCAATGTTTTAATTTCCCCTTTTTTCCAAAATCAAATCTTTTCAGCATTACATACAAATATCATCATGATCTGAGGTGTTTTGCATCGTTTCGGGTGTGTTTCAGTAAACATTTTCGCGGAAAGCGTCGCTTTAATTTCGCGGAAAATGAAGAAAATTAGAACTAATCAAGGATCCCCTTTCGTTAAAGCCGCCATACTGGGAAGGGGCTGTGTTGAAACGAATGAGATTGGCGACGGAGGCAGAGATAGAAAGGGAAAGGAAAGAGCGTAAAAAGAGTCTGGAGCGAAAGGGAGTTAATAGATTGGTTCCACTTCATTTACCCAGTGTGGGACTTGTTTGGGCCCTGCAGCGAGCATTGTCAGAGAGATGGCAGGGGTCATCCCGGGTCGTCGCGCATGCTCAGGTCCCCCGTCTCCGCGATTGTCAGTCGTTACAATAGACACGCTGCGCTGCATCGGTCCGGAAAATTGTCCGCAAACTTTGGGCGTAAAAACTACCGCCGAATTGATAGGATGTTATAAATGTCGACAACAACCAACGGTTGCCTAGCTCGGGTTTTTGAACTGCTGCCGTTCCTGCTAAAAGGTGGTGGGCAGTTAAAAGACAGCTACCGTCGGGCATTTGGATCCTCAGTATAGGATTCTGCGTACATTTCAAGCATTAGAATATGTGCAACATGTTGTGACACAAGCTATTGGTATTGAGATTTTCTTCTTGTTCTTGTTCTTGTTCTTGTTCTTGTTCTTGTTCTTCTTCGTCTTCGTCTTCGTCTTCTTGTTCTTGTTCTTGTTCTTGTTCTTGTTCTTGTTCTTCTTCGTCTTCGTCTTCGTCTTCTTTCGCCATTGCTCATTGCTTACATTAAATGTAGAAGGATTCAAGCTGAGATTAAGCGTTACTATATTTTGTTGGATATGTTTGAATGGGTCTGGCTAGTCTTCTACAAAAAGCACTGTCCCTTTAAAAAAAGAAAGCTGATTGCTAATATGTTCTCTCTATACTATCAACCATTAAAAGTACGCATACCTTAAAAAAAATTTGAGCGAAAATAGACGTTGATGCTCACAAACTAATATTTCTAGCAGAGAACATCGCTTTACGGACGTGTAATACCAATAGCCTTACTAACAACTTAAGCTTATTAACGACAAGCGCTGATTGTCGTCATTCATAACCGTCCAGTAGTGACCTTCCGACGGCAAAGGCCACCACGATGGTATGAAACGTGAAAAGACTCGAAACATTGGCAGATGTTCCGATGACAAAGATAAAACATCTTCGAATACTTGCCCGAATGACACATAAAGGAGGGATATTGCAAGAGTATAAATGAAGATGGCTGGGACATAGTGGGAGTTGAGGACGGAAACGAGAGAAAAACAGGACAATTGAATATGGACGGCGGGGTGAAGGAGAGGGGATGGGATGGAGGGGGGAGGGGGGAGGAGGGACACCGATAATTGTAAGATACAAAGGTAGGCAAAAAAAGGGTCAAACGTTTATTTCAAGAACTCAAGTTTTGTGCAGGTGGTGGTGGTGGTGGTGATGGTGTGTTTGTCTGTGTGTGTGTGTGTGTGTGTGTGTGTGTGTGTCTGTCTGTCTATGTCTGTGTCTTTGCATGTTTGTATGTGTGTGTTTTTCACTTTCTTTCAATATAACTTCTCAGAAAACATTGTCGATGGGCAGTGGGTTCCACCTAATTTCATAAAATCGGAAAGTGGCTGTCTCCAAAGCTTCTTCTTCTTAAGTAAGTTGCTGGACGTTTTTCAGAGAACAATCAATTCACAATGTTTTTAGAAACAAAAACATCTGCTGCATACCACATTTTTGTCGAACAGAATTCTTCCGGGCTTCATACCTGATAAATACGCCAGTAAAATGTGTGCACTTTTCATTGTACTCTAAAAAGAGCAAGAAGGACTTGAAACCATTAAAACACTATCTGGGCATAAATAACACAGAAGGTTAATAGCAACAGGCACGGACAAAATATATCACCTGCGATCCTGCACGTCAGTAAAACAGACGCCTAAAACTATTGAAAGCTCAGAACCCAAGGTTCCTCTCCTGCCCCCGTCGCATGACAAAAAGTAAGCCTGGCTTTTGAGTCATTCGCGACATGTGCAAAGCGAGTCGACGCGCGCAACATCTGACAGGGGCAGAAACTCTGCCTTGCAATTTTTGAGAGAGCAGACGATTCCGACGTTTGACTGTGGTTGAAGCGGCAATTGATTTGGAGGCAGTTACGGTAAAAGAAGTGTCTCGTAATTAGTGTCGTTGCCAGTGCGGTTGGGTGGCAAGGCTTGTCGTTCTGTGTTTTGTGAAATCGCGGTAAGTAGCTGTTTTTTCAAGTCAGTTTATGTGCAGTAATGTTTTTAGTTATCGCAGTTTTTCAAATTAGGAAATATTTTGTTTTCTGCTTAGCGTCATTGTCATACACATACACACACACACACACACACACACACACACACACACACACACACACACACACACACACACACACACACACACACACACACATACACACACACTTAAGGGGTGGGGGTGGAGGGGAGGGCTTTGGAGAGACTGAAAGGCAAGCTCTCTCTCTCTCTCTCTCTCTCTCTCTCTCTCTCTCTCTCTCTCTCTCTCTCTCTCTCTCTCTCTCTCTCTGTCTCTGTCTCTACTCTCTCTCTCTCTCTCTCTCTCTCTCTCTCTCTCTCTCTCTCTCTCTCTCTCTCTCTCTCTCTCCCAGCTTGTCTTGACGAACCCGGTAAATTATGTTCATACATGTTCATATGTTTGCCATCAGTCCACGAATTATGTATGGTCGTGTGCCTGTGTAAGGTAAGGGGTCTTCTGTTTGTGTGTTTGTCCGTCTGTCCGTCACTCTGTCTAGCTGTCTGTCTGTCTGTGACGGTCGCTCGGTCGGTCAGTCGATCGGGCCATGTGTGTCATGTATCATATATTGAATAATATGATTTATTTATCGAACCTATAGGCTACAATGTCAAGTTTGGTCAGTTGCATAGCTGAGGCAGTTTACAAACTATTTGCCAGGCTTTCATAGATTTTACTAAGTGCCTTACATATAATTTCAGTACTCTTAACTGTCAGGCAGGGGAAAATATCAACAATAAAGTAAAATAATATACTTCAGCGTCTCACTATTCAGGAAGCAAGTGTTCCATGCAGCAATTTTTTTGTAAACACTGTTATTCAAACACGAAAGATAATTTTCTTTTGGAAAAATAGTTTTCTTTTGATGAAGCAAGGCTGTGTGCCAGTCAGACGGATATGTATGTTTTCGGCGAAGTTGGTCATGCGTGTATTGAACATCGTAATTTTTCAAACATATTTTGTATGATGTTTTCAAGGACGAAATTACATTCCTTTGCGCATATCTATATGACAGTGGTAGAGAAAGTCTTTTTAACTGTGTAGTTTGCATCCATGATATACAGATTGTTCTGTTTGTTTGGTTGGTTGGTTGGTTGGTTGGTTGCTTGCTTGCTTGTATGTTTGTTTGTGTCTGTTTGATCGTGTCTGTTGTGTTTCAGGTTTACATTGCTGTGCTTTCTTGCGTAGGTGGGGATTTGTGTTTTTATTTGTATGAGTGTGTGCTTATTTTTGTGTGCGTATATGTATCAGCGGCTGTGTTTAAACCCCCTCCTTCTCTTCCGCGCGCGTGTGCAGAAACAAATGATTAAAAACATAAAGAGAAAACATAGTTTCTACCCAAACTTTACAGTCTCCTTTTACTTTCTGACAGAGGTAATCTGCTCTTAGATTCGGTGTTTGTTTGTTGTTGTTGTTGTTGTTGTTGTTGTTGTTGTTGATGATGTTGTTTTTGTTGTTGTTCTTGTTGTTGTTGTTCTTGTTGTTCTTCTTGTTCTTGTTCTTGTTCTTCTTGTTCTTCTTGTTCTTGCTCTTGCTCTTGTTCTTGTTTCTGGTCTTGTTTTTGTTCTTGTTCTTGTTATTGTACTTGTTGGTTTTTTTTGGGTTTTTTTTGTATGTGTGTGTTGGGTTTTTTTTTTTTTTTTTCGTTTTCCTTCCTGCTTCCCCAAAATGTTCTCTCTTTTTTTATCCGAATACTTCAAATACCAGTTCTCGCAATTCCTCTGTGCAGGCGTTTAAAACCTGTCGTTAAACTTAATCACCTGCAGCAGCATTGAAAAGGGTGGAAAACGCCATGTTCAGCCTATGCAAAAGAGATGCAAATCCTGCTGTTTATCGCCCGCTACGGAACCATATATCTGCCTGATCTTGGGATCTTGCCACCTTTATTTGCATTGCAATTTGTAAAGTAAGATTTACACTTCTTTGGCCGAGGTTATAAGAAATTCTGATTTATGTTCTCCAGGGGAGATTTCTCTGTCTTTTGATTTTCAAGGCTCAGGGGCTTTTGTGCTCTTTACTTTTGTGCCATCTGTCAAAACCAGAAAAAACGAGTCGTTTGATTCGTACAACATGAAAGAGACACTGCCCTTTGGGTTCACGATAAAGCCCCGTTTGTGTGTGTGTGGTATGCTTTTGTTACTGGATTTACATCTAGAATGGTAAAGTCTAGATCGGATAAGTACTGTGTATACCAGAGGCGTTTGTGAAAATCTTCCCCTTTTTGTTCAAGTCGAGACATTTGTCACAGCCGAACCTCAATGATGTGTGTGGCCTTGGTTTTCACACATGTTTCCCCTCAAAAAGAGTATTTTGTAAAAATGGCATTTTGATTTAAAATATCTTAGTTTATATTATTTCTCTGTTCAGACACCTCGACTTCATTTTTTGCTTCCAGCTTGGGCGTTTAAATTGTGACTGAATAGTTCATTGAAGAAAAATATGCCGAAACATGCAATGGAAGAGAAAAGGTGCTTCCGTTTATAGGAACTCCAGTGAATGATTTGTTGAAAAGCAATAGTACTTGTAACTGGCTATTTGGTACAAAGCCACACGTGCTGAACTGTAAAGCATATCATATGTGTGTCAATGACAGTGGCATGATCCACAATTCATTTTCCCACGGTCTTTCTTTTGATCACATGGGCAGATGAAAAGTAACATCAATAAGGGTAATCATGATTCGTAATTCTCTTTGTCATTTCGGCCCACGCGTGTTCTTCTCAACTCATGCTTAAATACTGATGTACATCAATTTGTGTTATTATTCATTATTTTCATTGCTTAGGTGCAGTTTCCAGGCTGCTAATCTGTATCTATCTCTTTATTTTCCTTCAGGCGCGCAGTCATTTCGGTGCAATAGGTTGTCTATTTTCTTTATTCAAAGTAAAATTAATTCAAATAAAGTGTAAGGAATATCAATGTATAGATTGAACAGACAACAGGGGAAACTGTTCAAGTAGATTGTTTAATGAAAAAATAATTAGTATTCAAAGAGAGTTCGAGTGCTAGCTTGCAACATTTCTTCTTTCCTTGCATCATCTCCCTCTTTGTTCCGGCTATCGATTTGTTATCTTTCTTGTTATTCATGAGGGTGATGCAGGTACGTTATTTGTGGTTGCGTCTGGGTTATTGGATTTTGTCTGAACTGTGTCTTTGTTTTGTTTGCTTAACGCCCAGCCGACCACGAAGGGCCATCTGAACTGTGTCAAACACAATCTTTCTGTGTGTGGGTGTTTGTGTGTGTGTGTGTGTGTGTGTGTGTGTGTGTGTGTGTGTGTGTGTGTGTGTGTATGTGCCTGTGTGTATGTGCCTGTGTGTGCCAGTGTGTGCCTGTATGTGTGTGTGTGGGGGGGGGGTTGTGTGGGTATGTGTGGGTGTATTTTCAGGGAGGCATACTTTCGTATTTTTTCTTGGAATTAGATCAGATACAAGGTGATAGTTTGAAGCAAAACAGAACTATATATATAGCACAGTTTAAGAATTTGAAGAATGCCAACTATACTTCGGCGGGACATCATTGCACTCCTTTCTTTTTTTCAAAGGAATGCAGCAATGTTTGAAAATGAAAAACAAAAATGCCTTTATAAATTAGTCACACACACCAACTCGTCTTCCAATGTTTTCGACGTGTGAAAGTATCAGTTGCAACAGTATTCAAACTCGTTCGCCCATTTCACACCATTAGCCTATGGCATATACAATCACGGTCATCCTTCCTCCTCTACTATGATATGCAAAACGGGCGATCGGAATACGTTTGAAACGGCCGTTATCTTGGTAGCCTATCTTTAATTTTCTACTGCCGAGTTACACCGCTTCAGGGCCAGGATACGAGGTGGGGCTTAAACCCGAAAACCTGGCGAAGCTAGACTTTCCTTTTTCACTCATTTAAACGCCCATTAGGTTGAAATACTGTACCTTTAATTACGACGTGTAGTATCTCTTGGTCCTGTTTAAAGGAGTGATTTTCATAGCTGTTATTGTTGATGATGATTTTTTGTTTCGTTTACTCATTTAAACGCCCGTTTGGATGAAATACTATACCTTTAATTACGACGTGTAGTATCTCTTGGTCCTGTTTAAAGGAGTGATTTTGATAGCTGTTATTGTTGATGATGATGATGATGATGATGATGATGATGATGATGATGATGATGATGATGATGATGATGATGATGATGATGATGATGATGATGATGATGATGATGATGATGATGATGATGATGAGGAGGAGGAGGAGGAGGAGGAGGAAGAAGAGGAGTAGGAGGAAGAAGAGGAGTAGGAGGACGAAGAGGAGTAGGAGGAAGAAGAGGAGTAGGAGGAAGAAGAGGAGAAGGAGGAGGAGGAGGAGGAGGAGGAGGAAGAAGAGGAGGAAGAGGAGGAAGAGGAAGATGTGAACGATAACCGAAGAAAAACTTGTTTTCTCCTCTCCTGCTCATCATTGTTATAATGTTGTTATAATGTTGTTATAATGTTGTTATAATGTTGTTATAATGTTGTTATAATGTTGTTATAATGTTGTTATAATGTTGTTATAATGTTGTTATATAGGTATTCTGATGAACACGTGGGGGAATTCGGGGGCTGTGATTGGATGGTCTCTTCCGATCATCAAAGCATAATGCGGCAGAAGTCGGCCATTTTACTCAATATCCAAAAGCATATTGAGAAAAATGGCCGACGCATGATTCCGGTTCACCCATCTGTACCACGGCGATGTTTCTATCGACAACAGCATACATACACTGACAACTTAAAAGGCTGTTTCAACAACTATGTTGTGAAGTCGAATGCAGTTGCAGTCAGTTTTTCTTACAAAGTCAGAAAGCGTGTAGCGGTGTGCATGTCTGCGCGAACATGATGCGCGTAAGAAGTTTGTCTGCTATCAAAACCTGAGATCAACGCATCGACGCAAAAACTGTCATTTTGTAAGTTTGGAACAACAAATCAAGGTCATAACAGCTATATAATCGCTATTGTGTTTTCAGCGTAGCAATAGGGTCCGATATTTAGACTCGAACAAGTATAATGCGACTCGTCTTCGACTCGTCGGCATTATACTTGTCTCGTCTAAATATCGGACCCTATTGCTACGCTGAAACACAATAGCTGGTAATAATGTTGTTATAATGTTGTTCTAATGTTGTTCTAATGTTTCACTCCCTTTTTCTTTTTCGAAAATACTCTGTGCATAATTATCTGGTCTTTTTCATCCTTCAACGCCAAGCCTGAAAGGAGAAATCAACATACTTGTACCAAGTGGATGATTATGCAACGTACCCTTTGTACACGTAAAAGGTTACTCGGAAATCAGGTAGATTCGACCGAAATTACTGCCTCAATAATAATCAGAGGCACACTCCTTCTCTTGAAAACAGTCCGGCCCACCATCTCAGATCTTGCCAGGCATGGATTGAAGACCATCCTTTCATGTGGTCACTAACCAAAAAAGCAACAACACCATATTGCTTACCGTGGTGAGTTGCAATTGTTTGATTAATTAATATCTTAACAAGTCGCGTAAGGCGAAATTACTACATTTAGTCAAGCTGTCGAACTCACAGAATAAAACTGAACGCACTGCATTTTTTCACAATGACCGTAGTCTGCCGCTCGTGCAAAAGGCAGTGAAATTAACGAGCCTGTTTAGTGCGGTAGTGGTTGAGCTGTGCTGCATAGCACGCTTTTCTGTACCTCTCTTCGTTTTAACTTTCTGAGCGTGTTTTTAATCCAAACATATCATATCTATATGTTTTTGGAATCGGGGACCGACAAAGAATAAGATGAAATTGTTTTTAAATCGATTTCGGAAATTTAATTTTGATCATAATTTTTATATTGTTATCTTTCAGAGCTTGTTTTTAATCCGAATATAACATATTTATATGTTTTTGGAATCAGAAAATGATGAAAAATAAGATGAACGTAATTTTGGATCATTTTATAAAAAAATTAATCTTAATTACAATTTTCAGATTTTTAATGATCAAAGTCATCAATTAATTTTTAAGCCTCCAAGCTGAAATGCAATACCAAAGTCCGACCTTCGTCGAAGATTGCTTGGCCAAAATTTCAATCCATTTTATTGAAAAATGAGGGTGTGACAGTGCCGCCTCAACTTTTACAAAAAGCCGGATATGACGTCATCAAAGACATTTATCCAAAGAAATTGAAAAAAAACGTCTGGGGAATTCATACCCAGGAACTCTCATGTAAAATTTCATAAAGATCGGTCCAGTAGTTTACTCTGAATTGCTCTACACACACACACACACGCACAGACAGACACACACACACAGACACAGACACACACACACACACACACACACACACACACACACACACACACACACATACACCACGACCCTCGTCTCGATTCCCCCTCTATGTTAAAACATTTAGTCAAAACTTGACTAAATGTAAAAAGCCAACGGCTGCTTACACGAAATCATTGCATAAAACCCACTTGCACCGAGAGCACCCAAGCTGTTCGAGTCATTGTTGGTACGTGATCAAGTGGTGGGTTGGTACTGAAATCCGGGTAAGATCTGAGATGGTCAGCCCAACTGTTCTTACGAGAAGGAGTGTAACTTTGAAAAGTCGTGGATGAATTAACCTTTGGGCACAATATACCAGTATATTTCGCGGAAACGACGCCAAAACCTTTGGGTTTTCTCAGACCGACGTTGAGAAGCGTGCGAAAAGTAGTGCAGTGAGTGTGTGTACCGGCAAAGGTTTGTCCTTGGCTTGAACCTCGTGACCTTGAAGCGAAGTTAAAACTAAACGGGTTCCGGAAGTTTCCTCTATGTGAACAAAAAAGTATTAAGGAGATAGCAAGGCTGATAAAACTTCTATAGAGGTCCTCTCTCTCAGAAAAAGGATGGTAGGTTACAACTGGCATTGAAACGCACAGTGGTTTAGTAGAATATGATGTTTGCGGCATTGTTTCGTTAAAACTAATATGCAGCTAGTAACATGAAGTCGGGCCCTGCTGTGAGCGAGTCAGTAATACACTTCTCGTCAAAAGAAATTAAGTAGGTGCGTTTGGGCCGGTGTAGATTATTTGTATGATGAATTTGTTTCTATCAAAACCAATTATAGTTTTAGAAAGTCCATTCATCCCCCTACTGTATACTACAAATTCTTGAGTTTACACGAGGTAGCGTATGCTTTTTAACAGGAGAACGGATATGGCAGACAACCTTAACATTTGATTTCACATGAGTTAGAATCGACAACAAATCAAAACAACTAAAATTGAACAATGTTTGCACGTGAGAAGAGCAGTCAATTATTCATTTTGCTCATCTTTCCCGTCTAGTAATGATGATATGACGCACCGCATTTCACATTATACTAAATTCATACGCTTTGCGTAAAGCATAAGATTTTAAATAGACGGGCTTTGTCCGCTTCCTTGATCATTTTCAAACCAAAGACAGCGCTCTTAAAATTATGTATATACATTAAATCTTATCTTCGTAGATTGAACACACTCATATTTATTTATAGACAATCTTTTCATTGCGTGTTTCACCATAAAATTAGCATCCTAACCCTGTCCCAAAGTAAAGAACAGTTCTATGTTGAAAGCAACAAACAGAAATGATAGTCCCCGTGACTGTACTGGACAGTAACGGGCCTGAGTCGGTTTCAGACACCCCATAAATGTGTCACTTTCACCTAACCGTTAAACATTGTTAGGCTGCTATCCGCTGCGATACTAATGATAACATACAGTGGAACCTCCCTTTGAAAACCTCCAAAAAAAACCTGAGGAAACCCTGTCTTAAAAAGGTGGGAGTCTTCACTGAATCAGAGATACATTTACGGAGGTTACGTACAGAAAATAGTCGGTTTCAGACACCCCATAAATGTGTCACTTTCACCTAACCGTTAAACATTGTTAGGCTGCTATCCGCTGCGATACTAATGATAACATACAGTGGAACCTCCCTTTGAAAACCTAAAAAAAAAAACTGAGGAAACCCTGTCTTAAAAAGGTGGGAGTCTTCACTGAATCAGAGATACATTTACGGAGGTCACGGTTACGTACAGAAAATAGGAACAAGAAAATCAAGCCTTAACAAGGCAATGTCTTTAATCGGGGGAGGGGGTGTCTTAATACATTTACTGAGGTTACGTACAGAAAATAGGAACAAGGAAATTAAGCCTTAACAAGGCAATGTCTTTAATCGGGGGAGGGGGTGTCTTAAAAGGAGGGGGGTTCACTCAGTGTATATCCCTCCCACGACCAGTGTGTTTGTCATCGTGTGCAGTGTGAGCACGCGGCCTCAGGGTATGCAAGGATAGAAATGTCAAGAATGATTGCGCTTAAGATAGCAGGGGGGATCTCAGTGACCCGTCACGGATGACTTGGTTTTGTTATCCGGCTTCATTGATAGTGAATAACAATGTACTCGTTATGCATCTTCGTTTTCAGTGCAGTATTGATCATGAGAGTCTGTGTTAACGTTGGGGAGAAACAGAGAGAGAGAGACAGACAGACAGACACACAGACACACACACACACACACACACACACACACACACACACACACACACTCACAATCACACGCGCGCGCACACGCACACACTCATACACACACACACACACACACACACACAGAGTCACACACACACACACTGACACACACACACGCACAGAGGAAGAAAGTGAGAGAGAAAAAGCGAGAGAGAGAGAGACAAAGAGAGACAGACACAGAGAGAGACCTAACAAAGTTGTTGCTTGCGTTCATAGAGGAGAAACACTACATATAGTATATGTCTATGATGATTTAAACTGACATTAACGAAACACTTATGTAAATACATGTGAAACACTAAATACATGCTAGTAAATTAGATTTTACAGCTACACTCTTACCGATTGAAAATATTTTCATTTACAACAACAAAAAACACTTAAAAATGCATGAGATTTATATGCTGTGCAGAAAAGGTATAGAGGAGGTATTTTACCTCCTCTTGTTCTCACACGAAATAATACCGTTATCTGCCATCTAGTCATCCGTTACTTGAGCTGTCCCACGTCCAGAAACACATTTTACACGACCAAAATGTCACGCAAGAGTATCTATAACGACCAGTCTGCACAGAAGCTGATACGTAATTTCTGCACAAAGTATAGAGATACGCCACAGACAGACAGGTGTTCTGTCATTTGTCTACCAAAATTACAGGTATTCGCGACAAGATCAACTCGACTCTGTAACATTTGATACCTACTGGAGACGTCTGCAGAGACAATAAAAAGTACATTTATTTGAAATGAAGTGTTGAACTCCTCCTTTTCCACGGGATAAGAGCATGCTTCTACTTTGACAAATACCAAACGTCAACAGTCGTGCCACCAGTTCTGCATTTTTGTGAGTTTTTGCTCAGAAAGTTAATTTAGGAATTTTTCTCTTGGAGAGACCTCCACTTGTCCCCTGCGTTATCAGAGAATCGGACAGATGATACCTAAACAATCTGCAGTGGCCCACCGAAACTGGGCCGTGGCAGCTAATTGAATTAGAATGGTGCGTCTTGACACTGGCTTTCCCCCTTTCTTTTTACTTTTCGTCCGATCAAAGTGCTGCTTACTTGAAAATGTGGAGGCACTTCCTGTATGTTTCTGTAAAATTGTTACTATGTTCATGGTTACTGTACTTATATATGGACAGTTTGTTCCTTACGACACATTTTCCCAATGCTAAACTGAGACGGTTATTAGTTATACATAAATAAATGACAAGAATGTTCGTCGCTGACACCAATGTAAACTTACACAATTGATTCAGTGCAAAAAATCATTTCTGCAAATGAAAATGGAAACAGCCAGATTGTTGTCTCACTATCCCGTTTTAAGAAGCTTCTGTCTCTTTAAGAAATGTGCAACGAGTCTAAAGAACATTCATGCATGTCACGTGCGGCATTGCTCTGTAATAAATTAACAGGGATGGTAGTATTTAACTTAAAACATCTACATAAAGAGAGGATTTTTGGCGACATTTCGAAGCTTCTGAGTTTTTAAAATGCCGTTATCCGTGCGTCTATACTTAGGAGGGACATAAATTACCATGTCGTGAAACGGGACCCAGCGACACCCTTGAGAGAACAGGGAAATGGTGGCGCGTAATAATACTATCTTAAGATCATCGCGAAGACGATGGCACTTAGTTGGATTTTGACGGACCTCTTTAAGGAATCACGTTTCTTCCGTCCTGCTTGCCTTGTGGTTAATTATCGGATTGTCTTTCTTGGATGATTAGTGGCTGGTGTTGTCCTTGCTATAGCTCCTTGTCCTAACGGGAACAGACAAGCTTTTGCAGACAATTGCTAAAAATAACATTTAGTTTAGTATAGTTCTCTTTACTTCGGTTAATATTAGTTCATTTTAATTCACTTTATTTTTATCTCGGTTCAGTTAATGTGTTGGTCTTTTTGTGGAGACAAATAAACAACGTTTATACTTTACGATTCAGTGTTCAAATAATATGTGGAAGAGAGCACAACACAACTTACCTCGCAGATTTGTGTAGGTGGGTTTTTTCTCGAAAAACCCACCAATGTTTCTCTTGCGAGACTTTGCTCTTTATATGAAGATATTTCTTATCCCAGTAGAAAAAAGTCATACGATTTGTTTGTTCTCAGCTGGTTATCGCAGTACTCAGCTTAAAAATGTACGCTCAAAAAGAAGTTCCTTGATTTAGAATATCGTTGTGTTTGTGTGGATTTTGCAGATGAAAAAAAAAGTCACGACAGTGCGGCTTCAACTTTTTTTTAAATCCGGGTATAAAGTCTTCAAATATCTTATAACAAAAATGCAAACCAATGTTTCAAACGATTTTAATGCCGGAGGTGAAGTGCATAAATTATACATTTTATGTCCCGTTTTCGTATAAAGGAAAGCAGGAAGCTGTACCGTGCCCCCTTCATTACTTGTGATTCGTTTTCTCATTTTTTGTTTTTTAAGGAATTTGAAGAGCACCTTCGATCTAAAACAAACAAACAGACAAACTAACAAACAAACAACAAATAAACAAACAAATTATTAAATAAATAAATAAATAATAAACAAATAAATAACAAAACAAATAAATAAATAGATAGATAAAGCAAGTGCATTTCTCGTGTCTGACAACAATTTCATTCTGTCAATAAAACGGCTAAAGCCTTTCAGTGTGGTATGTGTGCCTTGGGATGGCGTGGGCAGAGAATGTCTGCGAATCGCCATGTGAGATATACACTAACATTTCAGAAAGTAGCTTGACTGTTTGACAATTTGTTAAAAGCTTTGACTCCAGTCATCAAAAGAATTTTTTCGATACCTGTGCCTCACAAGAGACAATAGTATTAAGTTCTAATCTTGTCGCTCAAATCTTTCAGCATGCAGTCCAGGGGCGGATCAGTTCATTTTATGGGGGGGGTTTCCAAAAGTATATTGTGAAGATATGGGTGTGAAGGCGCGAAGCGCCGAGCCGACGGCGCGAAGCGCCTAGCTTGCTAGGGGGGTCCGGGGGCATGCCCCCCCGGAAAATTTTGAAAAAAAGGATGCAAAATGGTGCAAGCTGGTGCATTCTGAGGATGATCATTACCAGTTCCAGGCAGCAGATTTTGTCACTGATTAATACCCAACAAATTGAAACTCAACCCAAAAAAACACACAAAAATATTTTTATTTTTTGGCTGGGGGGGGGGTTTCCGGAAACCCCAGAAACCCCCCCCTCGTCCGCCCCTGCAGTCAAACGGATAAGACCACCGTTCTCTTTTCACGCTTGCAACAAAAGTGGCAGCGACAGAGAGCCGAGGTCACACCCAGAGGGAAAAAGGAGTCTAGTGTTTTGCACCAGAAATCCCATCAAACATTTATGCTGGATGATTTCCCTGAAAACCCGGCAGGGTAATATTACCCTATATCGCCCTCCATGCGAGCCGCGAAGGCCCAGGAAGTTCATTAGAGCATGTTTTCTTTTGTAACTCATACTTGCACGGTTATAACCCCTACCTTTGCAACAGTTGAAAGCTGAATTCCTTTCACGAAAACTACCTTGGCATGATGTGCGTTTTCACGGCCGTAAACGGCATAAAACAGCTTCTGTGTCGTCTCGCGAAGAAACAACAATAAACGAACTGAAACGACGGGGATCAAAACTCATATTGACACAAGAACTTCTGGCATTGTAAGCCCTGTTAGCGTGGAATATATCTTGTCACGCAGCATAGTTCATGGGTGTTTTTCACTCGCTTCACCCCCGTTTTTCTGCCTTGTAGTAAACCCCCCATGCCTGACCAGCAGCCCCCAGAAAGAGAAGTACAAGACGGGGGAATTAAAGTACAATGACACCTAGTGTGAATGAGTGCAGCGTGTTGTTCCGATCGCCGATTACCCCCAACCATAAAATCGCTCTGAGAATAGACGCCTCCCAGGCGCGGTCCGTGTCAAAGGATTGGCTTAAAGCCCCGCGTTTCTTTTGATGGTGAGTATTAGGCGACGTTTCGCTCATCAACCTTTTCAGAGTTTTAGTACCCATACCACCACCTTGGGGAGTTTTAGTATCTATGGAAATGGCATCGAGGGATTTGGTTTGGTCAGGTGCGACTGTGAGGTAAAGGCGGAAATAATAGGATTTGATTGTGATATATCTGTGTGCGGAGACAAATTTGTTTTTATTGATGTGGCGGTGGGATATTGCTCTGGAAGCTGAGCTGGGATTTTGTGCTACTGTTAATTGTGATTTGCTTTGAAAGTCTGATATGAAAGAGGTGATTTTTTCTGATATAATCATAATTACGATTATGGCGAATGATTGTATAGAAGGATATTAACCCAGACATGGTCCACAATTGCTGATTTTCAAATCTAAGCATTGTTTTTTTTGTTTTTTTGATTGATTGCTTGCTTGTTTGTGTGTGGTTGTTTGTTCGATTTCTCGGTTGTTTTAGGTTTCTGTTCGGCCTCCATTTTAATACCCCCCCCCCTCTAAGATACTGTGCTGTTATTTTAGTTTCAAGTTATTGGTGTATGCTTGTATCCCGTTTGTATCTTTGTATCTCTTTGCCTTTCTTCCGTATTTTTCTTTTTATGTATGTGTCTCTTGTTTTCTTCTCCCTTTTTGTTTGACGTGAACCGTTCAAAGACATTTAAGTTGATACATTTTCACTGAATGGATTATTATTCACATCAGCATATTATATAATGATGGTAATAAAAAGCATTCATAAGGTGTGTCAGGGTGTGGGTTTTTTCCCCAGATGAATTCACAGATACTAACGCCAAATTTTAAGCCATCTAGAGAGCCAATTTAATGTCCTCATATTCATTTTGTTTTGTTTTATTATACTTTATTTGCAATTTGTTTTCATTACCTTTAGTTTTATTTTATTTCCTGTAATTTTACTTATTTTTTATTTCCCTTTATTTTATTGTATTCATTTTATCTTATGTTTTGATATTTGTTAAATTCATTGTTCAATTGTGTTTAGATTATCTTATTGTAATTTATGTTTTATATTGATGTTATCTCCATGTATATCTAATGTTTTGATATTTTATTTATCTTATTTTATCTTATTTATCTAATTCTCTCTCTCTTATTTTTATATCACTTCTTCCCTCTTTCTAACCCACACCCCTACCCCCACCTTGCCCTGTCACCCAAATCCAACCTCCTCCATACCTCTCCACTCATACTTATCAGTACGTACGTGTAAATCCTCACACCAATGGCCAATAATGGCGCAAGCTTAGCAGCAGTCAGCATGACTGTCCAGCACGGGGGGGGGTGATAGGTCAAAGCCGAGGATTGTCGCTGTCTGCAATTTATTCTTCTTTGATGACACGTACTGAGATTGGAAGTCCTATCTGCTACCGTCCGGTGCCGTAGATTTAAGGCGGTTTGTCATCCTTCTGCGAATGCGTCGGCATTGAAAGAGAATTTTACAGACTTTGTTTTTGCTGGAGGTGTGAGGTGTATGTCCTTGGAAGGTGTTACTGGAAATGGATTTTTATACTTCGTTCGTGTGTAGGCTTGTTAAAATTGCTTGGTTGCGTTATATAATTATTGCCTGTTACAGTGTGTACATTTCAGCTGCTTTATTTGTAACCGCTCGTATGCCGTGTCAAGTTAGCTTTCTTCAAGGGAAAATGTCGAGGAAGGTTCTAAAGTCCTGCTGCACAGAGTGAAAAATGATGAAACAGCTTTAGTTAGACAGACAAATATAGATTTGAGAAATAATGGGAAGTAATGTATACTCAGCTACAGCCTTTGTGCAATAGAGTTAGTGGTTGTTAGGTGGAACCAATCTCTTGGCACCTGAGAGTATCACATGCATTACAATGAACAAGCAACTTTCATTCTAAAAATAAAAATAATAATAGAGTCACCGTCTTTTGGGCAGACAAATAAAAGACAAAAAACCAAATACGCTCAGGCTGAGAAAGCTACTCTGTCATATTAAAAATTGATACGATTATTGGGAAAGCCATGGCAGTCGCCTTTCTGAAGAGTTTTTAAGAGGTCGCCTTCACATGGTAATCGTATTCGCCATGCTGAACCATAAATTCAACATGAAAGTCATCTCTTCAGCTCGTCCACCTTTCTGCCATCCACAAAAACTGAGAACTAAACTGGACAGATAAAAAAAATTCCACCGTAAAACCCGAACTGCTAAAGAAAACATCTTGATCCTATTATCTTTCCCCTGTCAACTCTGAATGCAACATAAAACTCAACCGTTTAGTCCGTCACTGTTTGCCATTATCAGGGCCCAGAGCATAAAACTGACGCGAGGAAAAGGGGGACACAAGAAGACAATATAATGTCCACGACGATAAAATCCACCAACAAAAACTGGAAGCAGCTTTTCTCACTCTCCTGTCCAAAATTGATCAGAGATTCTGTTTCATTGAACCGAGGATCTGTTTTTGCGGCCAAATGTTTGACATAGAGTGTCGGCCACCTGCTCTTGAAAGGTCGTGTTTGGTTCTCAAGTTCTGGAAGAGAGGCACGGCTGTCCAAACCCTCTTGGCTGCAGAAACTGACAGTCTTGGCAAAGAAGAAAAGCTTTGATGACGTTCGAGAGCTGAGTCGTCGTCTTCATTCACTTCACGAACCTCAAACATGACAAGCTTGAGGATCAGGAAGCTAGAGGTTTGAAAGGGTCTTTTATGTTGCTGGTGTTAGAGTCATCTGGCTTCCATTGTGTGTCGCACCGACAGAACAAGTCAGGGGGAAAATCAAGGCACTCTCGGCTGTGTCCCCCTTTCTCTCTGTTCCCATTCTCCTGACATTGGACGTGTTTTTCAATGCAAAGGCATAAACGCTTTCACGCTTTCTGTAGCCATTTCTTTCGCACCCTCGCACCCCTATTTTTACGGAGGAGTCACCAAGACACTCTTCCAGTTCACCACTGAGAAATCTACCGCGGGAGTGGTTTTACTTGTTTCTCTTAACTCCCCCCTCCTCGTCCACGAGCCCTTCTGGTAGTGGGAGCAATGGTTAAAAACTTGGGGACATGAAAAGAAAACCACGGGTCATAAACAGGTTAAAAGCAACTCCATCCAATTATCGGCCCTACAACGGTCATAACACTCCAAAAAGGGTATTGTCCGAGCCCTCAAACAGACAGACATTACAGGCTTGTCCGGACTGGCCACAAAGTGGACACTGGACAGGCCGAGGCTTGGAAAGTGTCCACTCACAGATGGGCCATGTCTGTGTTTGAATACAGGCCTGGTTTTATGGTGGGGCGGGGAAGAATGGGAGTGGGAGATTTTCCATTTAGCGGGGCCGGACCGTGGTGACCCCAAAGGTTGCTCTCTTTTTCTTTTGTCTCGTTTTTTGATGAAAGTGGATCATGGGTGCATTGCAGTCTGGTGGTCCTGTGATTTGAAGGAAGGGTTGGGGGAGTGCATGGTAGGAGGATAGGAGAGCGAGGGGGGTGGGTGGAGGCGGTGAGGTGTAGGGGGACAGAAGGCTTGAGATGGTTTTTATTCTCGGTATGAGTTTTCTTTTCTTCTCTTTTATCGTCTTTTCTTTTCTTGTATCATCTTTAATTCTCTTTTATCATCTTTTCTTCTGTCCTCTTTTCTTCTCTTTTACCATATGTTCTTATCTTTTATCATCTTTTCTTCTCGTTTCTTCTCTGTTCTTGTTTTTGTTCTTCTTTCTTTATTTCTTTTTTTTTTTTTTTTTTTGCCTGTCTGTCTTTCTGTGGTTTTAGTTTTTTACAGAATACAGAATACAGTATTTATTGAGCCAAGTGACATTAAAAAAACATTTAAAGCACAAGGAATTTAGCGTAGTGTTGGTAAAATCACGCACACACACACACCCACACACACACTGACACACACACGCACACGCCCACACATTCACTGACATACACACCAACACACACACGCCCACACTACAGCAGTCACGATCACACCATCACACGCAGGGCAGACATGAGGTAAAACAAATGACAATCATCTATTAAAAGAAAAGGTACAAAGAGTGGTCTAAGATGCTGGTGGAAGGGTCTACACAGAATACAATTTTATAATCTAATGCATAGTTAGAACTAGCCCATCCCCTCCACCCACCCACTCATTTGACTTCTTACTGTATATTCGTTCTTTTTTTACCCTTTCATTTTTCGCATCTTTTCCTCTGTTTTTCTCGGTTTCAATTGTTGGTTGATTTCTTGAGCTGTTATGATTATATGCGCATTCGTTTCCCTCTGTCTTTGTTTTTCTGCTTACGCGTAATGGGTGTGTCAGTTTGTATGGAAATGAGAGAAAGACAAATCTGACACTGTATGACCCTCACGGATGCTAGGGCTCCGAAAGGAGCTTCTGTTTGATTGCTCCGCATACGAGGCGTGACTCATTAAGAATTGCTTGATGAGCTTGAGTGTGAAATTGATACTCTTCTTCGTCTCTATTGTGCCCTTTTTATTCCCTCCTAGCCTTGCTGATTTATTCTCCAACAACAACATGCACTCGCCTTCGCCAGATTTTTATTTCTTCTTCTCTTTTTTAGCACCCTGCTATAATCCCACAGAGAATATGGCCTTGCATCTCTTGTTACTCTTCAATTTTATCATCCCATCTTCGCATTGATTTTTCTCGGGTTCGGAGAAGAAAAAGTCGAGAAGGGAGAGGGGGAAAGAAGGAATCCGCGGCTCTAAGACAGATTCTCCGGAATCCCCTGTGCTGCGGCACATTGTAAAAAAGATTTCCACAGGGAGACATCTGAATGTGTTGTGTCAGCTAGGATAAAAGAGGATCACAAGACAAACCTCTGGCCCTTTATTCCGCGGACAAACAACTCCCCATCCTTTATTCTTACGGCGAGGTTTGGCCGACGCAGCTTCCGATCCTGGTCACGGGCACCAAATTTGTTGGAGGTTTCTATCTTGCCTTGTGACTCAACTTTTCTCTTTAAGCCCTGCCCACACAACCCTGCCCGCTGTGTCTCTGCGGCCAGTCAATGTGGTCATTGTTCTAAAGCGTTTCCTAGGCTGGTTTAAGGGTTAGACACTATCAGCCTGGGATTTCGATCCATGTTTGCTTGAAGCCTGTAAATTTCAAAAGCCGAGAGCGTTGCGAGGGTTCGACGTTTAGCTTCTTGTGTTGTGGTTTGAGGAAACGGTGTCAGTTTATGTGTCTTTGTAAAAGGGGTTCGAGAGTAAAGTTATTGGATGAAAGGTGGTAGGGAAGATGGGGAGGGAGATGTGTGTGTGTGTGTGTGTGTGTACGTGTGTGTGTGTGTGTGTGTGTGTGTGTGTGTGTGTGTGTGTGTGTGTGTGTGTGTGTGTGTGTGTGCCCACGGTCTGTGTATCTGTGTGTCTGTGTCTGTGACTTTATTATTGGGAAAGAGATACATGTGTATTGCTTGTAATTGTTAGTGGAATTATATATATAAGGTCTGTGCAGTATCTCCGTTCATCCCTCCATTCTCTGTTTGCTTGTGTGCCTGAGTGTGTTTGTTTGTGTCTGTGCGTCTGTGTGTATTAAAGTGTCTATCTGTTTTTGTTCGTGTACGTATGTCTGTCTCTGTCTGTCTGTCAGTGTCACTGTCTGTGTCATAATGTCCTTATACGGATATCTGCGTATCGAACACGCACAAATATTTAGCCGGAACACTTACGGGGTTTCGTTTACCCCATTGAATATACATCATGTTAGTCTTGGTTCAAATCCCTCAAGCCTATACCTCTCCACTTAGCAGTTACGACATATTCTAACTTAAGTTGTAGCAAGAGTTTGACCACCCCAGCCAGTGGAAGAAGTGACACCATCAGGAAAGTTAATCCACTGAGGTGTAACATTGCGATAGGCGCGATCACACTTCTACCATGGCAGATTGCAATTAAGCTGGTGTTCTTTACCGTGTTGACAGTTTTAGTCTGATAGCTTTTTTCGAAGTGAAATGCGAATGGGATTGTTTTGTTGTGGCTGATAATGTGTGACTGCGTGTTACAGTGACGCCGTGAATAGGATATGGATAGCAGTATTTCGGAGATAACGAAGATTATTTTAGCTCAAAAGATGACGATTTTTCTCAGTACTTTTGTAGTATTAGTGTTGGGGATGGAGTTTTTATTGTTAATGTTGTGGTTGATATATTCACTGCATTTGTATGTGTTGCGAAATAATATTAATAATTTCTGTTTTGTATGATATCAAGTACACTTTATTGTTTCCCAACGATTTGTTGTTTAATTTGTTGTTCGTTCACTCCTTTTTCCCATGTTGCTACTTTCTCACCCTCCAACCACCAGCCAAATTAGCCACACCTAAGAACAAGCCACAAGATCGGTGTAGACTCTTTGTAATCTCAACGAGCGGTAACCTCTTCAAGTTTTAACCACGCCCGTCAACTTATTTTCTTTTTTTGGGGGGGTGGGTGGGGGGGGGTGTCAATGGTCTTAATTTGCCACCTGCCTGTTGTGATGAAAGTGATTTTTTTTCCAATACCACGTTCTCTCTCTCTGTCTCTTTCTCTCTCTGTCTCTGTCTCTTTTTGTCTTTTTCTGTCTCTCT